>NC_092500.1:178160168-178466668 GCF_047511675.1 Marmota flaviventris
GTCTCCTACTCCTATGCACTTACAAAGACCACAACACTGCACGATCACTCCCATGGGCAGTACAGGAGAGTGAGCAAAAATGAACTCTGGATGGAGCGGCACACCCGTAAACGTGAACGGGCAGGAACACTGGAACCCAATCGCACTGGACTGCACACTTCCTGCGGATTCCACAGGCAAATAAAGGCAGCCTGTCCATCAGGTAGATGAGTCACAGTCCACAGGAAGAACATCTAGGTTACCCTGTAATAGTTTTAAAGACTTTACTTCCAGAACCTGAGAGAACATTGTCTTGGTGCTCCAGTTTGTTTTGTGAAGCTGTGTATGAAGCTACACATGTCCTATTTCAAAAATTCACTTTCTCCTATTAACAGTGGCTCAAGGCAGGAGATACTCTGAACCATATCAATGTATTTATCTACTCAAAAAACACATTCATCTGGGTATGGTGGTACATACCACTGATAACAACTACGGGGGTGGGGGGTGGGGGTGGGGCCAGAGGCAGGAGGACTGCAAGTTTGAAGCCAGTCTGGGCAATTTAGTGAAACCTTTTCTCCAAAGAAAATAAAAAGGGATGGTGTGTTGCTCAGCAGAGAGCACTTGCCAAGCATGTGAGGCCCTGGGTTCAACTCCCAGTACTGCAAACAAAAAACAAGTTAAAATAAAGCAATAACTGTCCTCTGCAGCAACGTAAAAGTATAAGTTCATTCGTTCCCTGTACTTTCTATATTTCTGCTTTTTTACTACCATTTCCTATTCTAACTTAAGTCTGATAAACTTGGACATCACACAGTACAGGCCCCACATTCCACTTCCAACAGACCCAAGAACTCCCTGCCTCCATGCTGGGAGGTAGCCATCTCATTTGTCCCACTGTCAACAGCAAGAGCTTGTTCTAGGAACCTGTGTTCCCATTCCTCATGTTATTTCCTTGGTTAAGGCACTGGTGGGGCTTCCCAAAGCCAGTGGGGTATGTCTGCCCAGGACCTACAGGAGTCTTCAGGAATAACCCACCTACCCCTCTGGACTCCATTCCCAACATCCCCTCATCTCACCCCATGCTAGAACCTTCCAGTTCTCCGAAACATCACATTCTCCTTGACTGGGCCTCTGAAGTGCTGAGACCCCCTGCTGCCTGCACTAAAGGCATTTGTTCCAGACATCTTCCAGGCTAGAGGAAGTGCCTCCACTGTAAGCTCCTGAAGCACCTTGTATTTTCTCCACTCCTACACCCCAAATGCACTCTAATGGCTCAATCCAACCTCCACCAGACAGGCTCTTTGAGGGCACAGCCCATACCTGCCTGTCCATTGTTTTATATTCTGCTGGCTGATGCAATGTCTGATACACAGCAGGTATTCCTGAAATATCTGCTGACTACACAGATTGTAAATTGTGCTCAAGTGGTCAAATTTACCTAAGATTGGACCTATTTTATGAAACTGGAAAAACCAGTCTCGGGTTTCTCAGAAGTGAAGAAACCACTCTGCTTCCTGACCATGATGTCCTGAGCTGCTTTCCTCTGCCATAATATTCAACCTCACCTTGGACCCAAATCTATGGAGTCAGCTGTCTGTGGACTGAAACCTCTGAAACTGTGTGAAATAATTTTTTTCTTTCTCTAAAAGTGTTCTTGTCAGGGCTTTTGGTCACAGCAATGAAAAAGCTGACTGAAACAGAAATCGGTACATAGAGTGGGGTCCCTGTTGGGACCAACCTGACCATCTGGTTCAGAAGAATTTGGAGCTGATTTGTGGGGGGAAAATTTTTGAAAAGTTCAGCAGTGAAAACTGGAGAAGCTTTAGAATGTTGTAACTGGAGCTTAATGAGCCACTCATGGGAGGTCAAAAAACCAGAATGCAAACAGGACTATGGACAGTAAAGACTAGGCTCATGAGGGTTCATAAGAGGACTCTATTGGAAATTGGACTAGCAGGCATTTGTGTTATGTTCTGGCTTGGAAGTCATTTACATTTTGCCCATGTCCTGAGATTTTCTGTGAGCCTAAATTTAAAGGTGATGGACTTCTTAATGGGACACAGGAAATTTTGAGGCAGCACAGCAGTCAGGTAGTGGCATGGAGAGTGCTGGTAGCTTTTAACCAAGTTTACTGTGATGACCAGGAGCAGAACAGAAAAATTTCAAAAACTTGAAGTTTGGCCAGAAAACTGCAAGTAAAACTGTGTCCAAGGAAGGTATGGTTGGTAAAGTGATTAGGGCTACTAAAGAAATGCTAAATGCTTTACCCAGAACCATAGGAAAGATGGCTTGATGGCATCTCGGGAGTTGGCAAGACCATACCTATCTCAGGCTCAAGAATGTAACAGAATTCCATTGAGAGGAGACCATGGGGGCACTCTGCTTGCACAGAGGAGCCTAACAAGTTGTTTCACCAAGTACAGCTGCCCAGGCATTTAGAGGTTGGTGCAACTGTGGTCCCAGGAGGCTTGGCTACTGCTTGAGATGGTGTCAGACCTTGGCATAAATCACACGGTACTGGTTCTACAGGAATGCAGGATGGGTTAGGGGGTCATGAAGGCTTCCACTGAGAGGCCAGGAAAAGTATAGTAGAGTTGGAGTCCCTGTGGGTTGCCCCTGAGAGAGCAATACATGGAGATGTGAAAAGGAAGCCAAAGCTGCAGTAGAGACACCTCCACCCCAAGAGAGGCCAGTAATGTGAGACATAAGCCAACAAAAGTTGTAGGAATTAAAAAGAAAGAAGCCAACAGAGAAACCACAACCAGCAAGGTCATAAGGTAGAGCTACACCAGCCCTTTAGAGAGAACATCATGAGGCCATGTGCCCCAGATGCGAGACATGGAGCTAGACTTGTTTGCCCAATTGGATTTCAGTCTTGCTTTGGTCCCATTTCTTCTTTCTAAACCCCTATTTCTCCCTTGTGGAATGGAAATGTTACTCTGTGCCATTATATATCCGATATAACAGGACTTTAACTTGGACTTTTGGGTAATGCTGGAACCAGGACGGAATGTCGGATTTACACTGGGTGTCCCCCAATGCTTGTGTGTAAGTCCATGCACACAAGAAAGCTTAGAGGCAAAATGATTGAATTATGAGAGTTTTTAACCGAATCAGTGCATTAACTGGGGTGACTGTAGGCAGGTGGGGAGAGGCTGGAGGTGGGTCACTAGGGTGTGTCTTTGTGGTTTATATTTTTCCCCTGGTGAGTGAAGTTCTGTCTGCTGTTTGCCATGTCTTGAGTGGCTTTCCTCTGCCATGATATTCACTTGAGGCCCAGAGCTATGGAGTTGGCAGTCTATGGACTGAGACCTCTGAAACCATGAAGACCAAATAAACTTTTTCTTCTCTTAACAAGGAAAAACAAAACAAAACTGAAGGACCTGTGAAGCTACCTACTCCAGCCCTTTGTTTATAAAACAGGCACATGAAATCGGCCACCCACAGGAGCCTCTGCAGCAAGGATGCAGTCTGACCTGGCACTTCCTCAGGGTCAGGAGTGAAGAGTAGGATCCCCCCCTGGGGCTGTTCCCCAGTGCTCTGGGAGGGCCTCCAGATGACAACCATGAGTAGGCAGGCTGGCGCCACCAGGAGCACTACACTAGCCGTCTACGGCAATTCCTGGAAAAACATCCTAGGCCACACCCCTGATGACACCAAAAGCCCCAGCTCACATGAGCCCATGCCCACTGCGAGTTCTGGGGTTTATTACAAATGCCAGAAGAAACCCCTGGAACTATTAACTCCTGGATTTGAAGGTGGTCATATAGTCAGAGGCAAGACCCCAGAGACGTGTGTTCTTTCAACTTTAATACAGGTCATGTTGTGTGAACAAAACTCTTTGAGTTGGAGGAGAAAAGACCACTAGCACTCACATCTCTTCTGGAATTCAGATGGCTCCATGTTGTTCCACCCCTAGTACCTTCTTGGGGTATGTGGACTCTGATGGATGATGGCCAGAAGGCTATTCTGTCCCAAACCAACACTTCATGGCTCATGCCTCTGATTGTGTTATGGTAAGAATCCAGTGGACTTACACATCTCCAAATTTAACAATGAACCAAGAGACTGACCAGAGACCTTGGCCCTGGTGTGGTCTGTACTTTCTGACCCATTGACATTACAGGTGCAGACCTGCTTCAAGCCAAATCCAGAGCTGTGGGAGGAGACAAACCTTAATCAGACCCTTAATCTCAACACGGAACTGCAGCCCACTAAGAGTTATACTGCACAAAACTGCTGAAACATACTTATCCTAAAATGACTGCTTGTGCTTTTCCCCGAGTCAGTCATGAGATCGGGGCTACAGTTCCCATTCTGCCATGATTGCATCAACATGCTCTGGGCCAATCTACCCAGCTTCATGGGGCCTCTGCTTGGCATGGGTGGGTCCCCAATCCAAAAAGTTCTGCCTGCATCCACCTTGTGATGTGATGGGTACCAGTGCTGTTTCAGGAAGGTTCTGAGTAGGTCAGATTGGAAGGGACCCCAGGACACCAGCACTAGATCAAGAACAGCCCAGTCTAGTGGGTTCTCATCTTGGTTTTGCTAACCAAAAGCTAAAAAATAAGCTGGGCTACGCACAAGCCATAATCCCAGCTGCTCAGAAAGCTAAGGCAGGAAGATATCAAGTTCAAAGCCAGCCTGGCAATTTAATGAGACTCTGTCTCAAGATTAAAAGTAGAGACAGAATGCTTGCCTAGCATACAGAAGGTCCTGAATTTGATCCCCAATATCACATACACACACAAAAAAAGAAGCTAATAAAATAAATTTCTCTCTTAACCACATTAAGCCCAAGTGTCTAAATATGAGAGGAAGAAATATACAGAAGTACAGAATAGAAAAGGGCTGAAGCATCTACCATGTGCCAGGCACATTTGGCTGGTTCATTTAATTTTTAATTGCAGAGACAAAATGGTTCCCAGGTATTCTGGGCACCTTTTTGGAAACAGGACCATATCTAAAGGAAGAACTGCATACAGATCAAGCAGGCAGGCCAGAGTTGAGACCCAGCAGGCCCTGAGGGAAGGCCCAGGCAAGGTGCCAGTTACATACGGAAACAGCAGATCATAAACACCAGAGCATCGCCAATTCCCTCACCTGATTCAGTGCTCAGACCTCCTCGTTATGCATGCCCCCACAGCAGTGTGCAGAGAGCCCCTGGGCAAGCCTGTGCATTGGTCTCCCAGTGCCATTCAGCATCCTCCAGCTGAGAAGGCAGAAACTGCCTGAGTTGTACTCAACTGCCTGAGCTGAGGGTAGAAGGCCAATGCCCCACCACCTCCGCCCCTGCACTGCAGGGTCCCAGGATTAGCTGGTCAGCCTTCCCAAGAGTCCTGCAGAGCCCTGAAAGCTGCTGTGAGGCATCTCAGCAGGACAGCTGCAACTCATCCTGAGTCACCAGGTGGGAGCCCAGAGAGGTTCTGTTGGGCCTTTGTCTGGTGGGCAGCACAGAGGGCTAGGTGACAAGCTCTAGTTCTCCTTCTGCATATATTTCTACTCCCTGGCCTGACCACTTCCCTCTCACCTGAGGCAAAAAAGGCTGCGGGGTCACCACTGTTCCCCCTGCACTCCTGCCTCCCATCAGCCCCGAGTGAGGCCTAAAGTGTGCTGCACAGCTGGCGTCACTGTGGCCTCTAGGGCTGCAACCAAGTCCTCCCGTTCTCTACTCAGCCCTTTGGCCTCACTGGTGGAGGCAGAGCTGAGAGAGAAGGGAGCCTGAAAGTGCTGCCACATCAGGACCAGCCTAAAGCCCCCTCTCTGAAGATCTCTGCTTTCTTTGGGAAAACGTTTCTCCAACCCTGTTCTTATTCTTTCTCTGATAAGGTTCAGTTGTTCTACTTCAGTGAATGTTGCATTTAAAAAAGTTTGAATACAAATTAATAAGAGTGCCAGTCCTAGGGGCTGGGGATGTGGCTCAAGCGGTAGTGCTCGCCTGGCATGTGTGCGGCCCGGGTTCGATCCTCAGCACCATGTACGAACAAAGATATTGTGTCTGCCGAAAACTAAAAAATAAATATTAAAAAAAAATTCTCTCTCACTCTCTCTTAAAAAAAAAAAGAGAGTGCCAGTCCTGTGCTGCCATGTAACCAGGTAGCCTTGTCACCAGGAGCTGGGATACAGCAGTCACAGGACCTTTCATCTCTGCCTGCCCCTAATCTGAAGACAGCTCCTGCTCCTGGAGGATGCCAGCATTTTGTGTTTAAGGTAGTTCATCCAAGCCAGTCGCAGTGGTGCACGCCTGTAATCCCAGCAGCTCGGGAGGCTGAGGCAGGAGGATAGTGAGTTCAAAGCCAGCCTCAGCAACCGTGAGGCACTAAGCAACTCAGCGAGACCCTGTCTCTAAATAAAAAACAAAATAGGACTGGGGATGTACCCCTGAGTTCAATCCCCAGTAACCGTCCCCACCCCCTGCCAAAAAAAGTCGTTTATCCAAAACTTGGAAATGAAGTCAAAGAGGGAAAACTTTTTTGCCAAGCCAAATCACGGTTTCAGAAAACCTTCAGGATCTCTTGACTTTTAGGAAAACTAAACACACTTATCAATCACTGATCATGACCAGACAGTCACAATCTGCAACATCGGGGTTAACCTACAGAACACTGATAAGGTTAGTTAAGTTTCCTTTCCACCCAGGATGAAGAATAATCCCAAAGGCTGGGTTTCATTATACAGTGATACCAATTCTGTAACCAACCCAGCAACCATTTTTTGGTATTCCTTTTATTCACTCACTACAAAAATCCTACTTCTGCATATTATCTGTGAACTAGCATCGTCATCCTTGTAGGTCCTTTATTAATGAGCTAAATAACAATGGCATGAGCTGTTTGCATGAGAATTATACTTCTAATATTTTGAGAATCACACATGGGCAGTGGATAAAATATTTTTCCCAAAATCAAAAGAAATACATGCTATTTTAAAAATATAAACAAGCATGAAAACACAGAAATAAAACCTTGTAATCCTCCTACTTGGCTCTAAGCACTATTGCAAGTTTTTGCTACCTGTTGGGTCAATCTTTTTTCTAGATACACATCCCCCCCCCCCACACCGGCTTTTCTTAAAAAAGGATAAAAGTATATAAGCTACCTGTTTCTTTTCTTTAGTGATGTGTTATCACATTTACCCTGCTAATCCTCTTCCAGGTACTTGTGTGTGGCTGCAGAGACCTATCTTAGGGATGTGCTCCCAATGCCCCAAGGTTTTACCAGTTTCTACCATAAAACATTCCCTAGTGAACCTCTCGGAGGCCACCCAGAGAACCTGCTGTTTTAGCTCTTTTCAAGGAGACTGAATGCTCAGGGAGCTCTTCATAACAGAAAGGGCTTAGAAGAAAAGAGTCAGTTCATCACTGTTTCCATAGCAACTAGGGTCTGGGGGCCAGGGACAGCAGGCTAGTGCTGTTCCTGGAAGGTTCAAACTTTTCACAATTCCTGAAAAGTTTAAGTAAAATACAAAATATGGAAAGGAGATAAGCAGTAAATGGATGGTGGCAGATCACACAGAAGGTGAAGTCAAACTGCTTCAGCAACTGCCACCTCTCCCCAGTCACTGGAGAGTCTACAAGGGCTCAGGTGGTCACCCCGAGGTGACTCAGCCAAGTCCCAACTCTGTCTCCTCCTCTCCTACTGGGACCTACCAGAGCCCTCCCACACGGTGGCGACCCAGCCCTCGGCGCCCCTCGCTGTCCCTTCGCACCCCGTGAAAACTGGCCCACAGCTCCCCTAGCTGTACCTCCTCGAATCCCATGAGGACACAGCCCACGGCGCCCCTCGCTGTCCCTCCCACCCCACGGCGACCCGGCCCTCGGCGCCCCTCGCTGCCCCCTCGCACCCCGTGAGGACACGGCCCACGGCGCCCCTCGCTGTCCCTCCCACCCCGTGAGGACACGGCCCTCGGCGCCCCTCGCTGCCCCCTCGCACCCCGTGAGGACACAGCCCACGGCGCCCCTAGCTGTCCCTCCCACCCCGTGAGGACACGGCCCTCGGCGCCCCTCGCTGCCCCCTCGCACCCCGTGAGGACACAGCCCACGGCGCCCCTCGCTGTCCCTCCCACCCCGTGAGGACACGGCCCTCGGCGCCCCTCGCTGCCCCCTCGCACCCCGTGAGGACACAGCCCACGGCGCCCCTCGCTGTCCCTCGCACCCCGTGAGGACACGGCCCTCGGCGCCCCTCGCTGCCCCCTCCCACCCCGTGAGGACACGGCCCTCGGCGCCCCTCGCTGTCCCTCCCACCCCGTGAGGACACGGCCCACGGCGCCCCTCGCTGTCCCTCCCACCCCGTGAGGACACGGCCCTCGGCGCCCCTCGCTGTCCCTCCCACCCCGTGAGGACACGGCCCACGGCGCCCCTCGCTGTCCCTCGCACCCCGTGAGGACACGGGCCTCGGCGCCCCTCGCTGTCCCTCCCACCCCACGGCGACCCGGCCCTCGGCGCCCCTCGCTGTCCCTCCCACCCCGTGGCCACCTGGTCCAGCGCGCCCCTCGCTGTCCCTCCCGCCGCGCCGACGCCGCCCGCCGACCCGGCCCAGGTCCCAGCCCCGCCGCGGCGCAGGCCCGTCCGCGCCCCTCCGCGCTGGGCAGCGGGTCGACCACGCAGCGGCGGCCTTCCCGAGCCCCGACGCCCCGCACGACGGGCAGCTCCCCGCGCGGCGGCACCCGACCCAGCCGGCGCTCACCTGGCCACGGCCCCTCCGGCGCGCCCCCCGCGCCCGCGCCACCGACGCCGCCGTCGCGCGCTCACGCCCGCTGCCGCAACGGCGCACGCGCACGCGCACCGCGAGGGGGCGTGGCGACGGCGGGCCCCGCCCCGGGCGTTCCGCGGTTCCCGCCCGCCGCCGCCTTTCGCGTCCTGGGCGGGTAGCCGGAGCCCGGGCGGCTCGCTGGAGGGGGTGGGTGGGGGAAGGTGTCCAGGGCGAGGTCTGCCTGTCTCCGTGCAGGGGCGTCTCCGGGGGCCGCGGGACCCACCCCCCACGGGACCCCCGGGGACCCCCTCACCCCGACCCACAAGATCCCGCCACGCAGACCCCTGCGGGGCCCTTGCCCACCCGGAAGCCCACGAGACCCCTTCACGGAGAGCCCACGCACGCAGACCCCGCGAGGCCCTGCCCCGGGGAGCGCCTGGCCTCCGAGGGTCCTGGAGGCTGACGGGCTTGTGCAGAGGTGTAGGGGGTGGAGGCACACCCACACGACATGTCCGACATGTCCGCTGGGAGAGAATAGCGTCCAGCCTGTCCCAGAAACTACCCAGAGTCAAGGACGTCCTGGGGCGACAGGTGACACCTGGGCCTGTGCAGCGTTTCCCTTAAGAAAAGGTGACATGAGAAGTGCGGAGCTGTTCTGTTAGTCCCAGTGAGGCTGGCCCTTGTGGCAGAAGTTCCTTAGAGGTGGCCAGGGCCTCTGCCTGCTGGCGTTCTGAAAAGAAGTGTGCCTGCACCACCCTCCTGTCCAGAGACTGGGCCTGGAGGCTGGCCTTGGGTGTCCTCCAATGGGGCCCTGTAGAGCAAAGACTGGCAGACTCTGGAGAACCCAGCCTACCACAGAGAAGGTGGCTCTGGAGTCAGACCTGCGGCAGCACAGCCTGCGGTGTGCACCTGCTTGCTTCTGCAGTGTGGATGCAAGACCGGCCAGGTGCTTTGGGATTTCTGGACCTATCCAGGGAGGGCAGGTGACCAGGAGCAGAGCCTTCCCTAAGGCCTTTTGTAGCTAGATGACTCTGTCACCGTCAGACACACTACAGTTCTGCTTGTCTTATTTATAAATAAAAATGCTGTGTGGTTGTTTTATTTATGTGTTATTTCAGTTATTTGATTTTCCTGTTTCTTCCTGCTAAAATGTGAAGCCTGAGAGTGGGACCCCAATTTTGCTCCCTCTGTCCCCAGGTCTAGAATACTACCTGGCACTTAACAGATGATCAATAAGTGTTGAAAGAACAAATGAAATTAGGTGCTTTTCTATAACAAGAAATCTCCACCCACCCTGCCTGCCCCCACCCAAAGCCTGTTAGACGAGAATCCTTCAAAAATGTCTCCTGAGGCGAATTAAAAACAGGATGGACGCTGAGACTTGCTTTGCCCCCTTTCCTGCAACATGTCAGACACCTGCCTTATCACCCTCAGGACTGTTCTGGGCATGAAATAAGTTTAAATCATGAGTGCAGCGTGAGCACGTCTCCAGCACCTGCTGAGAAAAGTTGGCATTCTCTTTCACCTCTGGTGGTTGCTCTGATATTTCTTCTAGGTTTACTGCTACCCTGCGTCTGTAGGTTTGTATGAAGACATAGTTGAGTGTGTGGGTGCTTGCTGCAGGCCTTCCCTACTCCTCGGTCCATCCTCAGGGCGCTCTAAGGAGTGATGTTGGGACTGCCCTGCACCAGACCTGTGGCTTAGAAAGATGAGCCCTGACCTGCAGGTTAGGTCCTCAGCCTGCAGTTAACGATTGTAGGTAAAACCCAGGACACTCCAGTCGGACTTGAGGACTTTGGATGAAGTCCAGTCTATTCCTTCTCTCATCACCTGAGAAGCCTATGTTTACCACCTGGTCACTGGCCTCCACCCACCCATCTTGGTCACCTGTCCCTCTGCTGCTCCCTCCTACACATGGAACAACAGTAAGGACATTCCTGATGAGCTTACTATGCAAGACATGTAAACACTGGCCTTGCTTTGTTTGGTCAGGTATCACGGGGTCTGCGCAGGCACCCCCAGTGTCCGCTGAGGTCCAGGTGAGTGCAGCTGAACTTGAGAGACACCCACAAGTGGCATGTGACCAGTCTGGACCTTGAGATACTATTGCACTGGTAGTGTGGAAACAATTCACATGACTTTTTAAAGGAGGTGGCAATGAATACTTCATCGTTCCTTTCCTGATCACATAGGCAAAACATGCTCATTGCAACGTTTGGTTGTTTCCTTAAGAAAGACAGACTTTTAAAAGACATTCGCAGACTGGTGGTGCGATTTCTCCTCTCCTGCCTATTTCTTTCTGCTGAACTCAGCAAATGAGTTTTCAGAGGAAGTACCTCAGGGTGAGAGAGGGAGAAGAGAATTCCCATGATTTTAGATCCAAGAGCAGGAGTTCATTCAGTGGGCCCCAGAGATGGTCCTGTTGCCCATCACAGGACTTCACACCAGTAGAACCCAGGCCAGCAGCAAGCCAGAGGCTGTGCAAAGCCAGTCCAACAGGTCAGCTTTCCACCTGCCTGTGGCAAAGACTCACCCTGGACTGACTCCAGGTGGGATTCCAGAGGCCCTCAAGGATACAGCTGTGGGCCAGTTTCAGCAGGAATCCTGCAGGATCCACTTAGTGAAAATCCGCCCCCCTTGATATCTGATTAAATTCCTCACCCGCCCTCAGTATCTTCATCACTTAAGCTTCCTCAGCAGGAATCCTGTTGAGTCCACCCTGCAGGGGTTAACCCCTAAACTGGATGTTCCCTGCTCCTTGGCTGACTCCACCTACCCTGCATTCCAGTTGAGCCCACTGTCTCCCCTATGGCAAGACCCCACTGCAGTTGCCCATCACCATCCTCCCTCAGTCTGAATAAGGATCTTGAGTAATTTCTCTTTAACTGTAGAAAATTAAAGATTCCTACAAAGTAAAATCTCATCAGAGAAATCTGTGTCTTCCTGAAATCATATCTACACATGCAAGCACACTTGTGTCCATTTTTTTTTCCTAAAAGCACATCTTTCTAAAAATGTTTGAGCCACCAAAAAAAAAAAAAAACAGTGCCTAGGGCTTGGATCCAAGAATACAGTAAAGGGCTCTGAGCTTTTTGACCTTGGAGGGTCTGCTTGGCCTTCCCGAGCTGCCCCTGTAACCAGAGTGGGCAGGTCTCTGGTGACATGATGGATGCTCTGTGATCCAAGTCTCTGCTGTTGGGGTGTCCACCACACCACTGTGGGCATGGCTGTTGCTGTGGAACATGATGTCCCTGAAGCTAAAGGTGGCACATGATAACCCTTCCACTTGGTGGGCCAGACTCGGCCATAACAGCCCGCTCTACAAAATGCCCTGAGAAGCCTGTGCTGACCCAGGGCCACAAAGTCAGGCTGTGCTATATGGCCACCTCCTCCAGTCAGTACCTGGGGTTTGTCCTTGCCTGGAGATGGTTTTGGCTTTCACAATTGGGGGGAGAGCTGGGGAAGTGGTCCTTTTCTCCAGAGGGGAGACAGCATCAGATCAGCTCATGGCAGGAAAGCTCCATCCCAGAATGTCAGCAGTGCCCAGGTTGGGAAGCCCTCCTCTGGGAAGAGGAAATGCCTCCAAGTCACTCCACTCCCCTCAGAGAGGGACACAAATGTTCTGGGTGGGACCCCGGTTCGAGGCAGGAACTCTAGGAGTGGGCACAGTGCTCCAGGTGGGAACCCCAGGACAGGGCACTGTGTGCTGGGTGGAGTAAACATCATCCGAGAAATCCTGACAATTACAACCCTTTGCATGATCCCAAGTGGGACTCGGGTGACCTAGAGGGTTTTACGAAAACTTTTTCTTGTTGCCTCTGTTTTGGGATAAAACCCAGTACCTCCCACAAGTACTCCTCTGCCGAGCCACATCCCCAACTATAAACAAAGTTCTTTTTTTCCCCCCAAAGTGGGGTCTTCCTATATTGCCCAGGCTAGCCTCAAACTCCTGGGCTCAAGTGATCCTCTTGCCTCAGCCTCCTGAGATCTTACTTAGGGCAACTTTAAGAAATGCTTATCTTCTTTCCTTAGATATAGATAACCACTTTGACATATTTTCCAACACAGTGACTAGTTTAGGAACAGATCTATAGGCTCAAAGACAGCTTGCCTTCCCCATCAACACAAAGGATAATGTGATGTGAATGGAATATACAGGCATATAAAAGAAATCTAGTGTTCAGAATGTCAGGGGAAGAGCTATAAAGTGGACAAATCCAGCAAATAACACACTGAATCAGTATATTTGTTAATTGACCAACAATGAAAACTTACCTAAGAGTTTTCTTTCCAGATTTTCCTCCTGGAGAATATTTGTAGACAATTACACTTGAAATGAAATGAAAAAGAAATTTGTAGACAAGGATGTGAAACTTGGGAACAGCTGCACAGGAACCACCAACAGGAAACAGGAAACACAACTGCCCAGATCTCATGAAGAGCGAGCCTCCAGATGTCCTCCCTGCCATCACATGGCCTGTCTTCTCACGGGGACCCAGGCAGGAGAGGTGGAGCAAACTGTGACCTAAATAATGACCCGGCAAGCACAGAGTTCATGAGCCATGAGGCTTGAGTCACTTGACATGAAGAGAGGAAGCAGTCCTCCCAAGAAGGAATGGGGTCACGATGCGTCCCACACGCTGGGCCACCTCTGGCTCCAGCCTCCAGCCTGTTGTTAGGCCTGTTACTGTGTGACTGGGTCCAGGTGAAGAGATGGACGGGGTGCACAGTGTGCAGAGGGCCCTGCCGTGGGCACGCAGCCCTCCCGGGGGTGTGACCCAGACGGAAGAGAGCCCAAGGCCATGTTCGACGGAGAGCTTCAGGTCCCCAGGAGAGTGCAGTGGGATGGCTTCATCCCAGCACAGAGGAGGCCTCTGGGCTTCATGCCTTTTATGCTGTCAGAGGACACAGTCACGGCTTTGTTTGCTATTCTAGACGTGGGCAACTCTTCATCCCATAAAACAGAAGGAGTGTTCCAGTGAGCGGGACTGGAAGTTCCCCTGGTGGACAGGGAAGAGCGGAAGGAAGCAGAAGGAGAGACGCAGGGAGGTTGATGATTTCAAAGTTCTTTCCTTGTCGTTAGGGAGGGGAGACAGCAATGGAAAACACCCACGTGGGGCCGGGGCGCGGCTCAGAGGCCGGGTGCCGGCCTGGCAAGCCGAGGCCCAGCAGAAAGAAAAGGGAAAAGGGCAGGAGCTGCCTGGGGCTCCGGGTGGCCTCCCCTGGTGAGGGGGAAGCAGAGGGGGCTTCACTGTCCAGCTCCCCCATCACACTCTGATCTGACAGGCCTGTGTGGAAACTGGCTGTGATCTCTCTTTGTCGCCATTTCTCTGAACACCGGATGACAGCCAGTTTACGGTGAGGGACTGGGACTTCAGCCCGAGGGACTGCTCACTGCTGGGGCCAGTGCAGGAGCCTAGTAGAAAGCAGCAGCTGGCCTCCTCTCGTTTTATTCAACCATCTTTTCCACCGATGAGTGTCAACCCTGGAAATCAATCAGCTGCTGACTTCTAGGAAAAGAGGAGCAAGATTCTTGTCCACACCCAGTTTATTTTTCTTTTCTTTTTTTTCCCAGAAATTTGTGCTGTGTTAAAATAACACCAAGAAACAGATACGGAATTTGCAGTAGTTAGTGTTTCACAGAAGACACCTAGGCGTGCTCATCATTGTTAGTTTTAGTGCATGTCTCATAGGAACAGCTCCCTTCACCTTTGCGCAGGCCACGCAGAGCCGGGGCCTTGTGACGGAGTTCTGCACTGGGAAGCCACTCTCGGTTGGAAGTGCTATGCTCTTTGTGCAGGACTGTGCTCTTCCTTGGTGCCCAGGCTGCTTCAGCATCAGGAGCCTGGCTACCCTCCCAGGGGGTGGCAAACTCCAGACATGGCAAGTGCACCCTGCCCTACCCAGAGCCCGGCTCGCCCTGACTAATCTGGTTCTTCCGGCTGTGAGATGGAGCTCCCACCTCCTGGGCCTGCTGCTGAAACTCACCAGTCCAGACCTGGTCAGCTGGTTTGCCTCGCCCACTTCTTCCCTCGGAAACCACAATAAAGCTCTCCTGGCTCCTGCCCCCAGGCTGACGGGGCCTTGCCTGTGTCCTGCGTGGCTTGATGTGCTTCCCCCGGGTCTGGCCATGCCTGCTCAAGTCAAACTCTGGGTGCACTGTTAAACAATCTGCTAAAACTTACAGACATTTTCAGAAGAACGAACAGTTCCATCAACCCTGTTAAAGATCAATGAAAAATAAAACAAAGACCAAAGAAACGTCCTGAAACAAAATCACCAACGCCTTCAACAACAGCAAGGGCTTGGCATGTACGAGGTGCTGGGTGACACTGTATGCACGTGGGAAACATCAGGAATGATATTTGTAGCCCCGCGCAGTGGCACATGCCTGTAATTCAAGCAGCTCAGGAGGCTGAGGCAGGAAGATGAGGAGTTCAAAGCCAGCCTCAGCAACTTAGCAAGGCTGTAAGCAACTCAGGAAGACCCTATCTCTAAACAAAAAATATAAAAAGGGCTGGGGATGTGGCCCAGTGGTTAAGTGCCTCTGGGTTCAGTCCCCAGTGAAAAGAAAAAAAGAAAGAATGACATTTGTGCTATTTGAAAAGTGTTAAGACTCATACCTCATTTTATGTGCATCCTATTCTAAGCCAAATCCCAAACCTGAGAACAGACATTTCCCCCCAAGAGTTCATCTCGTGGCAGCAGGACCATCAGCCACTTCTTCTGTGATGGCCCTGCGTGCTGGAGGAAGACTGGGGAGGAGGCCTGGGGCCTTGATGCCATCTGTCCCTGGTGAGGTGGTGAAATTGAGGAAGCCACCCACAAAGACAGCACCTGCAGCAAGGGGCAGCGGGCTCTGTTTCCCCCGAGCTGTCACCACCAAAGCAGACTGCACGAGGGGTTCTGAGGACCCACAGAGGTGGCCCCTAAGTGCACAGTGGGGCCTACTTCTATTCAAGATTCCTGAAATAGGGGACCCTCAGCAGCAGCCTGTGTCCCCAGATGCGAGGGGCATTGGTGGGCTTTGCCTGTGAAGAGGGTGATAACTGTATGAACCACACTGCTGCATGTCAAGGGGTGGCAGGGCCCCAGAGAGACCTGGCTCTCCATGTGAAGACTCCTGGAAATCCAGGCTGCTGTACCAAGACACAGAGGGTAGATTATAAGCACCAGACAGGCCCCGAAAGGAAGTCCTAGATCAAGGAGCAGCAGCCTTGGAGTCTGTGAAGGTCTGCTTCCTGGTGCACAGGCAGTGCCTTCTGGCTGCGTTCTCTCACGGTGGGTGGGCAGCTCCCTCCCGAGGCCTCTTTATAAGACCATTAATCCCACCACAAGGCTGCACCCTCAAGACCTCAGCACTCCCAGAGCCCCTACCTCCTGATGCCATCCCCAAGAGGATTTCAGTACGTGAGGTTTGGGGGACACGGTCAGTCGTGCTGTAGCCTGGACTTACAACTCATCTAAGGTGCACTCCAGGTCTAACTGTGTGGGTCACTGCACATGGGTGGGCCCTGCTGCTCCCCCTCTAAGTGTTCATGCCTGTGCCCCTTCCTACCCCGGCTAGACGCTGGCTTTGGCAAGCGGGACCTTATCAGGTGTGATGCAGGAGGGGTGTGGCAAAGGCTTGCACACTGGGGTGCCTCCCCACGGGACCCAGCAGCTATGCGGTGGGAGTCCAGGTGTCCTGTGAGATAACCTGGCTGTTCCAGCCCCCCAGTGGAGGCACCCATGTGCGGGTGAAGCCCACCTGCGGTGCCAGGCCCTGGAGCAGGGGCTGCAGAGCAGCCAGCCAGAAAGATGCTGAATCCTGAGCCAACGAGGATGGTGGCTTTAGGACGCTCTGCTAGGGTGTTGCCCTTGTGTCTAAGCAGATAACCGAAGCTGGCATGCGGCGTCTCCCCTGCCCCCTTTCCTTCCAGAGCTCACTGGACGGGGACCGCCAAAGTGGACCTGGACCCCATGGGCTTAGTAAGAAGGCCAGAGGCCCCCCCAACCGACAGTCACTGGCCTGTGGAGCCTGTGGCGACGGTTCTAGCTTTGCCCTCTTTGTCTCACACCTCCCGGGACTTCCAGGTAGTGTAGTCAACCGTGAAGCGCCCAGACCCCGGCCCACCCCCGTCAGCTCTCCTTGAGTGTGGCTGCCGCTAGCCAGTCCCTCCATTTTTGTAGAAGACTTGGACTCAGTCTTTGTGTGCTTTATGCTAAAAGGGTGCATAGGAGGTTGATAGGGATGTGATTAAGTTTTTAACTGAAATGCGTAATTAAAAATAATTGAAAAGAAGAACAGATGAGGTCTGTAAGAGCTCCGTGCCTTTCTGCCTCCTGCTGAGCTATTCCTTGTAAGTCCATGTCCAGCCACTTGAAAGCTCTGCTGTGGACCAAACCCTGTATGCAAGTGATTCAGAGGTTAATCAAGTGACTGGAACCGGGGCCACCGGCACTGTCACTTACCATTCCAAGTCCAGGCTTTTTATTTAGCTTCTCCACAAAAACTTTGGTGAGAGACTGGAATCATCATGGGCAAAATGCAGAAAACCGATAGAAGGTGGACGACTGGAATTGAGGCTGCCCTGGGAGAGGGGGGTTGGCTAGGCTGATTCACGCAGGTCAGGGCCACACGGGCTGGGGGGAACCAGAGAGGGCGTGGACTCACCACCAAGGCTGACCAGTCGGTCCCCAGTCAGCAAGTGCTGAATGTTAGGCCTTAAAGACAGCCTTCTGTAGATGGGCCAGCGCTGAGGGCAGAGAACCCCAGGGAGGGGGACGTCCCGAAAGCCACCACCATCTGGCTGTTCATCCCCAGGGGGCCCGTGGGGTGAGCTGCAGCAGGGGTCTCCTCTGCAGGTTGGAGCAGCACTGCGGGCCAGCTGTGCCAAGGCCCAGGGCCTCCCGAGTGCCTGGCAAGCACCCACTGATCAATCCTGAGCTGGAGTCCAGGCAGTGCCCTCACCACCCTCCAAGAGTTCCCAGAGAGAAACGAGGAAGCTCTTCAGCTGCGTGGCCCCAGGTGAGTGTGCCAGTGTCTGAATCTGTGTCTGTGTCTATGATTTGTGTATATCCATGGCCCTCTTCTGTGTCTGAGCTATGAACATGCCTGCATCTGCACTGTATGTTTGTGTGGATACACTTATATACACATGTATGCACACAATTATATACATGCTACATTTATATATTGATCTGTATTTGGGGAGGACAGGGAGATGGTTCTCACAGGCTCTTCTCAAACTCCTGGGCTCAGATGATTCTCCTGCCTCAAGTAGCTGACTGCAGGTGTGTGCTACCAAGCCCCGTGATATGCACATGAGTTGATTTTTCACTGCTGAGGATGGAACTTGGGGCCCAGAGCATACAAGGCGAGTGCTCTTCCACGGAGCCACACCCGGCCATACACATTTTTTTTTTAAAGAGAGAGAGAGAGAATTTTTTAATATTTATTTTTTACTTTTCTGTGGACACAACATCTTTATTTTATTTTTATGTGGTGCTGAGGATCGAACCCAGCGCTCCGCACATGCCAGGCGAGCACACTACCGCTTGAGCCACATCCCCAGCCCCCATATACATTTTTAAAATAAGGAAATATCCTCAAAGAAATGGCATGTCTGAGCTGCATGTCAGTCAGAACTGGCATGAGAACCTGGCTTCTCTGCTGAGGCCAGAGTCCTGTCCACCCCCACAACAGGCCTCTATAGGTAAGGAAGTACCCCGCGGCAGGTAGCTGGTGACAACCAAGTTCCTCTCCAGTTCTGGGGGCCACAAGTCCACCACCAAGCTATGGGCAGGCCACGCTTCCTCTGGAGGCTCTAGGGGTGGCTCACGTGGCGCTCTAGCTCTGCAAGCCTGTACCCAAACCCTCTGGAGAACCGTCACTGACCTTTTCTGGTGGAGGGGGTTACTGGGAACTGAACCAGGGGTTGCTCTACCACTGAGCCAGACCCCACCCTTTTTATTTTGTATTTTGTGTCAGGTCTAAGTTGCCCAGGCTGGCCTTGAACATTCGATCCTCCTGCCTCAGAGGCCTCAGCAGCTGGGATTGCAGGCACGGGCCACTGAGCCAGGCTTATTGACCTCATTTTAACTTGACCTCTCTGAGGGCCCTATTTGTAAATAAAGCACATTCTGAGGCACAGGAGTGGGGACTCTGAGTATCTTTCTTATGGAGGACATAATTCAACCTATAACAGGGAAATGCAGGCCTGAAATGCTAATAAGAACTTAAGTTACCCAGAAGGGAGAGAGACTTTCTGACCCTTTTATTACAGACCAGATCTCAGAACCCAAGGAGATAAGGATAATTCCTCCTAACCATAAAATCTGTAAGAATTAGAACTGGTCAGCATGGGCCACAGTGACTTAGAGTTGTCATGGCCATGGGGACTCTAAAGTCTGATCTCATCCTGCTGTCAATCAAAAGTCCAGAGGTGGACCTGGGCAGGACTCCCTGGAAACTTCCCTGGGACCCCCAATAATCACGGAGTTCAGGGATGGGGCTGGGGCTCAGAGGCAGAGCACTTGCCTGGCATGTGTGAGGCACTGGGTTCAATTCTCAGCACCACGTATCAATAAATAAAATAAAGGTCCACTGACAACTAAAAAAACATTTTTAAAAAAATGGAGTGCAGGAGGGGCATGCTACCCTCTCCTTCCTGAGAGGACCCACTCTCTCCCTTGATGGAGCCCCTTTCCCTTTTCCTTTCCTTCTAATAAACTCACGCCTGTTACTTTGAGTGACATGCCTGACATCTTTCAGGAATGACGGCCAGTGTCGGGTGGTGAGGGTCTCCACCTGCCTCGGGTCATCTGCTGACACCTCGTGAAACGATGCAGGCCGGGAGCCTTGCGCGAGGTGATGGCTGTTCATAGTGAGCTCAAGTTCAGAAGCGCCATTGTGTGTTTGAGCTAAAGATCGCACCTCCAGGTGTCTTAACCATGATTCGTGTCCTTGGAGTGCATATATTTTATAAACAGGAGCAACGGTCGTTGTGTGCATGGGGACCTACAATAAAGCAGTACTTGGTGGTCACGCAGCCCATCAGGGTCTCTGGGTGCTCCTTCACATGAGGACAGCAGCTCTGCCCACCTAGGGGCCAGGTCTGGGTGGGTGGGTCCCGGAGAGCCCCCAGGGCACCTCAGGCCCTCTTGACGCTGCCCCTGGGATTCGTGGCATGTGGGTTAACCGGTGGGTGGGAGACAGCTGGTTCCAGCAGAAGGAAGGCGCTTGGTCAGTGGTTCTGCTGAGGCCACAGGGGTGACGTGTCTCCACCTGGGGATGCAGTGCCGTCTGTACTGCGTCCTGTCTTCTGCTCGGCTCCAGCAGCCTTGTTTTCCTGGTTTCTCCTCATTTGGGATGGGAAAGGGCGAAGGTTGGGGTGGGTGGAAGCAAAACAGGAAGAGAAGGGGACAGGGTGGCCTGTCAGCCAGCAGCCAGGGTCCCACGCTTGGCGCAGGCCTGGGACCTGCTTTGGTGGGGCCACCTTCGAGAGCCTCCTGTCCTGCCTGCAGCGGTGATGCCTGTGGTGCCACAGGGAAGTGCGGACACAGGAGCAGAGGTCTCGCTGTCAAGTTCATGGCCTGAGGTGTGGGCCTGCTCCGGCCCAGCCTCCAGACTCTGGGCCCCTGGGTGGTGGCAAATCATGCACAGGCAGGAGGTCTTCTGCCAAGGCACCAAGCCCGAGCCAGCCTGAGGTGAGTGCATCAGGGGCTGGCTGGGGACGGCCATGGGCTCTGAGGACAGCTGGCACTCTGAGAGTCTTCACCGCAGAACAGGCCTGGTGAATTCCCTCGCCCACGCTGGGCCATTTGCCCCCGGCTTGCTCAGGGCTCACTGCCGGGCAGGCCAGAGGGAGCCGCTGGCTTTCCTTGAGGTTGTTTTTCCAGGTCAAGATGCACATCCTGGGAAGACGGTCCTCCGGCCACCCTTGCGCTCTGCCCATCTGTGCCAGGCCCTCCTAATGCCCAGCACCTCAGCGCGCCACTTGTCACTCGATGCTGTCTCAGTGCCTCCTGCCCACCTGCAGGACCCTGCAGCACGCCCAGGGCCCGACCTTCACCTTCTCCCCAGGAGGCTGCCCTTTGCAAACCTGTTCCCAGTCCTCACGCTTGACCTTCACCCTGGTGACTTTTGCCCAGACTGCTTTTCTGTGTAAAGTGAAAGTTTGGGGGGCTGTTGTGTTGGCCTCTGGGTCCCCACCAGCCAGGCTGAACCCCAACGGCATCACCCGTGTAGAAGTGCCTTCTCACCAAGCTGAAAGGTTTGCCTGATCTCCCAAGCGGAGCAGCGTCGACTGGCGAAGTGATAGAAAAGTCACCTTTTATGTCACTGTGATGGCTCAAGGGGGTCACACCCGGGTCTTCCTCCCTGTGATTTTTCCCTCCATGGTGACTTCTGTGATGACTTAGCTAATCTGAAATCTCCTGTCCCCAAGCTCCTCCCCAGATGGCTTCTGCTTTCTGTTGGAGGTAAAGAAACTCACAAGCTCTGGAAGGCAGAAGTGAAAGAGCAGCTGTTCTCTGCGGTCACGCTGGAACCACAGACCCCACACCCCACCAGGAGAGGCTCTCTGTGCCGGCCACCATGTGTGGGGCCTCACACATGAAAACTGGAAGAGCCCAAGAGGCCGGCAGCTGCCCCTGCATGCCCGAGGCTTCCGTTTCCCCGGATTTCAGAGGTCGGAGGACCTGGCCTCTGCCTGATGGCACCTGTGCCCGAGCTGCTCCAGGTGACCAGTGCCCTGGCTTCAGAGGCACTGTGGGTTTGAGAAACAGTCACACGCAGGCGGGCATGGTGGGGACCTTCAGCTCTGCATCCCCACCTCCACCTGGCAGCCGCCTCCCGGCCTGGACCACGAGTTGCCCCCACCAGAGGGAAGGGCCGAGCGTGGGGAGGGCGTGTCAGCTTGGCAGGCATCTTCTGGCCCGTGCTCCCGGTCAGGGCTTGTCCCACCCGCCTGCTCCCTCTGGCCCAGTGTTTCTGCTGCCTAAGCGCATTCTCCGCATTCTCGAATTCTCCCTGGCTGCCCTGAGATCTTTCTCTCTGTCCAGGTGTGAGCTCTGGACACTCCCCCATCTGAGTGTTCTCAGGCCTCCTGAAAGCCTGGCTTGACGTCTGCCATCAGCCTCTGGGAGGCCCTCGGTCTTGTCTTCTCCATGACCCCCCCTCCTCCTCTGGGCCCTGTTATGGTCGAATTCGGGACCCCCAAAAGACCACCAGAGACCAAGATCGATGTAAGCAGCAAAGAGGTGTTTATTGCGAGCTAGCTCAGTCCTCCACACGCACACACAGCAACTGGTGACGCTGAGAGGCCCCGAGCCCAGGGTTTGCAGCAGTTTTATACACTCTTTGGAGAAGGCAGGGACCCCCACATACATCATAGCATCTCTTAGCAAATCATCACACACTGCGGGAAAATCAAATAACAACTCTAAAACATGATTAGCACATTCCCTGGCAGGAACAAGTTGGGGAGGGGTGATTGGTTACTACAAGAGGGGGATTCGTCTGAACTGATTGGTTTAAGCCAAAAGAGGTGTACGTGCTGAACTACATGGTTTCCCAACACGTTATCAACCACCATAAACTACTGGGAGGGTCATCTGGCATCCCAGGTATTTCCCTGTCTCATGCTGATTGGTGGCTGCTAGGGGGTCACCTAGCCTGACTGAGTCAGGGACACCTGGCGCAGCAGATCTCTCCTGTTACTTGTAGATAAACAACTTAGCAGGTGGGAATGTGCCTAGGAGTGCTCTGTGGGTCTTTCCAAGGACAAAGGTGATGTCCCTTCCTTGGACAGGCTTTGCTCTGAGGTAGAGGCTGGTTTTTCAGCCCTAGAGCCACCCAGGCTGCACCTGCCCACCTGGCCCAGTGCCCCCTGCCCTGGTGCACCTGCCCACCTGGCCCAGGTGCCCTGTGCCCTGCTGTACTGCTGCTGTGCTCCACATGTCTCGGCTGAGTGCTCTTCTCATCTCCTGGCCCTTCCTCACCTTCTCTGTTGTGCTGAGTAGAGTTCTGTCTTCCACCCCTCCTTTTTCACTTCTAGATCTCATACTCGGTCCTCTTACTATCATTCTCTGTACAATTTGCCATCTGTTCACTGGGTACTTGAATGTAGTCCCACACCTTCTTAAAGAACTACCCCCCTGGCTTCCACCCCTGGAATTCCCGGGGTCTGTTTTTTTTTTTTTTTGGGGGGGGTACTGGGGATTGAACTCAGGGGCACTCGACCACTGATCCCTGTCCCCAGCCCTAATTTGCATTTTATTTAGAGACAGGGTCTCACTGAGTTGCTTAGCACCTCACAGTTGCTGAGGCTGGCTTTGAACTTGCCATCCTCCTGCCTCAGCCTCCTGAGCCACTGGGATTACAAGTGTGTGCCACCGTGCCCAGCCCCATCTTTGAAAAATGCCCAGGTGAAGAAAGAACTCTAGAGTGTCTCATGCATTGCAGAGGAGAAGGTGAGAAAGGGTCAGGGGATGAGAAGATCATACAGCTGGGACATCCAGAGAAAACCAGTGGTGAGGCAGGGCAGAGGGCACCTGGGCCAGGTGGGCAGGGGCAGCCTGGGGGAACTAGGGCCCACCCGGTCTTTTTCTAATGCAGGTGTTTTTCTCTTGGATTTGGTAAATTTTTCCTTTTAAAAATTTTTTTTCCAGATAATTTTCAATTGGATGTTAATGATTACATATGAAAAATCACAGTGAGGATCAAGGGCCTGGCTGTGCTACTCCAGCTACCCTCCTGGCAGGCGCGTGGGTGGAGCCAACACGGGAGCCCAGCTGGGGGAAACTGGGTAGGGGCTGTTTTTGTTTTGTTTTGTTTTAAACCTGCTACTAAATCGGGTAGTGAATGTGTTGGGTGCTTAGGATCATAAATTAGAGGCCACTCTGAATTGCTTAGCTCAACTGGATAGAGCACTGTAAGCCCAGACCTTAATGTTCTCCAACTGTGGAAACAGACAAGTCACCGAGACATCAGCCCTGCCTGGGGACAGGGGGTCCGGGTCCCGGGTGGAGAGTGGGGTGGAGAGTCGGCAGGCCTGCTTTCCACGGAAAGAGGTTTTGTAGGGGGTGTGGGAGCTTCAGGAGGAGCCAGCTGCCTTGAGGGAGGGGCAGGATGTGCTCTGAGCCAGATTTATTTTAGCCCCACACCATTGAGTCCCGCCCCAATTAAACCAGTCAAAAGCTGGGAACGTTCTTGCCTACTCTGACCTTGAGGCCAAGCATTGGCTAGAGTCGAAGGGAAAGCAGTGCCCTTCCCACGTTTTCTGATCTAGACGATGTGTCTCCTCCCTCCTCTGTGCCTTTGTCTGTCAATATGCAAATGGATCAAATAATCCAATTACCTGACGACTGAGCTCCAGAACTAGGCCTGTGTGGGGCAGAGCACTGGAGTGTCTGTGGACACCCTGCCAGGCCCTGGCAGCAGGCCACTGGTCCCCTCTGGTCCCCACACTCACCACATGGCCCTGCAGGAGGGACTTCTTGATGGGTGGTGGCAGAGGCCCAGAACCACAGGGAGCAGATGTCCCGGCACAGGGTGCTCCCCCTGGGAGGCTGACGCTCGCTCGGGGTTCAGTCATTTCCTCCTCTGAGCACCAGGCTGGCTCCCATTAATCCCCCTGGAGTTTGCTTTCCCGTCAAAGCCCCGCAGTTCAGAGGAGAATGCTCATTACAGGAAACAAGAGACTCCTCACATTCCACAGGACAGCTGAACTGGTGGCTTGTATCAAAATGCTCACATCCAGAAACAGCGTGTTGTTCTGCCAATCTCTGTTTAGTCAACATTCTTGAACAAGATCAAAGCATGGAAAAGATAATGGCTTGTCATTGTGATTGTTATCCTGGGAGCTGGTGCTGAGTCACGGCACTTCACAGCTCTGGCTTCCTGGGAGCAGAGAGGTGGGTCAGCACAGCGCCCTCTGCCGGGGAACTCAGGCTGCAGAGCTGTCAGGGTGCTCATCCAGGAGCCCCACTTTCTTCTGCCTGAGGCTGAAAATGCCTTTCTGCAGCTATGATCAGCTACACTCAACTTCGGAAGCAAGCTTGTTTCTGCAGTCTGTTAGCACAGATCCACACACAGATCTGCAGGTGCCACTACTTAATTCAAATGAAGAATCCCTGTACGACTTTTTCACAGTTATCACCGGGAGGCAGCCTAGCCCTTTAGAGTTAAGTATGTGTAGGGAATTAAATGCAAAAAGCCGACCCCTATCTCACCTCTGGAAGCTTCAATTAGTCATGCTTCAGAGAGAGATGGCAGGAGGATATCTCTCAGGGCCATGGCTAGATTGGATTAGGCTAGGTGGATGAGGGATGCAGAAGCCTCCAGAATGTGGGCTTATTGGAATAGCCTATGAAATCTGGTTCTTCTCTGATACAGTTAAAATAAGCTGTTATTATAGTTAAGCCTTTATGATCTATTTATTGTTTTATTTATTTATTTTTGCAAAAGTCCAGGTTAACAGTCCTTAGTGAGCACAGGCAGTCCCCCGAGGAAGCTGGAGAGAAGCCTCAAGACTCCTTGGGAGCTGGTGCTAGGTGCTAACGAGGGGCCTTGCCTGAAAACAGCTTGCTGGGTGAGGTGCCCTTTTCTCCCGGGTGGGGCGCTCAGGGTCTGACCAGCTGGCCTAGGCAGAGGTCTTGCCCTCCTGCTCTGTGGCCCTGACCAGCCTGCAGCTGCTGCTTCAAGCCTGCAGAGGGGCAGGGTGGTTTGCCTCAGGGGTGGAGTGGTTTGAGCCAGGACAAGGCCACATAGAGGGTAAGGAAATGTCACCAGTCTGTGGTCCCTCTCAGTGGGTCAGGGCACTGCCTGTCTCTGTTCAGAATGAAGGTTAGGGGCTGCAGTCCGTTTTCCTCCCTGTCTCAGGTGTACCAAGAATGCAGTGTCAGCCTGCTCTTCCCGGGATCATACCCCAGGTTGTGCATAGAGTGAGGTGGCCTTGAGGGACCAGGCCACGCTCCCTCTAGACAAGGTGCAGAACTCCTCACTGTAGAACAGTGGGTCCCCAGGCTCAGTGTCCCTTGGCTGTGACTCGTGCCTAGCACGTGTCCTGTGGTGTCTTGGCTACATCCCTGCCCTGGCTCTGGGGGGCAAAGGGGACCATGTGACCTGCTGATGAGTTCTGTTTCCTGGGCTGAGAGCAACAAATCTTTGTCTGCAGCCCCCTAAGCCTCCCACCTCCACCAGCGTGAACAGACAATGAGGGCTCACTCCGGAGCCCGTAAGTGGAGTAAAGGACGTCTGCATGCTCCACTACAGTGTCCATCTTCTACCGGGTACTGGGGATTGAACCCAGAAATGCTTAACCAGTCCTTACATCTCAGTCCTTTTCATTTTAATTTTGATATAGGGTCTAAGTTGCCCAGGCTGGCCTTGAACTTGAGATCCTCCTGTCTCAGCCTTCCAAGTTGCTGGGATCACAAGCATGCACTGCCATACCAAGTGGGTTCATGATTTAAAAAACAAAAACAAAACAAAGCAACTACAATATCTTGAGCATAGTGCCCAATACACAAACCTTGTCAAACAAATATTGATTGAATCCACAATAGATACACAGAAGGCATGGGTCTATGTCCATCCCATCTTTGTTCCAAAGGGTACAATGAGAATATCGCATGAATTCAGCAATACTCTGACTCTGTTGGAGTCAGAGATACAAAGAGGTATTAAATAATCTTGCCCTTAAAAGGTTCTCGACTGGATCATAAGCCAGTTAACAAAGGTCTGCTCAGTGTGAGTTTTTAGTAGTTTAAGGTTGCCATGTAGGAGAGGTTAGAAGCCGGTGTGGGCTGGCCTTGGGAAGGACAGAGACCCTCAGAGCAGGCAGCCAGGGAGCTGGAGGGACTGCAGCCGGCTGAGTCCCTGGGGAGGCAGGGCAAGGGCCTTTCCCTTGGAAGAACTGCAAGTGGCAGGGCAGGGCCCAAGACAGGATGAAGCACTTGGGGACTGCAGGAGTGCACCACAGCCGGATGCCAGGCGCCCAGGAGACCGTGGGGAGGAGAGTGGCCTGGGCGGGAGGTGGGCTCAGGTCAGGATGGGTCCTGTGAGCCTGGTGGGGGGGGCACTGAGATGTCTTCTCTGGGAGCAGCCATCGGGTGCTGGGGTTTCAGCAGTGCATTGGCGGCGATCTGGACGAACCTTGAAAGCTGGTGTCCGGCCCGGGGAGAGGAGCCTGGACCACAGGACTGACTATGGCCAGGAAGGCAAGCGCGGGAGCGGAGGATGATGCCTGGGCCACGTGCCCTCCAACAGCCCCATCGCCAGGGACCTGTGTGGGATGGGTGGGGCTGGTGACAGGGGCACGGTGGGAGCCCAGGGGACCCAGAGGGAGAGGCTCACTGGCTGCGCGGCCTCCTTCAAGGCTCTTTCCTGCTGGGAGCCTCTGTCCACGCAGAGGCTGGGAAATGAGGGGGAGCAGGAGCCGGGCTGACATCAGGAGGATGTGGGGGTCCGTGCTGCAGAGGAGTGTGCGTGCTGACCGGGGTGCGCATCTCTCCCGGATCCTGCCCACACAGAGTGTGTCCTTGGTGTGGGATCGGATTTCTCATACTCTGAGTTGTTAAAGACCGTAGCAGTGTAATGAGATGATTTGGAAGTGGATCTCCATCTGCACTGGACTGTAATTGTTCAGGCAAGATCCATTTAGTCAATTTAAAACTAGGGTAGAACCCAGGAGGAGTCCCCTACCACCTCAGGTGGCTACCCTGCCGGACAGCCAGGCTCTGCAGCCTTCCTCCCCCTCCTCATCTGTGCAGTGCTCCTCACCGACTAAGGAGCAGGTCAGCGTCTCAGAGCCCAGTGAGTGATGCCAACCTAAGGCTCACGAGGTGGAAACAACCAGTGACAAGGGGCCGGAACTTTGACTGAGGATTGAACTCAGGGGCACTGGACCCCCGAGCCACATCCCCAGCCCTATGTTGTAGAGTCAGGGTCTCACTGAGTTGCTGAGTGCCTCACTTTTGCTGAGGCTGGCTTTGAACTCACGATCCTCCTGCCCCAGCCTCCTGAGCCTGTGTTGATGCTCTGACTTTGAAAGGCGCCCATTTAAAGTCTCAGTAAACCAGCAAGATGACAGCTTCTAACTGTGCATGTGATGTTTCCCAAGCTCTGCCTCCTGTTTTGCTGCCTCTTTTAAGTAGTAGTTTTTTTCTTTTTTCTTTTTTGAGCAGTTTGAATTTATAAGATACATTGAGCAGAAAGTACAGTGTTCTCAAGACCCTTTGGCCCAGTGTCCGAGTGGTCAACCTCCTGCATTGGGGTGGTGTCACTCACAGTTGGTGGCCCCACAGAGGCTATATCATTGACCAAGGTTTGCATTTGCACGTGGGTGGGTCATTTTCTGAGCTGTACACAGTTTAGGTTTGATAGATGCCAGTGACCACGTACCCATCATATAGCATCACTGCCCGAAGTCCCTCATGCTGCACCTGTGAGTCCTCCCTCCCGCTGCCCACATGCCTTCTGACCACGGGGATTGTCACGGGCTCCTGGTTTGGCCTTTGGCAGACTGTCAAGAGGTTGGAATCAGAGGAGAGGCCTTCTCAGAGTGGCTCCTGTCCTTGGAGACGGGCTCTGCAGCTCCTTCCTTTCTAGCATGACACGTGCCACTCATTCACCGGCTTCGCCCACTTCGTTCCCCTCGGAACTCGGTCAGTTATGAAGAAAGCCGCCACGAACACCTGTGTGCACCCATTTACAGCCCATCTGGGGGACCCCAAGGAGCACCACTACTGGATCCAGGGGTCAGTGTGACTAGAGGGTTCTGGGCACTGGTGTGTGAGTGTGAGAGCTGCTCAGTTTCAAAGCCCGGGCAGGGTGTGCGGGCCTGATGCTGGGAGGGCCCATAGATGGAGTGCATCTTTGGACCAAGTGATCATGAACTGCTGCCTCCGTGGGTAAGACCACCCAGGCCGACTCCCAGTAGCCGAGGTCTGCTGCAGGAGTTCTGTAGGAGTCAAAGCTAGGCCCACCATCTGTGGATCATGACTTCGACGCCTTGCCTCTGCCTGTCAGCAGCCAGCCCACTCCCGAAGGCCCTGTCCCTCCACACTCCCGGCCGTGCGTGAGGGCTCAGGTGGCCCCCGGCCTGGCCAGCGGGTTGTTTCGGCACTAGCCCTTCCCATGCACAACCCTGGCACCACGCCGATCCATCCGCCTGCGCTCCCCGTGGCGCGTGGGACACATGCTTGTTTTCCACCCACGGAGTTTCCGTGGTGAGGGGTCTCTTCAGGTCTTTGCCACTTTCTTTTTAACTGCATTGTTTTCTTACTGTTAAGAGTTCTTTGCATTTTTTGGATAATAGTTTTATCAGGTAAGAGTTTTGTGAGGGTTTTGTCTGTAGCTTGTCATTTCATCCTGCACAGAGAAGGGTTTCAATTTTAATGAAATTAGACTTCTGTTTCTCATTTCCCTTTCCTGCCCTGCCGTGGCGGTGAGGGCACAGTGTGGGGATGAGCAGGGGGAACCTGGCCTGGCCCTGGCCTCTGTGGGAGCCCGGGTTCCTTGTCATCTGGTGTCAGCCTGGGCTTCTCCTAGATGCTCTTCCTCCGGTCCAGGGAGTCCCTCCTGGTTCCAGCTTGCTGTTTTCACGTGAATGTGTTGGATTCTGACAGATGCTTCTTCTGCTCTGTGGATACCGCCATGTGCTCTGTCTTCCTGGGCTGTTGAGATGGCGCAGGAACTGGTTTCCGAATGTCGAACCAGCCTTGCACACCTGGGTGAGCCACTGGCTCAGGGTGTCGATCACTCTTACACATTGCAGGGTGCGATGTGCTCAGACTTGGTGTGAAAAACCAGCCTCTACCTCAGAGCAAAGCCTGTCCAAGGAAGGGACATGGCCTTTGTCCTTGGAAAGACCCACAGAGCACTCCTAGGCACATTCCCACCTGCTAAGTTGTTTATCTACAAATGAGATCTGCTGCGCCAGGTGTCCCTGACTCAGTCAGGCTAGGTGGGGACCCATAGCAACCCCCTAGCAGCCACCCATCAGCATGAGACAGGGAAATACCTGGGATGCCAGATGACCCTCCCAGTAGTTTATGGTGGTTGATAACGTGTTGGGAAACCATGTAGTTCAGCAGGAACACCCCTTTTGGCTTAAACCAATCGGTTCAAATGAATACCCCTTTTGTACTGACCAATCACCCCTACCCAACTTGTTCCCACCAGGGAATGTGCTAATCATGTTTTAGAGTTGTTATTTGATTTTCCCGCGGTGTGTGATGATTTGCTAAGAGATGCTATGATGTATGTGGGGGTCCCTGCCTTCTCCAAAGAGTGTATAAAACTGCTGCAAACCCTGGGCTCGGGGCCTCTCAGCGTCACCAGTTGCTGTGTGTGCGTGTGGAGGACTGAGCTAGCTCACAATAAACACCTCTTTGCTGCTTACATCGATCTTGGTCTCTGGTGGTCTTTTGGGGGTCCCGAATTCGAGCATAACAGGTGAGGAGACACGGCCTTGTGGCTTCCTGTCCTGCAGTGCGGCTGGCCTTGGCAGAAGGGGAGCAGGCCCCACAGATGAGCTGGGCAGTGCCCTCTGCTTCCAGGTTTTGAAGGGGACTACAGAGAAACGACAGGACATCCTTGTATCCTGAAGCTTTCTGCTTTGGAAGTTCGTCGGGTGTTGGATCGATTTCTTTAGTAGGTCTAGGCCTATTTAGACGCCTGTTTCTCCTCTTGTGAGTTTTGCTGGCCCTTTTCATGGTGGCAGTCTGACTGTGGGCATCGGGTAGTGGTCAGTGATCCTGGAGCACCTTCAAGGTTTTCTTCTCCAGTTCTGATATTGGTCATTTCTCTCTCTCTCTGTCTCTGGGGATGGCGCCCAGGCGTGGTGCAGACCAGGAGAACCCTCAGCTGGGGCCACCCAGCCCCAGGCTTGTGCTTGGCAGAGTGCGTGGCAACATCGAAGTGCCACCATGCCTTGTGAGAAAGCGCAGGTTCCCACACACTGTCTGTGGCTTTCACTCAGAAGGCTTGATCAGTTCAAAGCTGTTTTGTGGTGACTTCCAATGAGTACCACATGAGTTTCTGAGCACTTTTACCGGCTTCCAGAAAATACTGTTAACCACGCGTGGCTGAGCAGTTCCAGATGACATTCAACTCACCCAGCCTTCCCAGATGGGCTGTGGAGTTAGAAATGTGAAGCATGCAAGCCGTGTTTGGTTTTTACACTCCCTAGCTGTACGTGTGTTACAGAAAGAAATGCCACCCGTGAGACTGGAGCACCGTAAGTGTCTTCTCAGTTTATTAGCTTTCTTGACTGAAATGTTTGTGAATTGTGAAGGTGACCCTGGGAGTAGGGCTGAAGGACTGCCTGGGGTTTGTTTTCCCCAGGTCCTGGTGTACCAGAATGCACGGTCCAACGTCTCCATTCTCTCCACCTCCTCCCTCTCATCCCCCTGGAACTTCATCCAGGCCAGACCTGGGCAGGGGAGAAGCAGCGGAACCAGTGGAGCCCTGCCCCAACTCCCTGGGGCCAGGAAGGCTTGGGTGGGAGTGGCCTGCTGCAGCCCTGGGGCTGGAAGGGTTCTGGGGGAGGGAGCCTCCTGCAGTGACAGCCTACTAAGAGGCAGAGGGGGGCGGGCCTGGAGAAAGCAGTTTCCTCAGGGTGGTGAGACAGCTGGCAGCGGGCAGAAGGAAGGAAAGCACGGTTCTGAGCCGCTGCAAGGCAGGGAGCCTGGCTAGCGAGGTCCCCCTGGAGGACATGGTTCACTCCTCACTGGGCGGCGCAGGGTGTCACCTGTCCCACTCAGCATCCACACTGGTGCTGTGAACTCGAGGGAGCATGAGCCTCTGTTAACTAAATCCTGCAGCATTTGTTAGTTTTGAATCCATTCTCATCTGTGTCCGTGTTTACCCCCACATTGAATGTAAGCCTTAAGAAGGTCCCCTTCTAGCAAATAGAGAAATTGAGGGTATTCCAACAACGGAACATACAATGGAAGAAGGTTTTTTTTTTTTTTTTTTTCTCCTTTATCAATCTCTTTGGTCAATATAATGTTTCTGAGTTTAAAATAACACGAGAATTTACTCCAATAAAAAGTGAACATGACTTTTCTCAAAAAATTTAATTGCAGAACTATTTACAGGAGATGAACATCAGCAATTCAGAAATCAAATGAAAGAGGCATTATCATGGCGGGATTTTGAAGCAAATGGTGAGCATGTGTTTCTTACAATTGGCTGAGAGTGAAAAAAGTCATGGGAAAAAAAACTAAAAAAAAAAAAAATCCTTAAATGCCTCAAACCCATGACCAACATCTGATAAGAAGGAAGAAGGTGTCTTGGCGAGGAAGGGCATCCAGCACGTCCGGGGGGGCGTCCTACATGCTGCTATAGAGAGTTTATCAAAAGAATCGTGAAAGCGTGAGAAGGAGTTCCATAAAAGAGGGTATCCAGAGGTGGGGGACCTGGCACTCTGTCCCCAGGCTTGGTGGTCTCATCTGTAAATTTATTTATTTATATATAAACATATATATGTACAAGCCTTTGTTTTAAGCTCTGCCTAAACAGCTAGCCCTGTGCTAGCTTTCCTTGGACTTCCACGGGAGGCGTTGGCTCCCCAGTCCACACTGGGTGTGCTAGCCTGCAGAGGGAGGGTGGGTGGCTGGCCCCACCGAGGCCCTGCGACTGCTCAGAAATAAGAGATCAAAGTAGCCCAGTCTGACGACCTGTTGGGGAAACCTTTTTGAATTTAGCAAACCAGCTAGAGAGAGGAGTGAGGGAGACACTCACGCTGAGCCCTTTGAAAGTGATGTGACCCAGTCATTAAAATGGTGGGGGCCGGGCCATGGTGGTGAAGTAGGGGTGGTCAGAGAACGGGGAGCGGGGTAAGTCACACAGCCAGCCTCAGAGCTTCCGTGGCTGTGCCCACAGATGCCAGCTGGCTCGCGCCCCGAGGAGGCCACGGCTGCCGCCCGGGATCAGCCCCTGCAGCAGCCGGGCACACGGCTCCCGCTCAGCCCTCCTGGCAGGTTTGGCCGCCAGGTCTCGGGGCTGGGAGCAGCACCAGTGATGAAGAGCCACCCGAGTCTGTGGAGGGGGAGGTGGGCCTGCCACCTTGGTTCACGTGAATACAAAATCCGCTAAAAGGGAGTTTTACAGCTGTAACCAACATCTCCTTGCAACAAAGTCACCGGCCGAGTTCAGATCGAAACTAGACCTGATTTCTTTTAATGCTGGGTGAAAACCCCAGGCCTAGGCCTCTTTCCAAGTGGCAAGGAGGGAAAAGCTTATTTCTGAGCATCCACAGGCCATGCCACGCCTCCGAGGTGCACAGAGAACAAGGATGAGAAGCTGGGTTCTCTTTCTGCTTCCAAGCAGGGTGCGCCTCTTCACCTGGAAGCCTGGTCCTCGTCATGCATGTCGCGAGGCAGCTGGGCTGTGTGGTGGTGAAGCGCTGCCCCGGGTGGGCTGGACACCAAAGCCAGCAGGAAAGCAGTCTGTCCTCCCCTCAGGCCACCACCTCCAGACCTCAGGAAGCCCCTCCCACCTCCTTCCACTCCCTCCTGTGGCCTGGTTGTCCCCTGGTTGTGCCCACGTTGACGTGTGCTGGCGCCTGACCCAGCGCTCTGGACCACATCGGGAGTGGTGCTGAGGGCGCATGACCCCAAGAACACCCTACCCTGCCCGGAGCTCAGGGGCTTCAGAGCCAGCGTGCCACCAACCCTCACGCTGTCTGCAGAGGAAAACACGGAGACTCAACCTGACCAGAGGCGGAGGGGAGGGCAGGAATAAAGCCAGGCAGCTTGACTGACTGCCTGCAGACTCCAAAACATTCTGCAGCCACCCTGAGCGAGGGGCATCTAGCCTGAAGTGTAAAAGGTGCCCTTCCCAGAGCACCTCATGGGCTGCCCACACCAGCTGCAGCTCTGCCCTGCAGGGCAGCGGGCAGGCCTTACGGTGAAGGCACAGGGATCTGCTATGAGCCGTTAATTAGGACAGACCGTGCAGGGGTGCAAGATGCGGCAGATACCATTGCTCCACCCTGTAGCTGAAGACACGTCTACCCAGACACTGGCCGCATTTCCGACTTCATAGGTTGGTGTGTGTCGATGTTATTTTCAAGGTTGGGAACCTATGTTTGACCCAAACCTACCAGGAGTGGGGAATACGTGTTCAGACAAGAACAGGAGAACCCTGGGAAGTTCAAGGGAAGTGGGGTCTGGAAACCATAACACTAGACCAGGGAGGCGGTGGATCTTAAGCGACCTTATTAGTATGCTAAATCTGCAGTTAAAAGAAAATACCAAGGCCAAAAAGCTTGTCAGAGGGCAGCTGGGAAATGAGCACACACAGGGGAGCAGACGTGGCCGTGGGCCGGGGAGAGTGTATCTCTGTGCTCTGGGGGCTCACGCAGGGGCCAGGTGCCTCCCACTCCCACTGTTCCTGTCTCTCCCTCCAAAATGCAGGGACCAGGGTCGTCTCTGTCCTGTCACTGACTGAGGTCAGCCTGAGCGCGGCAGATGTGCGTGAGTCGGCTTCTGTCCCTCTGGCTAACCTGGGGCACTGTCAGGGCTCCGTCAGGCCTGAGCGCCATTCCCCAAGGAAAGTGACCCCCACCCCCAGGTCTCCTTCAGGTCCAGGAGGGCAGCTGGAGTCTGAGGGCACCACTGCGCACAGATTCTCTCCGGCTCCCTGCTCACCATCAAAGTTTGGCCCCAACCAGCCAGCTGCTCCTGCGGAGAGCACACTGGAGTCACTGCGGAGGACAGGGCCTCTGCAATAGCTGGGGCTTAGCAGCGGCCTTCCATCCTGGGCTGGGGCGGGAGCCCGGCAAGTCCCAGGCTGCAGAGAGGGCGACGTCCTGTAGCAGCATCTGAGAGCTGAAGTGGGGCCTGCAGAAGGCAGAGACCAAGACGGACCCGGGAGCCCAGACCCCAGGAGCACACCCAGCCGCGTGTGCTCCACAAGTGTCACCTACCCCAGACATGGCCACTTCCCATGGGCCAGCCGGGAAAGACCCCTCTACTGTGAAGGCCACGGATCTTGTTTACATTTGTTTTAGTGTGAAAAAGAGGCCACCTGGCTGCGACTCACATTTTTCTGGAAGTATGCCTTCCTTTAATGTGTGAAATCTTCAGGACTGGATTGGAGTTGGGAACGTGGACCACACGTGCGGCCAGGTGCATCACCCACGTTCTTGGGACGGTGATCTAAGGAAGACTGGTTGGCCACTGTGCCGACGACGCCCGGGCCACACGGGGACTCACGGGCACTTACCCTCTGCTTGCTGGTCCTACTCCACCTGCGGAGTCTTGCCTCTGGGAGTTTCCGGCAGTCCCCGAGGCTCAGCGCAGCGCCACCAGCCTTGCTGTGGGCTCCTCGCCCTGCCTCCCAGCGGCTGCTGCCCTCCAGGAGCGAGGCGTGTGGCCCCTGAGAGCGTGAGCTTCCTGGAATGTGGCCCGGGCTGTCCTCAGCAGTGCTCTCCGTCCACCTTCAGTCTTTCCTTAGTATTGTCTTAAACGCGGAGGGAAGACACCATGGGACCCCTACGCTGTGAGCCTTCTGTTCCCGGGACACCAGCAGTCTCACTTCTTCATGTGGACAACACACAAATACAGCTTCTCTTCTGGGTCCATGATGGAAAGTCACCTGCATGAGTCCTGCACTCACCAGGGACTGTGAGCAGGCGACCCCGGGTCAGGCCCAGCGGTAGGTGTGTGCGCCGGGGCCTCATCTGTCTTTGGGGCCTCGTAGACCACACAGGGGCACCTTCTCCTCTTCCAGCCCCTGACCACTGTGGCAGCCCAACTGGCCCATGGGGGATGTTAGGCCAAGGCTTCTGGAGACTATCCAGTAGCAAGGAGTCGAGGGAACATGATATCAACCCAAGTCCAGGGCACACTTCACTCAGGCAGGAGTCATAGCAGCAGGGATCTCAGCCAGACCGTCACCCGCTAGTGCGAGGACCCACTTCTGTGTGTTTTGAGTGATAGAAGGCTGGTGGCCTCCAGGAGATGCTGGTGGGCGGGGCCTGCAGGTGGCATTCAGTGTCCTTCATCTGGAGTGCACATCGATTCTGCTTGTCTGTGGTTACTTCTAAATGGCACTTTCTCTGAGATGGCACATGGTTTTTAAAGTCTAAAAGGCTAATACTTACAAAGACACTTGCTTTTAACAGAGTTAGTGAATATAGGAAGAAGCATCATTATTGTACACTGTTCAGGATTTAGGTATTTATTTAGGTAGAAAACGCTTTGAACACTGGGGAAATAGGATTCAGTTATAGAAGAATATTTCAGGGAATTTTTTTTTTTTTGCATTTTTCAAGGATATACATTCGTACTGATTTTTGCTTCCAAATATATTTTAAGGCTGTTTGGTAAAATATATACCAGATCTGAGGCTCACCTTACAGGGTTTTGTTCTTACAGGGAATTCTTAACTACTCAGCTTTAAAAAAGCAAAACTCTGCAGCTCAACATGCTTTGATATCAGCTGCGCCCAGGGAACCCCATGCGTAGTGGAATGTGGACTACCAGGAAGAGGAAAGTGCAGTCTTCCAGAAGCCCCGCCCGTGTGGCCGCCTCACGCAGCGACACCAGGGTCAGGCTCTAAAGTGCGAGTCAGGGGAAAACAAAGTGCTAGGGGGCCTCCACAGCGCTCCCTCTATGGCTGAGCACGGTGCCCCCCACAGCAGCGAGCAGGAGACCGGGCGCTCGGGTGGAGACGTCTTAGGTGGCCATCCTGCCTGCAGCCCCGAGGAGTGCGAGAGCTCTGAGGTCGGGGTCCAGTGGGGACTCTGATGGGTCTTCACTTACAGCGCCCGAGTGGATTCAGAAGGCCATTAGCGACAGCGGCCACCACTGTATCTGCATTTAGCTGCACACGGAGGCCCACTGACCAGAGTTGCTGCTACACTCTGGTGCCCATCAGAGTCCTGCCAGCTAATTCCATCTCTTAAATTCCACAGCGGGACATCACCACACATGACCCTTTCCCTCTTCATGTCTACCACAGGCAAGAAGTATACTGCATAGGACAAGAGAGTTCTGGAAGGATACAAGTGTCAACTACATTTCTTCTTTACCAGTTAAACTGCGATATACTTACCACCCACATTCATACCCCTAGACTTTCCACAACATCACAACTGTCATTTTAAACAAGCAAACTTTGTTTTTGTTTTAAGGACACCCTGGAAAAGTCAACTGAGAGAGCAATCTGAGAATGATCTACACAGGTAAAAGAAATCACTTGTGGTGTCAGTGGTGACGTGAAGAGGGTGCTCTGAGTTTTGCGATACAAAGGAATGAAGATGCCATGACGTCTCCGGAAGCGGGCGCTTCTTCTTGCCTCCCTCGGGCCTTCTCTGAGCTCCGTCCCTGCCTGTACCTCACAGCCTCGGGGAGGGATGTTGGGCTTAGTTTTTAATGTGTAGGTGCTGAGCCGGGTGTTTCTAGAGTTCAGACTCGGAACCTCCTGGGCTTTGGAGAACACAGGATGGGGAGCTTGGGGGCTGGAGGGACCCCTGCCCATCACCAAGGACCCACACGGGGAACCTATGCTTCTGCCCGTGGCAGCAGGACGGGGTGGCAGTGAGGGCGAGGTCAGCTGGGCTCGGGGGAGTGACCTGAGGTCGGCGAGGGAAATGGGTCTCTTTCCTGCGCTTGGTGTTGTAGCACCTTCCACGGGTGTCTACAGCCTCTCGTGAGTGGTGAGATACCCATTTGTAGTCATTGTTGTCCTTACCTAGTCATCACACGATTTATAAAAATATAAGTAACAAAGTGTAAGCTGGGTTCCGTCTCGAGAGGCGTGTCCTCTGAGGGCCAGAGGGAGCCAGGCCTCGCCAGGCCGAGCATCAGAGCTGGGAGCCAGCCCATCAGGTGCCAAGGTCATTCTTGCCAGAGCTCAGCAAACCGAGGACAGGGGAAGCGTTCACCGTGTCTGTGGTACCAAGGACACAACAGCAAGGGGGTACTCGGTGGAGGGATGAGACAACTACCCGGTCGGTCGGCAGAGACTGTACAAGCATTTTGTCCAGGGGAGCAGCCGAGGGGGCTGCCCCTCCTCAGAGCCGGGTCTGGGCCTCGGGGATGTAGATCTCGATGCTGTCGGCGCGCTCCGTGGCGGAGTTCTGTCGGAAGGAGGCCGCTCTCTTGGCCGCCAGGAGCCGCCTCCGGGCTTCCTGGCGTTGTCTGTCGGGCAGGTCCAGGGACTTTTCTCTCGTGATGGGGAATTTCCCTTTGGGGGGCTTCTTTGGTATTGGAGGGGGGACTTTTCTTTCCTCCTGAAAAGCATCAAAAGTCAAAGCTGAGGTCAGAACCGAGCACTGCTGTCCGGGCCCCGGGTCACCGGCTCCTCTGGGGCCTGATTCACTTCCTCCTGAGTGTGCCCTGCTCCTGCCTCCTGGGTCCTGCCTCCTGGGTCTCCTTCCAGGAAGAGCACAGACAAGAGGGGCCCCAGCCCTCGGCTCCGCCTCACAGTCGCCCTGACGCTGGGGAGCACTGTGTCTTGCTCCTCTGGCCACGTCGGTGGACACGGGGAAAGGGTGGCACGGTTGTGCGCCTGACCCTCGGGGTGTGGTGGGAGAGAGCTGTTGTGCTGTCTGACTTGGTTCCTGTGTGTGCTACCTCATTAAGACCCTTCAGCTGTTTAAAACGTACCTCCTGCACCAGGACAGGACCCCACTCCTCCCTCTTCTCTGGGCAGCCTCTGAATGGCCCCGTGAGGAGCGCATTGCCTGTGTGGTCCCCCTTTCCAAGGCCTGCTATGGTGAGGAGGGGATCAGGAGGCCTTGCAGAGCCAGGCCCCGTTGCAAGAAGACTCAGAGGGGCAGGGCTTCTCTTTGGGGGGTACCTGCAGCTTACGTCTGCACAGGGGCGCTGTGTCCTCAGCAGGAGCTGGTTCTTACTGGGGAGCTGTTCTCTGAATACCCTGGAAAATGGGCTCATGCTAGCTCTCGATTACAGAGGAGTAAATACAAGAAAGGTTCTGTTTGGTCTCCATTAGAACAACCTCCCACCGGGGCTCAGCCCTTGGTACCTCCTTTACCTCAGCCCCAGGCCACGGCTCACTGGACTTGCTTACCCCACTGAGGCTTCCGAGACCCATGCCACCCCTGACCCTCTGTAATCTGACAAGAGAGCTCTGGTCTGTTGTCCTTGGTGGCATCTATGTCTGGCATCTGGCCTGGAACCCCACTACCTGGCCCTGGCACCTTTGGGGGGATTTAGATGGCAGTGAGGACCCCAATGCATTTGCTCTAATTGTTCAGCTGACTGTCCTCATCTGTGTGTTCCACCCCTCCCCAAGGCATGCTGCATTGGCTTTCTGGGTGGCTTTGTTTTAATTGACAACATCTATCTGGAAACAGCGACCTGAACCCTGCCTGAAGTGTGCCGGGACGTCTGTGTACGCGTCACCAGCTGATCGTCCCCGGGCTCTGCTGGAGCTGCTCCATCCTGAAGAAGTAGGCCCAGGTTCAAGTAACTTGAGTCACATCGCCAGCCCATCTGAAGGACTAAGGCTGACACAGCCATGGAGAATGCACCCTCCATCTGTCTGGTGAGGCCCAAGGTGCTGTCTTGCCTCCAACTAGACACACAGCCAAAGGCCTCACTGCAGAGGAGCCCACAGAGCCGGGCCTGCAGCCTCCCCTGCAGGGATCGTCACAGTACCACTGTCTAAGCAAGAAAAGCTTGGAGGATTAATCCCTGGAAGGAGTGAGACTGCTGACTTGCACGGGATCCGGCCGGGGCCTTGGAGCCGTCCACGTGCCAGGAGGAGCACCCTGTGACCTACATGCCTGAGCCACCAGTCCCACCCATGCACGCGTGTGCACATAGACCTATGGGACTGATTCCACCCTGTGCTGCTGCTAACCTAGACCTGGCTCCACACGGTGGTGGGAGTGGACGCTTCTATACTGGACTAGATGCCAGGAAGCCACCCTACAGCCTGCAGGGACAGCGCAGCACACGAACCTTTCTCTCTGGCGACTCTGCCACCTTCCAGTCGTTGAGCTTCAGCTGCTGGAGCTCATCGAACTTCATGCTGACGTCCTCGATGGACAGCTGCAGCATGTCCCAGTAGCCGGCCAGGTCCTGGGAGGTGGGCCTCGGCATGGCACTGGGGTCCTGTGGACACATGGGGAGTTTAGAGCCCGGGACGTGCTGGGCTGCTCCTCCCCTGTGCAACTCAAGGACTCAGCTAGGCGAGGCCCAGCTCTGGGGGTGCAGGTGTTGAGGAGGCTCCCCGCCTTTGGTGGAAGCCCCCTTAGCACCTGGGTGGGGTGGAGGTCCAGACACAGGTAGCTGATCCCTTCCCTGTTACACTTGGAAAACGCTGGGGCAGAGGCAGAGAGGAAACCTTTCGAATCCTCTGCAGCTCACACACAACAGGGCCCAAGTTCTGGTCTCCAGTGGACTACCAGAAGGGACGATGGGCTGGCTCATCTGCTGGGCTAGAGGTGGAGATGGTAGGTGGGAGGTGGGTGGCTGGAGCCAGGTCTGCTGGTGTTTGTTATGAAGGATCTTAGCTCAGATTCTGAGGGTCCGTGACATCTTACAGATGAAACATGTGTTTGACTTACTCCTAAGTAGAGGGAGCACAGGTGAGGAAGGCTCCTGAAGGGACAGGGGGACTCACTGGCACGGTCCCTCATCTGGAAGGCCAGGCCTGGGTGGTCCTGGGCTGTGTCCCTCTGCCCAGTGCCCCGTGGTGTCTGCCCGGGAAGCAGAGCAACTGTTCTGCATGGGCTCACCTGGTTTGGTGGGAGGCCAGCTCAGATTGGCGCCTTAAGCAACCAGACATTCATCTGAATTTGCTTAAAGGGTGCAGTTTTCAGCTTGCTCTTGGTAGTCTGCACTGATCACGACATACTCAGTTTGCAGTTCCTCTAAACTGGCTTGACGTCGTGTCAAAATGACCGTTTGAAGCACCATCCCTCCTGTCATGTGCAAGCAGATGGCAGCCTGTGCTACCAGCGAGGGGCAGAGGGTCAGAAGAGCTGCCCACTTCCCCTGGGATTTTCCCACCCGAGCAAGATCCAGAGCTGCTTTCTGCTGTGTGAGTGTTCTTCCTTTGAACCACTAGAGGGCGGCCACGGACCATGCCCCGCGCGCCTCTGTTCCTTACTGCGTGGCAGGCAGCTCAGCCTCGGGTCATCTACGCAGCCTCGCTGGAGGCGTGCCTGCTTTGTGGGGCCCCTCCTAAGGGTCTGGGAGGGTCCTGGCGTTCTCTGGGGTCCTGACTTCGGCGACCTGCCCAAAGCTGCCTGCCACGAGCACTGCTCCTGTAACCTGGGCCATGTGCTCCGATGGCACCTGCTTCTGCTCTCAGCGGGTCTCTCCTGCCAGGCCGCAAGAGGGCTCAGAGCTCTTTTGTGCTAATCCTGGATAGAAGCCCAAAGAGAAGGAGGGACTCAACCCGACATTTCTAATCTCAAAAGGCAGCAAAGATATTAGGGTGAATGGTTTTAAGGCTGGCATAAGCTGCTCTGGGGGAGAGGACTGTGCCCTTGACAGGCTGAGGGGATGCTGACCTACATGGGGTGGGTGAACCACGTGCTCCTGGGGGCTCTTGGGGCCTCCCCAACTCTGCACAGCACACAAAGTTCCTGGGTGGCTGAGCCACTGCCTTTAAAGATAGTGGGGAGTGGGGGGCCAAAGGGCAGGGGTGATGGACACACCTGGAGGCCAGCGTTTACCCAGCAGCCTGTATCTTTGAGGACTCTAAACCTCCCACTCTGCTTTTTAAGTGTCCACTAAACTTAATGCCACAGGTGACATGTTGGGAACTCTACATCTCATGATGAACTTTAATGGGCAACTCGGAGAACGTAGAGAAAACACACTGAAGGGTCCTGATTAAAAGATGGGGTGGGCAGCTTGGAGGTGCACTGCCTCTGACTGGTGGGAATGTCCTACTCAGTGTCTCCAGGCGAGCCGGCAATCAAGGCCCCGCAAGAGGAACACCGTGCCCTGCCAGGACCAGCTCACCTCCTGGAAGTCAGTGGGCAGAGCGCAAAGCTGCCTAGGAAGTCAGGGACACCATACAATAGGAGAACACTTCATTTAGTTAGAACTAAGTATGTAGGTGTGTGTGCAAACAGGAAGAGTACGTGAATATATTAGCATCTATGGATTGGCGTGCGTGGGTACATTGATAGCTGGGCACACTGGTAGCTCTGGAGAAGCGTGCACAGATGTGTATGTGTGTATGGAGCAGGTATCAATCTGTGCGTGTGCACTGTGTCACACGCGTGTGGCTTTTCCTTCCCTTGGTTGCCAAGAGAACCGGGTTTGGTGCTGCTGCAGGCACACATCTAGTTCCTGCAGACTGCTAGTGACTGCACAAGTGGGGGCTGACTTGTTCCTGCCACCTCGTCCTGATCTCTTCCAACACGGTGGGGCAGGCCTCTCCACTCCAGCCTCAGATTCGTCCTCCTTACTGAGGCCTTGGCCACAGAGGAGTTCACCTCTCCTCTCCTCCTCTAAGGGCTTCTGGGAGACACCCCAGGGGCAGAGGCACAGCCTCACACATACTCCCAAGACTCCAGCTTCCTGTCACATGCCCCTCAGGCCTCGACCCTGGCTGCCTGCTGACACCAGGGCAGAGGGGTGAGCCCTCGGGCTGAGTGTGTGAGCACCAGGAAGGGGTGTGAGTCCCTAGGAAGGAGTGTGAGTCCCCAGAGATGGGATGTGAGTCCTCAAAGAAGGAGTGTGAGTCCCAGAAATGGAGCCTGTGTCCCAGGGATGGAGTGTGACTCCCCAGGGATAGGGTGTGAGTCCCAGGGATAGGGTGTAAGTCTCTAGGGAGAGGGTATGAGTCCCAAGGATAGGGTGTGAGTCCCCAGGGATGGAGTGTGAGTCCCAGGGATAGGATGTGAGTCCCAGGGATGGGGTGTGTGTCCCAGGGATGGGGTGTGAGTCTCCAGGGATAGGGTATGAGTCCCAGGGATAGGGTGTGAGTCCCCAGGGATGGAGTGTGAGTCCCAGGGATAGGGTATGAGTCCCAAGGATAGGGTGTGAGTCCCCAGGGATGGAGTGTGAGTCCCAGGGATAGGATGTGAGTCCCAGGGATGGGGTGTGTGTCCCAGGGATGGGGTGTGAGTTCCCAGGGATGGGGTGTGAATCTCCAGGGATGGGGTGTGAGTCCTAGGGATAGGGTGTGTGTCCCAGGGATAGGGTGTGAGTTCCCAGGGATGGGGTGTGAGTTCCCAGGGATGGGGTGTGAGTCCCAGGGATGGGGTGTGAGTTCCCACTGATAGGGTGTGAGTCCCAGGGATGGGGTGTGAGTCCCAGGGATGGGGTGTGTGTCCCAGGGATGGGGTGTGAGTCCCAGGGATGAGGTGTGAGTCCCAGGGATGAGGTATGAGTCCCAGAGATGGAATGTGAGTCTCCAGGGATGAGGTGTGAGTCCCAGGGATGGAATGTGAGTCCCAGGAATGGAGTGTGAGTCCCAGGGATGGAGTGTGAGTCCAAGTGATGAGGTGTGAGTCCCAGGGATGAGGTGTGAGTCCCAGGAATTGAGTGTGAGTCCCAGGGATGGAATGTGAGTCCCAGGGATGAGGTGTGAGTCCCAGGGATGGAATGTGAGTCCCAGGAATGGAGTGTGAGTCCCAGGGATGGAGTGTGAGTCCAAGTGATGAGGTGTGAGTCCCAGTGATGAGGTGTGAGTCCCCAGGGATGAGGTGAGAGTCCCATGGATAGGGTGTGAGTCCCAGGGATGAGGTGTGAGTCCCAGGGGTGGAATGTGAGTCCCAGGGATGGAATGTGAGTCCCCAGGGATGAGGTGAGAGTCCCAGGGATAGGGTGTGAGTCCCAGGGATGAGGTGTGAGTCCCAGGGGTGGAATGTGAGTCCCAGGGATGGAATGTGAGTCCCCAGGGATGAGGTGAGAGTCCCAGGGATAGGGTGTGAGTCCCAGGGATGAGGTGTGAGTCCCAGGGGTGGAATGTGAGTCCCAGGGATGGAGTGTGATTCCCAGGGATGAGGTGTGAGTCCCAGGGATGGAATGTGAGTCCCAGGGGTGGAATGTGAGTCCCAGGGATGGGGTGTGAGTCCCAGGGATGGGGTGTGAGTCCCAGGGATGAGGTGTGAGTCCCAGGGGTGGAATGTGAGTCCCAGGGGTGGAATGTGAGTCCCAGGGATGGGGTGTGAGTCCCAGGGATGGGGTGTGAGTCCCAGGGATGGAGTGTGAGTCCCAGGGATGAGGTGTGTGTCTCAGGGATGGGGTGTGAATCCCAGGGATGGAGTGTGAGTCCCCAGGGATAGGGTTGTGTCCCAGGAGTGGAGTGTAGGTCACCAGGGCCAGCCAGCCCCATCTTCATGAACTCACCCAGTGTCCCCCTGCACACAGATGCTTTAGCAGATGAGGAGACCGTGAGTGTGTGTAGATGGACATGCGTCAGCTGTTAGGTGGACGGGCCACCTGAGGTCCACTCACCATGTTCTGCTGGCAGAGCCAATAGAACTGCTGGAACTTCTGCGACATGAGCAGCTGGGCACTCCCCACGGCACTCCTGATCTTCCCGAGAGCTGTGAGAGACAGGGCAGGTCAGGCCGGTCAGCCAGGGCACAGCCCTCGCGCCTGCCTGTGGGAGCTCCTGCCCCTGAGGAGACAGACTGACGGCCGGCTCCCTTCCAGCACAAGAGAAAGCTGGAGGACAGGCAGGGGCCAGCTCTGGAGCCTCTGCTCCTGGGCACTGGGGAAACGGAGTTCAGTAAGGGGGGCTGCCTGTGGGGACCCTGCTGTGGGCAGGAGAGTGTTCTAGTGCAGGTGCTGAGGTGAGCCGGAGAAGAGCGCGGGGCAGAACGCACTGTCAGCACTTCCTAGGTCATCTGGGCTCCAGGAGGTCCTGTGACCTCGAGGAGATGCCACTCCCTGGGCTTTGAGAAAAGTGCATGGAGACCTGTCATCTCACTGGCCTTGGTGCCCCGTTGGTCTTCTCTTTTGCCTGTCCTCTGATTCTCTGCCCAGCATGATGACGACCCTGCACCAAGTACCTGGAGAGGCTGTGGGAGAGGCATGTGGGGAGAGCAGCAGAGCAAGGCGGCTGGGGGTGGCGCCTGCAAGGGGAGGGCCTGTTGTTCTTCCTTGGCACCCTGGTATAGAACCGAGCTAGCCCTGGCGGCCTGACCTGGCTGGCGCCCAGCGGGGGCCATCGCTGCTCTTGAGAGGCTCAGCTTCTGGTTTGTAATTGGCGAAGGTTTAAGGGGCTTGCTGTAGTCAAGTTGTCCTGCCGAGTGTAGAAGCAGGGCATAGGGCACTTGTTTGACTGACCCTGCTTCTTCAGCCTGTAATTAAACAGTCAGTTGGGTTGATAAAATTCGAAGCATGACTTCCTCGTGTTCACATTTCTCTTACAGTGGAATTCTGCTGGAGCACTGATAGAAAGCACTTCAATTTATAGTCTTTAGCACAATGTGAATAGACGGCGATGTCTTGGCACTGATTTAACGTAGTGGAGAGGTGTTATAGAGGTATTAACTGGATGTGGCCAGGGGAGAGCAGGAGTGCTGGACAGAGCGGCTGACGGCCTGATCACTTGCGGCAGAACGCCACGGCTTGGGGTTCGGGAAGGACTCTGTTACCCATAGTGTAGACGGCTTCCTACTGCGGCAGGGAGTTTGAAGTGAAAATCCAACTTTTCCTTTTCCCCTGTCCTTCCCTAATTTTGCCACCAAGTAGCCATGGTTCCTCTCTGGAGCTGTGGGTAAGGACAAGTGCTCCCCGGAATAGAGATCTACAGAGACAGAGACAGCCCTGCCTTGGATCACGGAGACTTGATTGACGTACTGGCTCTTTTAGTTGATTTTTCTTCCAGTTGTGTTACTTTGCTATGAAGCACCAGGACAATATTTATACTACTCTCATGTTCCAAAGTTTGAAGTGGACTTTTATAGGATCTGCAGAGTTTGAAGTGGCCATTTGTGTTCACAAACTCTCTGCTCCCAGAAGCCCCTGCCCCTCAGGCCTCCCCATCTCCTGGTTTCCGGGCGGGCGTCTTCCCAGGGCTGCTTGGTCGTGGGGTGTCAGGGGGCATCTTCAGAGCTTGCTGTGTCACGGGATGGGCTTCGACAGCTGGATCCACAAGGTAGACGCAGGCTGCGCTCCGTGCCCCCTGGGAATCTGGAAGCACACTGTGCGCTTGGCCATCTTGGCTGTGCGCGTGGCCGTGTGTTCTGCTGGGGAGGACCGTCTGTGTGGGCCTGGAGCTGAGACGGCCTGGCTCCTCTTCAGTGCACCTGGCTAACCCTGCATTGAGTGCGTGCTTCCTCCCCTCTCAGGTCTGCCCTGTGTGCATGTCCACTACAGCTGGGCACTCCCTTCCAGAGACGGCTGCGCTTCACCACGTAAGATGGCCTGGAGACCCAGTGCCCTGTGTCTGACCCCCTCTGGTGTTGGGGTGGCTTGAGTTCCCGAGGCACCTGGTAGTCTCAGGAGCCTTGGGTAATGAGTGCCAGGGTCCTCTCAGCTCGTTCTTGGCTCTGGACATTCGGCTGGGCGGACATGTCGGGTATTAGCCCTCGCGGGAGCTGCTCAGGACGGGAGGCTCGGCAACACTGTTCAGAGGGCTGCGCTGCACCCTCCTGCGGACCCCTGCCAGTGGGGGATCCCAGCGCACGGGGCGAATGTGGACCTGGTGGCAACCCACCAGAGGGCACCTGGTCTCCACGTGCCCGTCTCCTCAGTACTTCTTGCCCTGGGTACTGACAACGAGGCCTGAGTCCAGGACTTGATGTAAACCCGTTTGCATTTGGTGTTTTATTAGGCACAGAGGATTAGACAAATCTAGATTCCTTCAATCAGTTCAGTGAACTGTGATCATAAAATTATAGTTGGGTGAGAATTATATCATGCAATGGAAATTTCAATATTCAGTGCTCAGACTTTTGGTTTAATAAGCCATTTAATTTAATCTTTATTTTTAAAAGTGCTGAGACCAATGACTCTATCTATTGCTAAAATTGGGACTAGAATTGGAGGTTGTCTTACCTTCTAAAAATTATTAGGGAGATATCTGAACTTGATTAATATTGTGCCAGCCTCACGTGCTAAGTATGCCGATGAGAGATGTGACGCGCTCCTGTCACCTCTGCCGGCCTGAAGTGGAAGACTGCAGACATGGAGGAGGTCCCAGAGTACCCAATCTCCCAGGCTCACAGCAGTGCAGTCATACTCCGCAGTTGGATAGCAGTGGCACAGAACCACAGAATCGAGGTCACTTACCTGACATCTGTAGAATGAGGTTGCACAGACACTGCAGCCCCATGCCCAAGGACAAGGGGTGACTCCTTGGGATCTGGGAAGATGTGGTTCCACCAGGTGTGACGAGTGTGTCTGTCTTGCTGGCCTGGACTGCTCCTGACCAGCAGGGTGCTGTGTGCCAGGCCACTGGAGTGACCATGCACCCCCCACTATCAGTGCCTTTCAGGGGCCAATGTCGCCCATCACAGAGGCCTGTCCAGTCCTTTGGGACTCCCTGGTCCAGGCGAATGGAGCCACATGGACTCTGAGGAGGCACCTAGCCAGCCTCTCTGTCGGTTGGTGGTGAAGGGCGATATTTGAAGAGCAGGTGACAGGTCCCAGCCCCAGGTCTGTGCCTCTGCCTGTCCCTGAATCTCTCTTTCTGTCCTGCCTTGCCCTGCTTGACCAGACCTTGCTGTCCTTCAGAGCCCTTCACAGAGCCACCTGCTCCAGGAAACCATGTGGACATTTCCCCCACCTAAGAACACCTCAGATCTCTGAGGCTTAGGCACCGGGTCTGCACTTCCTGATGACGCTGGTATCTTGCACTCCTGCGAACAGTTTCTCCTGGTCTCCTTTCTCCCGGGTTGAGGTTCTGGGCGGGGCCTTCCTCCAGGTCAGGTTCTGTGCTGCGTCCTGCTCGCTGCAGAGTGGCTTCCCACAAGGAGTCTTCCTTCAACACTTGTTGAGTGTGCACCTCCCCGAGAGCCCAGAAGACGTTAGCCCGTTAAAACCCGCCTGGGGAAACAAGTGCAGGCAGGGGCTCAGTCAGAGCCCGTCAGGCACCCGGTGAGCACCCGGGGAGCTTGCACACTTCCTCCGGGGATGATGGCTCCACTGCTGACCTGGGTCTGGTGGAGGCCAAGCTGGCCCAGCAGATGGAGCGGTCCTGGCATCACCCAGAGCCCCTCTTGCCGCCCCGTGCTGCAGTACTGAGGAAGCCTCCTGCAGTCCTTGGTCCTTACTGCGAGAAAGAACTGCTGTCCGACTTTCGCCTCCACATTTCCCATGGCCCAGGCTGAGGGACCCAAGTCTGTGGGACTTTCTGGAGCAGATGGGTGGATCACAGGAAGCTGTGGTTAGGGAGGGGGTCCTTGTCTTCTGAAGAAGAAGAGGAAGGTGCACCGAGAACCCTGGGAGGGAGGAGGCATCACAGGGGGAGGGGGAGGGGGAGGGGGGGAGGGGGAGTCTCGGCAACGGAGCATTTTGACTCAGTAGCTTTGAGGGCCAAGCAGCATGGCCCTGAGCCAGACGGCACCACTCAAGACTGAGCTCCGGCTCCAAGAATAGTGGTGCATTTGGGGCATGGCTTCAAGTGCCTGCCTTGCTGTGTTGGCAGTGACATCTGTCCGCCTCAGGGGCAGGAGCACCTGAGCGCCTGGGTGAGCACTCGCACACACCTGGTGTGCAGCAGTCTTCAGTAAGTTCTGCCGTAGTGGTGTCCTTTTTATAAAAGGATCTTTTAAAACAACCGTAATCCATGGCAAGGGATCAAAATTAGAGGATTCAGGAGGTGTGGGGAAGAATGGCCCAGCCAGTGCCTCTCTGTTGTCTTACGGATATAGCAATGGCCATGTTCAAAGCCTGGTATTTGCACATTCAAAGCCAGAGCAGAATGTATTGAACATTTCCCGAAAGGCGTAAGTTCCAATGATGTCAGAATAAAGCTTCATTGACATTTACGGGGCTATGGATGGGGCGGAGGCCTGGCGACCACTGTCTCCTTCTGAATGGGCCAGCCCACTCTCCTCCCCCTCCTGCCTCCTCTTGCTCCCAGCCACTCTCCGACCCTGCAGGTGGGGGGTGGGATGGTTTCTTTGACGGAGGCGAGGTGGCTGGGGCATGAGTTGAGAGTCAGGTGCTGTCTCTTTCCAAGGAAGCAGAGGCCTGGGTGAGCACAGGGTATTGGGGACAGGTCTGCACTGGAGACCCGTGGCTGGGGACATCAGAGTTCCAGCAACCCAATGGCAAGAGCCCCTCCTTGGAGCTGAGAGTTGACCCTTTGCCCCCCACTGCTTCCTTCGATGCGCAATGCCCAGGCAGGCTTTTATCAACGGGGTCAAGTCACAGCATTCTCCAAGTTCAACAGAATCGGTAAGCAGCAGGGAGAGAACCATCCTTCCAGAGAAGCACCGGCACCGACCATCTCAGGTTCAAGCTTCCAGCCCAACAGAGCAGCCCTGGCACACGCATGCGCACGTGCACACACACACACACACACACACACACACACGCGGCCCCTGCTGGGCCACTGCTTTCCCCGCCCCCCCCTTCCTGCTCCTCGGCCGGCGGCACTTACTGTCCTCGCTGAGGTCGTTCTCCTCCGCGTCCCCCTCCATCTCCTGGCACCAACCTTCCATCCTCTTTGTCTCCGTGTGCAGCAGTTTCAAAAACCAGGAGCCGTCCCTGCGGCACGGGGACACCCTTCCAGTGTCCGTGGCCTCTAGGGAGGGCTCCAGCCACGGGTCAGGCGGGGGCAGGCTGGAGGTGTCCACCTGGGTCCTGTGGTCCTCCCTGTAGCTGAAGAGGCCCTGCGTCCGCACAGTCCGCACCGCCCCGTACTGCGTCGGGGTGCTGGGCTCCGAGTGCCGCTGGAAGGACGAGCCGAACTGGAGGCCCTTGTCCTCCATGGTGATGTGTCCCGGGAAGCCCTCCAGCTCCAAGTCGGCCTGGACAGCAGCCGTGACGCTGTTAGAGCGCTTGAAGCGCCCGTGCCTGGAGGGGAGAAGGGGACAGATGGCAGCCTTCCCCGAGACAGCAGAGGACACACCCAGCCCAGCAGGGCCCCGGGGCACACATGGCGCCCGACTGTCCAACGCACTTCTGTCTCCCCTCTGCAGAGCCCCGAGAGCTGCAGGTGGCCGGCTCTAGCACCCCTCACCCCACCACGCCCAAGGAGTGCCCATGGAGATTTAAGGGTGTTGGGTGATAGAATGAGGGTCACACGTTCCATATCTGCCCTTGCTCCAGAAATAGGCCTGAGCCTGCTGGCTTCCACCTGCACCTCCACGCAGGAGGAGGCCCCAGGGCCTCCTGTGTGCCTCATTCTGCAGCATGCCTAGTGTCCATGACTTCCAGATCCCACTCCACGGCTTGAGTGGCCCCGCTGTTGGGACACCTCGATCTTGTCCCCATCAGCTCTCACATGCAAGATCACAAACCTAAGCCTTACTGACAGGTGTTTCAGGAGCACGTTCACTGTATCCCTGTGACACGGATCTCTACCTGGCCAGTTGTAGAAATGACTGGCAGGAGCCAGCGCATAATGAGAGACTAGATATGGCTGGGTGAGAACTATGTGTGTGTGTGAGTGTCTCTTTGTGGAGTGTGTGGTGTGCGTGGCAGGTGTGGTGCATGTGTATGTCTCTTCAGTGAGTATGGGATGTGAGATGTGTGTCTCTAGTATGTGTGGTGTGTGTGCTTATCTCTGTGGTGTGTGCATGTGACTCTGTGCTTTGTAGGTGTGTGTGTGTGTGTGTGTGTGTGTGTGTGTGTTATGTGACCATGTGGCTGTGTGCCTGTGACCCTGGTGACTACAGCTACTGGACTAGGGCTAGTGAAGGTGCCACTTAATTCATTGCCTGAGGCACAGGGAACAGGGAATGTTTGCAGATGCTCTTTGAGGTCTACCTAGAAACTGGGAGGTGCTAGCTTTGGTTCTGAAATTCCTGACCCAGGACCTACTAGGTGGAGGGCCACAGCACAGCACCCTGCCCACGAGCCCTGAAGTGTGAGTGTGGCTCTATCAACCTGTTCCTGTAGCTGACACAGCCCAGCACTGTGCCCACAGGCCCTGAAGTGTGAGTGTGAGCTCTATCAACCTGTTCCTGTAGCTGACACAGCCCAGCACTGTGCCCACAGGCCCTGAAGTGTGAGTGTGAGCTCTATCAACCTGTTCCTGTAGCTGACACAGCCCAGCACTGTGCCCACAGGCCCTGAAGTGTGAGTGTGGCTCTATCAACCTGTTCCTGTAGGTGACACAGCCCAGCACTGTGCCCACAGGCCCTGAAGTGTGAGTGTGGCTCTATCAACCTGTTCCTGTAGCTGACACAGCCCAGCACTGTGCCCACAGGCCCTGAAGTGTGAGTGTGGCTCTATCAACCTGTTCCTGTAGCTGACACAGCCCAGCACTGTGCCCACAGGCCCTGAAGTGTGAGTGTGAGCTCTATCAACCTGTTCCTGTAGGTGACACAGCCCAGCACTGTGCCCACAGGCCCTGAAGTGTGAGTGTGAGCTCTATCAACCTGTTCCTGTAGCTGACACAGCCCAGCACTGTGCCCACAGGCCCTGAAGTGTGAGTGTGAGCTCTATCAACCTGTTCCTGTAGCTGACACAGCCCAGCACTGTGCCCACAGGCCCTGAAGTGTGAGTGTGAGCTCTATCAACCTGTTCCTGTAGCTGACACAGCCCAGCACTGTGCCCACAGGCCCTGAAGTGTGAGTGTGAGCTCTATCAACCTGTTCCTGTAGCTGACACAGCCCAGCACTGTGCCCACAGGCCCTGAAGTGTGAGTGTGAGCTCTATCAACCTGTTCCTGTAGCTGACACAGCCCAGCACTGTGCCCACAGGCCCTGAAGTGTGAGTGTGAGCTCTATCAACCTGTTCCTGTAGGTGACACAGCCCAGCACTGTGCCCACAGGCCCTGAAGTGTGAGTGTGGCTCTATCAACCTGTTCCTGTAGCTGACACAGCCCAGCTCTGTGCCCACAGGCCCTGAAGTGTGAGTGTGGCTCTATCAACCTGTTCCTGTAGCTGACACAGCCCAGCACTGTGTCCACAGGCCCTGAAGTGTGAGTGTGGCTCTATCAACCTGTTCCTGTAGCTGACACAGCCCAGCTCTGTGCCCACAGGCCCTGAAGTGTGAGTGTGGCTCTATCAACCTGTTCCTGTATCTGACACAGCCCAGCACTGTGCCCACAGGCCCTGAAGTGTGAGTGTGAGTTCCTGTAGCTGACACAGCCCAGCACTGTGTCCACAGGCCCTGAAGTGTGAGTGTGGCTCTATCAACCTGTTCCTGTAGCTGACACAGCCCAGCACTGTGCCCACAGGCCCTGAAGTGTGAGTGTGAGTTCCTGTAGCTGACACAGCCCAGCACTGTGTCCACAGGCCCTGAAGTGTGAGTGTGGCTCTATCAACCTGTTCCTGTAGCTGACACAGCCCAGCACTGTGCCCACAGGCCCTGAAGTGTGAGTGTGGCTCTATCAACCTGTTCCTGTAGCTGACACAGCCCAGCACTGTGTCCACAGGCCCTGAAGTGTGAGTGTGGCTCTATCAACCTGTTCCTGTAGCTGACACAGCCCAGCACTGTGTCCACAGGCCCTGAAGTGTGAGTGTGGCTCTATCAACCTGTTCCTGTAGCTGACACAGCCCAGCACTGTGCCCACAGGCCCTGAAGTGTGAGTGTGACTCTATCAACCTGTTCCTGTAGGTGACACAGCCCAGCACTGTGCCCACAGGCCCTGAAGTGTGAGTGTGGCTCTATCAACCTGTTCCTGTAGCTGACACAGCCCAGCACTGTGCCCACAGGCCCTGAAGTGTGAGTGTGAGCTCTATCAACCTGTTCCTGTAGCTGACACAGCCCAGCACTGTGCCCACAGGCCCTGAAGTGTGAGTGTGGCTCTATCAACCTGTTCCTGTAGCTGACACAGCCCAGCACTGTGCCCACAGGCCCTGAAGTGTGAATGTGAGCTCTATCAACCTGTTCCTGTAGCTGACACAGCCCAGCACTGTGTCCACAGGCCCTGAAGTGTGAGTGTGGCTCTATCAACCTGTTCCTGTAGCTGACACAGCCCAGCACTGTGTCCACAGGCCCTGAAGTGTGAGTGTGGCTCTATCAACCTGTTCCTGTAGCTGACACAGCCCAGCACTGTGCCCACAGGCCCTGAAGTGTGAGATCTGGCTCTATCAACCTGTTCCTGTAGGTGACACAGCCCAGCACTGTGCCCACAGGCCCTGAAGTGTGAGTGTGGCTCTATCAACCTGTTCCTGTAGCTGACACAGCCCAGCTCTGTGCCCACAGGCCCTGAAGTGTGAGATCTGGCTCTATCAACCTGTTCCTGTAGGTGACACAGCCCAGCACTGTGTCCACAGGCCCTGAAGTGTGAGATCTGGCTCTATCAACCTGTTCCTGTAGGTGACACAGCCCAGCACTGTGTCCACAGGCCCTGAAGTGTGAGATCTGGCTCTATCAACCTGTTCCTGTAGGTGACACAGCCCAGCACTGTGCCCACAGGCCCTGAAGTGTGAGTGTGGCTCTATCAACCTGTTCCTGTAGCTGACACAGCCCAGCACTGTGCCCACAGGCCCTGAAGTGTGAGTGTGGCTCTATCAACCTGTTCCTGTAGCTGACACAGCCCAGCACTGTGTCCACAGGCCCTGAAGTGTGAGTGTGGCTCTATCAACCTGTTCCTGTAGCTGACACAGCCCAGCACTGTGCCCACAGGCCCTGAAGTGTGAGTGTGGCTCTATCAACCTGTTCCTGTAGGTGACACAGCCCAGCACTGTGCCCACAGGCCCTGAAGTGTGAGTGTGGCTCTATCAACCTGTTCCTGTAGGTGACACAGCCCAGCACTGTGCCCACAGGCCCTGAAGTGTGAGTGTGAGCTCTATCAACCTGTTCCTGTAGCTGACACAGCCCAGCACTGTGCCCACAGGCCCTGAAGTGTGAGTGTGGCTCTATCAACCTGTTCCTGTAGCTGACACAGCCCAGCACTGTGCCCACAGGCCCTGAAGTGTGAGTGTGGCTCTATCAACCTGTTCCTGTAGCTGACACAGCCCAGCACTGTGCCCACAGGCCCTGAAGTGTGAGTGTGAGCTCTATCAACCTGTTCCTGTAGCTGACACAGCCCAGCACTGTGTCCACAGGCCCTGAAGTGTGAGATCTGGCTCTATCAACCTGTTCCTGTAGGTGACACAGCCCAGCACTGTGTCCACAGGCCCTGAAGTGTGAGATCTGGCTCTATCAACCTGTTCCTGTAGCTGACACAGCCCAGCACTGTGCCCACAGGCCCTGAAGTGTGAGTGTGAGCTCTATCAACCTGTTCCCTTTGCTGACAGCGTTCACTCTTCTAGACATGTGCTAACACGGATGCTGGTTGCACAATGGCAGTAACTTCTTGGTGACAGACCACACAGCCTTCTGGGGTCTTCAGTGCCTGCTCTCACTCCGTGTGAAGAGGTGAGAAGCAGGTGCTGCACTCTCAGCCCCTTCTCTTCCTTCTAAAGGACTTTGCCCTTTTTTTGTGGCCAATCCCTGCCCCCGAGGAACAAGACACAGGGGCAGGACAACTCAGTGTTCAGCGAGGTAAAAGGCAAAGGGCTGCCGCAGGGCCCTGTCTCCAGAGCGGCAGGGGCTGCAGAGGGCAGTGGGCTGGGGCGGGCGGCCAGGCCCACGTGCAGTGCTTGGGGCACCCTCATCCTGAAGGGCCGAGTTACCGTTTTTCGTCTTCTACTTGCACTCCAACAGAGTGGTACTCCCGCAGGCCTCGGCTCTCTGTGTCCGAATCCGTAGCCGTTTCCACCTGATTCAACACAGAGCATCCGTGTTAGAGCTGAAACACGGGAACTGAGCCAGGGGGAATGTGTGCTGTTCTTTTCTGTAATTAATTGTGCACTGGTTTAATTAATGCAGAGATGCACTAGACCCAGTGAGACCCCGGAGGGGAAGTGCATTCACATTGGTGTGATCATGTTGCTACTGTGTCCCACCGACTTTTACGGAACTATTGAACTCAGGTCTTCTGTTCGATGTATGCCAACAAAATTGCTCCACTCAGCTTAGGAAGAAAACAGACTTTGTCGACTGCATGGTTACAGACTTGACGCTCTTCTCACCCCCTACACTGCAGGCAGTCAGTACAGCACGAGCCAGGCAGGGCTAACGACAACAGTAAGCATTTAATAGGATCATACTGATGGCTGCATCCACATACAGAGACACAGAGACCGAAGCGTCTGTCAGCAACACGAGGCGCGCTGTCACCGGCTCCTGCACACGGCTGTCATTCCTGCCTGCTAGGACCGCCAGAGCGACTCAGCTGAGGAAGCTTCTCCTGAGAGCCCTAGCCGTGGCCCTGCCCCAAGGACCCCCAACCCGCATGGACTTCAGTGACCTTCAGTCACGTCAAGGTTCCACAGGAGGATATCCTAGCAGACATTTTCCTAAAAAACGGCCACAGAATCTCGGTATGTGAAGTGCGTGAAGCCAAGACTGGCCGAGCCACAGGGCTCCTCCAGGCACCGAGGAGCAGCCTCACCTTCCTGTCCTCACACAGACACTCCCCAAGGACTTCTGACCCCGATCTGAAGTGGCCACAACTAAGTTTAAAAAGCATGTTTAAAACAACTGTACTCGTCGCTACGAGGAGAAGGTGGAAAGCGTCAGGCAAAGCTGACAGTAGCCGGCAGAGGAGAGCTGCTCTCTGAAATCCTGCCGTCACCGGGACTGTCCTCGGCTGAACCTGTGCCAACAGACTGAGGCTCTGTGGCAGGAGGCGGAGGGGGGTTCCACATTCGTGGGACACGCCTGTGCCCCAGGTGTGGCCCAGGGTCCTAAGCACTGCGGCAAGTCATCCACACAATGACCCTGGCGTTCCCGGGTGGGCCGGTTGGGGAACCCAGAAGGAAGGTGAGTGACTTGCTTGGGGTGCTCCTGGGGCTCTGCCCTGGGAACCCTGCTCTGAACCCACAGCTGCTGGTTCTCCTGAGCAGAGGGAACAGCAGGGACTCCTGCCTCTTACTGGCATATTTCCAGAATATATGCAGAAACTATACCTGATTTATGTGCTGACCACTGGAAGAGGAATTGCTTACTATCGGAAGAAAATTCTAGAAGAAAAATTCCAACCTTCCTGTTAGGACATGCCCTTCTCCTTCCGGTCCTACGTGGGTCATAGTTTCATTACGTCCTTTCTTTCTGGACATGGAGATTCTTGAGGCTTTGCACAATAAGATCGTGATAGAATTATTGTTTCAAGTTCCATGTCAGGATGTGGTATGGCTTTGAGCTCTAATTGCTCATTATTCCACCTTAGAAATGTAACCTGATTTATTTGATTAGTCTTCAGTGAAAGGCACTTGGCTATTTCTGGTGTTTTGTCACATTGATGCTGCTGTAAAGACTCGTTAGTGCTGGGGACACGGGCAAACCTTGGGGACATGGGAAGTGACCCAGGCTGTGGGGTCAGAGGAGATTGCCTTTAGTAGTTTTAGCAGATATTGCCAAATTTGACAGAGGAATGATGTGGTGAAATGAAGGCACAGATATGTACTTTTAGAGAGATTTTGGAATAAAAAGAGCCCATAATTGCATCATGAAAAGAGTTGAGGGTTTTTGCCTACATGAATCTACTCCTAGGGTTGTAGCCTAAGGAAATTGGTCTTGAATTCTGACCTAAGTGTGAGGTCTTCACCATGGGGTCATTTTAAGGGGCAATACCGGGAACACGGGCTGGGGCAGGAGCAAGGTACGGTGGGTCATGGCATGGAGCGCTCACGCCAGGCGCGGGCAGCACAGCCTAGTGGTGCCATGAGCAGCAGTGTCAGGACACATGGGGGCACACAGCACCACACCCACAGACACCACATCACACACTCGTGACTTCCCCCTTTCTTTGGGCTTTGAATTTCGTGGTTTATGGTGAGCTAGAGACAGGCAGCTCTTGGAACCGGCCAGGCTCTGCAGATGATGGCTGTGCCGGGGCAGGAAAGGCTCTTGAGTTTGCGTCTTTGCTTCTTGTCTGAAAACAAGGCAGATCCTGCACCTCATGGGACAGATGTGAAACACAGGGCGAAGCCCAGTCAGGGAGGTTTGCTGCACCCTGGTGTCCCTCGTCCTTTCACCTTGACTTTTAGGACTGTCAGGAGAGTCACGCGGACATTCAGTGACAGCCATGCACAGTTGACAGCTCAGAACCTTAAGATCTGGGAAGTCAAGGGCCGGGATGAGCAGGATGAAATCACGTGTGGCAGGAGCCGGACCCCTGTCAACCTCAGAGACCCCTGGAGAAAGGGGTCGTCCTGCCAGTAGAAAGCAAGTGCCGGAAGGGCAGAGAGGAAGAAAGCCTGTCTGCACGGTGCAAAGGGAGCCCCAGGTCTTCCCCAGGAAATGTGGCTGGACGAGTGGGTGGGTTCCGAGTCCTGGAAGACTCGTGGGTCTTCATCTCTACAAGACCCACCACTAGGAGAGCTGTTTAGGAAAGGTGGATCAGCAACACCACTCTTCCAGTGGACTCCATTGGAGAGAAGGCTCCCTGACTGGGAGGACGCAAGACAGGCTAACAAGCAATCGCTCAGTGCCTGGCAGGCGCCTTCACAAAGGGACCCCAGGACGGCCACCACAGCTCTCCCTTGGCTGAGCTGGAGCCACGAGGAGGGGCGGCAGGAGGGCGCTGGCACACGCCATCTGTGTAAGAACGAGGGGTTTGGTGGGGCTGCCACGTGCACATGAGCCCCTGCATGAGTGTGTGCATGTGTACGTTCTTCCACGCATACATGGGACATATGAGTAGACCAACACGTGTGCACATGAACTGTGTGTCCACATGGATGTGTGTGTGTGTGCATCTGTACATGTGCAGGTGTGCACCTATCCTTGGGTGCATCTATGTAAGTGCACAAGTGTGTATGTCAACAAGTGTGTACATGCATGGTGTGTCCACGAGGATGTGTGTGTGCATCTGTACATGGGTGCACCTATCCTCGGCTGCATCTGTGTAAGTGCACATGTATGTGTGTGAACAGGTGTGCACGTGCACTGTGTGTCCACATGGATGTGTGTGTGCATCTGTACATGTGCAGGTATGCACCTACCTTGAGTGCATCTGTGTAAGTGCACACATGTGTATGTGAACATGTGTGCACATGCATGGTGTGTCCATGTGGATGTGTGTGTCCATCCGTAAATGTGCATGCGTGCATCTATCCCTGGCTGCATCCCTGTGTAAGAGCACATGTGTATATGTGAATAGGTGTGCACATGCACTGTGTGTTTACGTGGATGTATGTGCATATTTACATGTGCACGTGTGCACCTATCCTTGAGTGCATCTGTGTAAGTGCACTCATGTGTATGTGAACACGTGTGCACATGTACTTGTGTGTGTGTGGATGTGTGTGCTGTGTACCTGTGTGCACACACATGGAGTGATTTTGATGGGGGACAAGCTGCCCTGTCACCTCTTGCATGTGGACCAGGCTTGCAGCCAAGTCACGGCTGGTCAGCTCAGTCGGATCCCCAGCTTTCTGCAGGGACCTGGGAGAGCAGACCTGGGTGGCGGCTGGAGCCATTCACCAGATCTGAGATCTGGAGTCGCTCCCCAACCAGCCCGTCCAGCTCCACCCTTGAAGTCTTCCACTCTGCCCGGCAGGTGTGTGGCTTTGATATGAACTCATGCCATCCCCTGTGAAGACTGATGAAGTCCAACGTTTAGTGTGGTTCTCCAGCTCTCTGCCCCAGGTGCCTGGGCACCGCACAAGTAGCTACTGATCAGGCTGCAGGATGGGGACATGGGACGCAGGGAGGACAGGGTGGTGGGGACCAGGGTCCTCCATCTCGTGGGACACTCAACCTGGCTGGTCACGTGGCTTCAGGGTGGCTCCTTCACTCTCACAGCCTGTGGGTGCGTGTGATGCCTTGCTGACATAGATTCACTTGGGCTTGTGTGACCCCAGGTTTCCTGTGCCTTAAACCAGTCTGCTTCTACCAGCTGGAAGTCTGGGCACAGCTTCACACACACCTCCACACACAGAAGTGCAAACCTCTGTCACAGACACACCTGGACTGACGAACAAGGCAGGGCAAAGGAAGGAAAGCAGGGCCACCCGAGTCTGGGTTCCAGGACTGACCAGGGCTCAATGTTCCTCACGGGGACTGATCTGTGCGCGGCAGAGCTCAGCTGACTTTTCCCAGGGGCGTCTGGCCTAACGGCCTTCGCACGTCCCTGGGGTGGACTTGTGCCTGGCGTCGGCTACCTGAGTGATGGGGGCTTTCAGCTCACGTCTGGTCTGAGCTGGGCAGGGAGGGGGACAGCGTGACAGGGGGTGGGCTGAGTGGGACCCAGCTGGACTTCACGCTGGTGGAGCCCAGAGGCACAGCTGAAGTCCTGAATTCATCAGCGCTGCTGAGTGTCATGTGGTGCCCTGAACCTGGGAAGCTGTCACTTTAGAGCCAGTGCCAGGCTGAGGGCACGAGCACTCAGTACCGTAGCATCTGAGGGATGCAGGTCGTGCGGCCAGTCCAGTTATGGGCCGGACAGAGTGCCAGCCCCCTTCTCTATAGGCTCAGGGTTCCAGAGCAGGGCGGGTGGCTTTGGGACCAAGGTGTGGGAGTGGCCCAGGGACATTGTGCAATCCGTGTCTCTGTGGGAAGCAGAGTGGCCACTTCCTGGGGGGGCACCTCAGCTAGTCACTCACCCTCCTGACCCTCGGTTTCCCCACCCTGGAACACAGGGTCACTGTGAGGATGGAGGAGCATGTGCCAGGGAGTGGGGATGCTCTGGGCCGTACCCACACTGTCTGTAGTCCCTCTGGTGCCCATCAGTCTCCGCGGATGACCCTTAGCCTGCTGATCGTGCCCGCGCTCCACGTCTGCACCCCTGACCCTGAGCGCTCCCTGGTCCTGCTTCTCTAACTCTCAGCTATTTTCTGTGTCCTGATGCTCCATGTCTCTGGCTACGCTTTCCTTTAACTTTCCATGGACTTCATTTTGGCAGTTGCCGGGTTAGGAGCTCACAGCTGTGGCTGTCTCACCACCACAGACAGTGGGGGGATTGGCCGTCCAGCATGTCCTTGCATTCACACCTCTCTCCGCACTTGCTGTCCAGCACTCGCCGTCCACACACCTGTCCAGCACTCGCTGTCCACACGCCCCTCCACTCACCTGTCCAGCATTCACTAAGAGGTCACTATGTGCCAGGCACTGTGCTGGGTGCGGGGGGTGGGCAAGAGGAGGAGCACGGGCCCAGCCTTCGTGGACCCTGGTCTGGGAGGGCCATGGTGAGAGGCTGCGGGCGGGGGCTGAGCTGTGGGAGGCGGAGCAGCTGCTGAGCTGGAGTGGCCATGGGCCCAGCTGACCCAGGAGGAGGCAGGCTGGTGTCAGGGCCACCTAACTTGATGGGCCCGTGAGGTCATGTCCTCATTTCCTGATGGGGCTGTTGAGCTGCATGTCAGGAGTGGGAACTAGCCCCTGGCCAGGGTGGTGGGTGCACTGGAGGACACTGTGTGAGAGAACCAGGGAGTGCCCGCAGGGCAGCATGCCGTCCCCTGGCTGATCTGGGGACCTCAAGTCCCTCTGATGAGGTGCCCAGAGCTGGGGAGGTGGGGAATGTGCATTGCTTCCACCCTCCTGGGCCAGCGCCAGGCCCGGGGCTCGGCCGAGCGCCTGCTCCTTCCCTTTACGTGGGCCGGCTCGTGTCCTTGAGGATCCATGTGGAGCACCCAGCGGAGAGCCTGGCACATAGGGCCAGGACGGAGTGACAAGAGCAGTCGTATGAAGACCCAGAGAGGGAGGTGAGAGAAGTCATGCGTGCCGGGCGTTGGAGATGTTTGGTACTTACATCTGACCTTGGGTATGGATGATGCTCTGGGAATTCAGAATCCTAAACAAAACAACGAAGCCACAGTGTGGAGACCCGGCTGGGGACCAAGGCCAGTGGGCCAGTGGCCCCTGCGCTCTGCCTGTCCCCACCAGGCCTCGCACACAGGCACCGTGCGGGGTGGGGCCTCACTCCCGGCTCCACACACCTCCTCCCCGGGAAAGGGCGCAGGGCCGTGCGCTCCTGGTCTCAAAGCCCCCGGGACACAGGCTGAACAGAGGAGCAGAAGGTGGCCTGGGCCACAGAGGACGTGGCCAGCCACCCTGCTTGACCATGTCCACGGGGCCCTGAGGGATGTCAGCAGGACAGTGAGAAGTCCATGTCCCCAACTCCTGGGACCAAGTGCCAGCACTGAGATGACCTAGACTTGCTGACTGGGCAAGGCCAGCAGTCCAGCTCGCTGGACTCAGGGGACACACATGGTGGGTTGGGATCTTGGGTAGGACCCCGGGGCCCAGATGCAGGTGAGTCGCCCGGGAGCGGGTGCATGGGCGCAGCGTCTGTGACCACAGCCAGAGGAGTGGCCGCCGGTGGGAGCACCCTGGTCACACCTGCCCTGCGTGGCACCCAGCACTGCGCCTGGGTGGCTCCCCACTGCCTCTTTCCAGCACCCTTTGGGAGATGCACAGCTTTTGAAAAACTGGACCTAAGCAGGAAACCCCCCTGGTTACGCACCACGATGGCCTCCTCTGCACACTGTCCACCCGTTCAGTGACCTCGCAATCGCACCCCTCGGGGCCCCGGGAGGGCGCAGTGTGGAGCCCGTCTCCTGGGTGGCCCTGGGGCTGGCTCTGCTGCCAGGCCGCCCATCCTCCACTCGCAGGCTCGCAGCCGGAGTGCAGCTGGGCCCTCCGTCCGCTGCCAGCTGCGGGTGGCGTGAGCGCGAGGACGCGCAGCAGCTCGCTCCTTCACCTGTTCTAGGCAAGGCGCCTGGGCTGGCAGGGAGCCTACCTGGACCCCGATGGAGGAGCAGCGGCTCTTGAGCAGCTCCTCAGCCTTGGACACCAGGATGGCCTTGTCGCTGGTCCGCACAGAGCTGCCCTGGCCGTCGGCCTGGCGCTGGGCCGCGGCCGTTTCTAGGGCTAGACTCATGGCCTTGTTGCTGTCCAAACTGTCCGTGGAGTTGTAGAGGCTGGGGCCATCCTGGGGCCACGGAGACATCCTCTGGGCACGGCTGTCCTGGTAGGCGTCTTGGGTGGACTCAGTGCTGCTCTGGGCTGTCACCGAGATCAGGGGCTTGGAGGTGGTCCGAGGAGGCACCGGAGGGGGTGTCTTCTTGTAATTTGTGTAGGAGACCGCTGTAAGAGAAAGAACCCCGGTCAGGGCACACACGGCCCGTCGGCATCTGCGGTGCACCTTCAACATGCGTCAGCCACAACCGAGCCAGCCTGTCTGGACCCCTGGCCTAAGGAAGCAAAGCATTCGGCTTCCACATTTACGGGCACAGCCCTCGATGCTGCAGAGAGTCTGCACCATGTATTTGTAAAGAGGAAAACTGCAGAAACACCTCGAGTCTAGCAGCAGAGACGGCACTAAGGTCAGAGTGCATGAGGAAAGGCCGGCACGGGTGGGATGTTGGGCGTGGCCGTTGTTCAGTGAGGTCCTGGTCCTGTCCTCTCTTCCGCTTGTCTTTCCTAAGAACCTCTGCATGAGCAGCTGCTGCTTTCGTAATGGAGAAAGCACTCAGAGCGGGCAGACCACTGACGTCCCCGCACACGCCCGTTCCTGGGCACGAGCTGTGAGGGCCACTGACAGGGCCCTGGGTGGACCCTGGGTGGAGGCCAGCCCCCAGGCCTCCTCGCCTCCTCAAGGCCTCACGTGCCACAGCCACGCTGCTGCCTACACAGCCTGCCAGGGGAAGAGACACGCCAGCCTCTGGAGATGGAAACCGCCTCAGGCCTCGGCTCCAGCCGCTCTCCAGGGCCGGGCGTGGCTGCATCCTCAAGCCAGCCACCAAATGGGCTCCTGAAGGCCAGGGCTCCTGGGAAGGGGCCCCTGGGACCACGGTGGCCTGCACACTGGTGACCATCTGGGTTCTGACTGGACTCGAGTTGGTGCCCGGGAGGGTGGCAGTGTTCTCCCTGTGCTCTGTGCCAGGGAGGCCTCCATGAGCTCACGAGGGTGTCCCTGAGCTGGCGAGAGAGGCCAGGCCAGGGAGGCGAGGCCAAGCTGACAACTATCCAGAGCTACAGGCACACATGAGTGCACTCAACACGTGCGTTAACCACAGCAGTTCTCAGGCTTCCATCCGTCTCTCTCCCGGGAACCCGAGTGGGTTTCAGGGGTAGCAGAGAGGTGCAGGAGGCTGGGCCGCAGCCCAGCACCTAGCTCGTCATGCATGCAGTGAGCCGCACCTCTTGCACCTGAGGAGCGGCAGGCGAGTTAGGGTCCTCTGCTCCGACACTTCTGCCGTGAGAACCAGTGCTGCTCAGCCGGGCCTTGTCCTCCTCCCCCAGGGGACACCTGGTAATGTCTGGAGAGGAGGCCAGGGCTGCTGCAGTCATAGGCCAGCCCTACCATGAGGACCAAGCTGCCCCAAACCTCAACAGGGCTGAGGCCGTGGAACAGGCAGGTCATGTCATTCAGGGTGCCACGGGGCTTCTGAGCAGGGGAAGGAGCACGGTGCTCAGCGGCTCTGCTCCTGTGACTCTCCTTCTGGAGACTCCTGCCCTCCTAATCGGGCCTCTTGGTGAGCACGCTTAACTCTCCCCACAAGGTGGGCCATTTAAACGCTGCCTTTTATTAAGTTTGTTTGTTTGTTCTGTGGTACTAGGTATTTAACCCAGGTGCTCTACCCCTGAGCCACATCCCCGGCCCTTTCTGTTTTTTATTTTGAGACAGGGTTTTGCTAAGTTGGTTAGGGCCTTGCTAAGTTGCTGAGGCTGGCCTTGAACTTGTGATCCTCCTGCCTCAGCCTTGAGCACTGCTGGATTATAGTGGTGTGTCCCTGCACCCAGCCTACGTTTTTCTGCACAGTGTTGCATAGTGTAGGTCCAGCAGGGCACCCAGAGCTGTGAGGACATGTGCAGAGGAGAGGTGAGCAGTGTGGACAGCTCCTGGACAGGGCCTCCCGCGCCAGCACTGGCAGCCGGGGCCGTTTCTCGCAGCGCCTCTGTCCTGGCTGTGGGTGGGAGGGAGTCTGCAGCCTCCCTCCACCCAACTGGCTTCACTGATCCACAGGACGTGCGCAGGACTGTGGGCAGTGCTCTCGGCCACACTCGGATCCCACCGTCCATATCCCTGATGCTCTCAAGCAGGAAAAGGGACTCAGAGAAGTCTCACATTCCCGCAGCAGCGACGGTGGCAGGGGACCGAGCCAGTTTGAGGAGCACAGTCCGTTGCAGCGTGGCTGTCTGTCTTCACAGGGCTGAGCTGCAGAAGGTGTGGCAGACATCAGGACCCAGGGCTCCCTTGGAGGGTGCCAAGGACCCCACGCTGCCAGGCGAGTCAGAGGAGGGGAAGGTCCTCGGCCAGGCCTTCCCGAGACATGGGCTTTGTCCTAGCTGTCCTCCGTGGCTCCCACGACACGTCTGGTCACGGGTGCGGTTGAGTTCCAGTAAAACAGGAAGAGCCTAAAACTGGAAAGACCACTCCAGCTTCCCTCCTGCGTGGAATAGTTGTGCACTGATGAAGGGTTCCCGGGTGTCCTGCGGAGCTCTGAGCTCCCAGGAAAGCCACACACGTGCCCGTGAGGTGCCACAAGTCACCACATTCACACCCACACGGGGAGGGAAGGTGCACGCCTTTCCATTGTGAGGAGAAAAACTGTCCTGAGCACATTCCTGAGTCGGCAGAAGATGGAGGCCGAGCTGCGAGGGAGGAGAGCAGGCCTGTGTGTGGAGAGACGGGCTGAGCCCCAGACCCGCCCGAGAGTGACGGCTGAGGACAGGCGCTCTCTGCAAAGTGCCTTTCCTCTTGGGCACCCTGAGGCCAGCGCGGTAGCTCTGTGTCATCCAGGAGAGGGTGACGGTGGGTGGAAGGAACCCTGCAGGAGATGTGGGTGGACAGGTTTCTGTGAAGTTCCATAAAAAGAGAAGCGTCCACACTGAGAGGAGGCCAGGTGGGCGAGCCCCCCCCTCAGCTGAGCAGGGCAGGCGGGAAAAGGTGTGGGAAAGCCGCGCCCTCCCCATGTGTCTGGGTCAAGTTGCTTTTTGGAAACTTTCTGAATAACTTGCGCCAAGCCCTGGAGCACTTGGATGTGAGGAGGAGCCTCAGCGGCCAGCAGGGTCTGCAGAGGACAGGGACGCACACATGGGTGCCGCCATTCCAGCTGAAAGGCTACGCCATGGACGGCTCTGTCCCACAGCCCAGTCCCTAGTGACACTGGAACCAGCTACGCGTCTCAAGCAGCTGAACGTCTGTGCACGACTGGTGTGGGGTGCCTCTGCCAGGCCGGCCGGGTGTCTCTGCTCAGGAGCCAGGTGGAGTGGAGGCTCTGGCTCCGGGAGCGTGGCTGCAGGCTGGTCACGGCAGGGCCACCCTGGACAGTCCTGACCGGCAGCAAGCTTGGCTGTGAAACGGCCACATGAGTACAGATCCAGCGGCTCGCTCTCGGCATGACGCACGGCAAGCAGAAGGGACTGTAGGACTCCTTTGGGTCTTCAGAGGGTGGGGTCAGCAAAGGCACTGAGGGAGAGGAGGGAGCAGCGTCTGGTGTGGGAGGAAGTGAATAGGAACAAAACATCACAGATGGCCCCCACCCAGGCTTTCACGTGACCTCGCATGCGCCCAAGTGTCGAGCACCACCGCTCTGGACATGTGCTGGCCCATCTGCACCTGGAGTCCCGGACACCGTGTCCGTATCCAATCCTTGAAAGTCATTTGCAAGCCAACAAGGAAACTTGAAAATCAGCATTCTGTGGTTCAAAGCACAGATACATCATCAAGAGAGAATGTGCTCCGAGTGGCCAGCCTCGCTCTTCTGTTGAATGAGAGAGCCACACTTGGGTGCACTGCACCCTCTTGATGAGCACCTCAAGGAGGGCAGTGTAAAAGTCATCAAGTCATCAAGTCGTGAATGTCTGATGAGAGAACCAGTCTGGAGAAACGACTCAACTAAAGAGTTTAAAGATGATTTGACGCTTTGATTAATGTTAGTCTCAAAACACAGTGTGAATCAAACGGGACTCAATGCACAGACACACTGCTCCCTAAAGTTACAAGCGATGACGCGGCCACGCTGGGGGCTGGCCACCGAGGTGTTTGTGGGAGCAGGTGAATCAGTGAGACCGTACAGGCTAACCGGCACTTGGCTTCTCCTGGACAGGGAGGTCCAGCCGTGAAAGTGTCCGATCCTTCCAGACACTCCTGTTTTCATTTCAAATATTCAAAAGTCACATAACACAGCCAGAACCTTGCTCACGTTTTTCTGAAGAAAAACTGGAAATAAACCAGCCTCTAACGTGACTTTGCCAGCTCTCCAGGCTCTGAAGTTCTGAGGGCCACATGGCCCAGGAGGGGCCCTTCCCAGTGACAGCACACACAGAACAAAGTCATGGCAGTGACGATGCAGAGACCAAGGCCCACGCCTTGGGGCACAGGGGCTCCCTCCCAGGCGCATTCAGGGACACGCTGCGCCTTGTGTCCTGGTCCTGGAGAGCGTGGAGTTGCACATTTGGATGAGAACTCCTTGATGAGAGTGGTCCCCGTGGGGACTGGGGGACCCGCAGCTGTGGCCCCGGGGTGTTGGTGGGTGGCATCGACCCCTCTGACCTGATAGGAGCTGTGACTGCCCCGTGGTGGCAGCCGCCGGTCTGCAGTCATGTGTTGCTGGGGTCTGCTTGGGACATGGGCTGCTAGTGACGTCTGCCTGAAGCTGACCTGCAGCTTTCCCCAGGGTGCCTGGGAAGCAGGGTGACTCGACACATCCTCTGCTCGAGGACAAGGCCTGACTTCCCTGGCAAATGACGCTAAGATCTCTAGACACTGCTGTCTCTTTATTTAAGGAAAAGAAGACCCCGTCAGTAGAAGTTCACAGACCATAGGTCGAGGCTTCTTCAGGCTGCAAGAGCAGTGCTCCGGCCCACTGAGGCTCAGAGTCAAGGTGACACGTGCTGAGCACTCTCCATTCTCCCCGTGGAGGCAGGCGGTCAGGTGAAGGGCTGGGCCCACAGTGTGGGCTGCACGGTCACAACCTCCAGGGCACGAGGATGGAGAGGCCCCCCTCACCCCTGACTGCAGGCTGCGAGGCTGGACTGCCTGTGCGCCTGCCCGTGGAGCTGGGCCCACAAGCCGGGCACCTGGAGCAGGCTCCTCTGGGCCAACGTCCAGAGCCCACGAGAAGCAGCAAACGCCACCCAGTGGCCAGAAGCCCGCAGCTGTGTGAGAAGGCCGTGCCTGGCCGAGGGGCTCTCCTCCAACCTCAGGGGCCATGGCTCTCTGCAGAAGGGGAGTGGGCTCTGGCTCCCTCGCCACACCCCGCACTCAGTGCCAACCACAGACGAGGTGCCAGCCTGAGGCGTCACGGACTGGTGTTCTCTGGTCATGCCTGCTGTGCCCCAGTAAGTGAAGCAGATGTTTCCGGTCCCATTTGTCACAGCCCCTGAACACAGTGCTCCTGACGGAACACAAAAGGCTTGCCACAGCACCCTGTGGCCTCTAGAAAATCGTGTCCCTCGCTGGCCACGGCGAAGGTCACCTGGACAGAAGAGGGCAGCATGGGAATTGCACAGTGACTCATCCCCAGCATCCCAGAGATGAGGACGAGGGACAGAGGGTGACAGGTCAAAGCAGTGATCTGCGGAGCCGCTGAGCAGCATGCCTGAGTAGCGTGCCAGCTGGTGCCAGGGCTGCCTCCCCCCACAGGTCATTCTGACAGGAAGACTCCGTGCCAGGCCTCAGGACCGGGGAGACGTGATGCAAGTGCTGGAGCAGCACTGAGGTCCCACTTCAGCCCCCCAAGGGGGGACCACTGGCTTGCCAGTCCCAGTGGACACGATGCCTGCCCCACACTGGCGTCACTGACCCGAGGGCAGTTGTTCTGTGACTCTCCGCCTGACCTCTACACTCAGAAAGCACCCGCAGAGCCAGCTGGTGACAGTGCCCGGCCTCGGGAGTCCACAGAGAGGCTGGGCGGCCCTTGGCATCCCTTCCTCCATCTTGCCTTGCGCATTGCGCTTTCTAAAGGAACCGGCGAAAGCTTCGGCCCGTCTTCGGTCTCCCACCAGGTTCCAGACACCACGGACTGGGCAGTGAGGGATCCTGCTCCAAGGTGCTCACGTTCCAGTGGGGGAGACTCACGAGGTCAGGCACTTACCTGCCCGTCCTGAGACACCTGGGAAGCCCTCCACGCTGTGTTAGCTTCAGGCCCGTGCAGTCTCTGCTCTGGAGCTCACCTGCATGCAGGTGAGGTGTGACCAGGAGAGGTCCCTGCTCTGGGGCTCACCTGCATGCAGGTGAGGTGTGACCAGGAGAGGTCCCTGCTCTGGGACTCACCTGCATGCAGGTGAGGTAGACCAGGAGAGGTTCCTGCTCTGGGGCTCACCTGCATGCAGGTGAGGTGTGACCAGGAGAGGTCCCTGCTCTGGGGCTCACCTGCATGCAGGTGAGGTGTGACCAGGAGAGGTCCCTGCTCTGGGGCTCACCTGCATGCAGGTGAGGTGTGACCAGGAGAGGTCCCTGCTCTGGGGCTCACCTGCATACAGGTGAGGTGTGACCAGGAGAGGTCCCTGCTCTGGGGCTCACCTGCATGCAGGTGAGGTGTGACCAGGAGAGGTCCCTGCTCTGGGGCTCACCTGCATGCAGGTGAGGTGTGACCAGGAGAGGTCCCTGCTCTGGGGCTCAGCTGCATACAGGTGAGGTGTGACCAGGAGAGGTCTCTGCTCTGGGGCTCACCTGCATGCAGGTGAGGTGTGACCAGGAGAGGTCTCTGCTCTGGGGCTCAGCTGCATGCAGGTGAGGTGTGACCAGGAGAGGTCCCTGCTCTGGGGCTCACCTGCATGCAGGTGAGGTGTGACCAGGAGAGGTCTCTGCTCTGGGGCTCAGCTGCATGCAGGTGAGGTGTGACCAGGAGAGGTCCCTGCTCTGGGGCTCACCTGCATGCAGGTGAGGTGTGACCAGGAGAGGTCCCTGCTCTGGGGCTCACCTGCATGCAGGTGAGGTGTGACCAGGAGAGGCCCCTGATGCTCGCGGGGAGGAAGAGGGCTGACGTGTTGCACTGAGCAGATGGCTGTGGGTCCCACTGGTGCTTCCTGGACGTGTCAAATGGTTCCGCTGCCCCCTGTCCCGTGGTGCCTGGCCTTGTTAGGCGAGATGGCGTGATATCCTTTCTTTCTTTTTAACTTACCAGTTTGCTTCTGATGGGCAGCCCTCTGGATGGAGAAGGAACACAGCCCTTCCTGTGGCCTGCGTACTCTGCACACCAGACCTCTTCCGCCTTATCTAACAACTGTGGCTGGTTCCCTGGATGGCTCTGTAGGTATGTCGTGGAGAAAGGACAGAGTGCAGTGTTCACACAGAAACCTGCCCCCGCGGGCATGGGCACAGCCCTGGCAGGCCGCTCTCCTGGAGGAGCAGCATCCCTGCCATCGGTGCGGTGACTGCCACCTCCACCATGGGCAGCAGCTCAGCTGGTGCCTCCTGGGTGCACTGTGTGCCAGGCACGTCAGTCCCTCGGAGGACGGCCACGGTCTGACTGATGGGTGCTGAGCAGGAGCACAGGCACTAAGAATGGCTCCAGGGACTCCAAGCACACAGGAATGTCACCGCAAATGTAAGAAGAGAAAGGCAGTTTGACCCATTTATGAACCACAGGGTAGTTTGTAACGATCCAAGAGCAATCAGGAGCAAGAGTTAAATATCAACTAGAGATTCTGCTTTCCTTTGTTTTACAAGACATCTCTCGGGTATCACTCCAGTATCACATAGACATCAGGTGCTAAACAAATGTTTGGGAATTTGATTCAATTGACTGTGTGATTGATCAAAACGGTCGAGAAGTCTATTGCCACCAATCCATAGACTGAAGAAGAAAATGTCAGTTTCCATTAGGAAAGAGACAAAGGCACACACTCACAGTCTGAAGAACTTGGAAAATACAGGTGCCCTTGTTCACAGCATGCGATGCTCCCCAGGAATCCAGGGATCTGCGGTGACCCTGTGGTGGCTGTGCTGGTGGACTTTCACTTCCTCTGTCTTAAACGGACTCATGGTAACGTTTGATATGATCAATCATTTTATTCCTCCTGGGTCTCCAAAATAAGTACATAGATAATCAGAGGTATAAAGATTCCCCAGGGTGGATCCATCCAGATTTCCAAAGCTCTCCCAGGTCTGGTCTAAATCGCACAGCATGGTCCCACACCTTAATGACTGTTAGCCTGAGACAAATTCAGTGCAATTAAACAGTCTAAGAAGGGAGACTACACATGCACACATCCTCTTTAAGCAACTGTTTTCTTACCATGTTTTATATAACCTGCATCATTTGAAAATACCAACAATGATGCAAAATTCACAACCAGGTCCCCAGAGCCCACACCGCACTCGCGGTGTACGTGCTCAGCATCTCACACTGCTGGTGTTTGAAAGGGCTTGAAAGACTAATTTCAGAGCAATCAGTCCCATTCAGTCTCTGGTGTCAATCTTGGGGACATTAAATTGGCTCCGCCGACTCTGCCTTGGCTGGTCCCCCTGCTGAAAACCAATCATAGATAGCGTGTGCTCCCTCGGCACGGTCTCAGCAGCTCTGGGGCTCTGAGGGGAGAGCGACATTAGATTTTCCTCACTTAAAAACATATTTTTCAGACGTATGCTGACATTGGGACATCTGAGGTTTAGAGAAGGGCAGTGGTTCAAGTCTGTTTATACTCCTAAGTCGCCTGTGCTTTCCAGAGCATTCGAGCCAGGCCTGGCAGGGTCAATGGGCTGGGATTTCCACCTGTGACCTCTGTGGAGCTGGTGTCAGCAGCTGCCCCCTGAGCAGGGTCAGCTGGACAGTCACTGCCGTTCTGGGAAGCTCGCCCTCGACCTCAGGCCCGTTGATTCTCTGAGTGTCATCTGTGTTTCCCCAAGGCTTGCTTCCATCTTCCAGGGGCTCAGGGGTCCTTCTTGGCGGAGGTTTTGCTGGGGAAAGTCAAGCCCAGGACAGCCTCTCTCTTGGCAAAGTTGCCTTGACTCCTGGGAGAGCCAGCTCAGCAGGGAGATTGATGGTGCTGGGCAGACAGAGAGAAGGAAGTCCGTGGGGCAGCGGCAGCAGGGCCCAGGGGTCTGTGGGGTGGGGCCTGGGACACCTGCCCCTCGGCAGACCCAGGAGGGGTCCCACACAGGGACATGGAGAGCCTAGGGCAGCCAGTTGGACAGTGCTGTATGGCCAGGGGCTTCCTGGGGCTCCTGGTGTGGGCCTGGCCCTGGGCATGTCCCAAGTGATGGAGGTTGAATTTCCTAGTACATTGGGCAGGAGGGGTTGGGACTTAGACTTGGAGTTAAGTTGGCTTAAAGGAAATAAGTACATGTATTATCTTGCACATCTCAGTCACAGGTGATCAGAGCTGGCCCACAGACCCCTGGGTATTCTGAGTCCGCCTGCACTCTCCTCCTCAAAACCGCACTTTAAATAGGAAAATGAAATGCACAGGATGGAAAAGCCAGTTGTGTGATACTCGCACCTGTCAACGTGGAAAACTCAGCAGGTAGCTACGTCTGAGCGTCTGGTCCCCCCCAAGGGCATGGGCTGGGGTCCTCACTCAGTGGGGGCTCTGGGCCTGCTGAGACCATGGGGTGCAGCCTCTTGGTGGCATCAGTGACTCCTGGAGAAGCCCTGGGAGCTGCCACCCGTCACCATGTGAGGAGACAGTACGAAGGTGGGGCTTGGTTCTTGCTGGTGACAGCTGAACATCCCTGAGCGTCCCTACTCTGATGGCCCACCCTCCGGGCGGGGAAGCCAGCACCCTCTCCCCACCGTGCAGGCCTCTCCCAGGTCCTCTGGTGGTGGGGCTTGTCCTTTGCTCCTCACGCTGCCTCTACTGTGCCTGTGGGCTCGCTCCATGGTGACAGTCCTGGTCATGGACAGCCCTGCAGCCAGGACTCTAGGCTGGGGTCTTGGGGACACATCTCAGCTGGCTTTATTTCAGGACCAAGCTCTGTTGGAAGCTCCTTGGGGTTCCTGGAACCTCAAGCAGGCCTGGCTTGAGAAGAGCTAGCAGTCGCCCCGGCGACCACTGTAGACTGACTCCACATGGAGCAGTGCTTGTAGTTTCTTTGAGTCACACACGGGTTTCTGGTGTGGCGCTGGCAGGAGACGTGGCTTGGCACTAGGTCTGGTAGTGGGATGGCAAAGAGAGCAGGTGGCATGGGCTGTGGCCTCTCCCGGCGACTGGCAGCCAGGACTGGGCGGTTCCACAGCCCCAGAGTGGACTTGGATCAGCTTGATTTGCCAAGAAGAAAATGGGTGTCCGTGGTTCCGTGTCTGAATGTTCACGCTTGGCCAGCGTCAGCGGAGACTCTCATTCACTTACGAGCGCCCACCCCATACACACCAGATGTGCGTTGTGTAGACAAAGTGAGGCCTGCACCCTGCATGTCGCTCTCTGCCCTCGCGGCCCGAGGTTATGACTTTAGATCACCTTCACTCCAGTAACCAAGACACTTTATGAACAGCCCATTTGATGTCCACATCTGGGTTTTTAATTTGTACTCTCTACTTTTTCAAATCCCAGTTTCAAAAACTGTCTGCTATCTTTGTGGGTAAACATGCACATTGGTTGCAGGGCAATCTGGCCAAACCGGCCAGGTCACTGAAGGAGCTTGGGTTCAGCTCCTGACGGACTCTCCCACCTCGGAAATGAGGCCTTGTGTGAGACCAACAAGGCCCCAGGGGGGGCTAGACGCAGCCACTTGTTCAAATGGAGAAGCAAAACTCAAAGACAGAAACAAACCCACGGTATTGAAATGTGCTCATCTCAAGGCACCCAACGACAGAGCAGCTTTCTCCTGTGCTAGCAAAAACCCACCTTGGAAACAGCCATTACAGACCCCAGAATCATTACGGGCTCCCCGCCACCTTTGCCCAGCTCCCCTCTGCCGTGATGCTGTCTAGAGGCAGCTGTGACTTATGTCGAGACGGTCTGAGGCCCAGAGAAAAGACCCTGTGATCTAATTTCAGGCCATTTTCCTGCACAGCATCAATAATATTCCTTCCCTAGGAAAATCAGGTGAGATGCAAAGTCAGACCAGAAAACCTGCCGGATAAATCATTTCGCAGATGAAAAAGAAACCAGGTGTGAAATGAGGGCCAGATGCTCTCGGATCTGCCCAGCAGAGGACACTCGCTCACACACAGGCGTTTCCTACGAGGGGCAGTGGGTGGGGTGTCCAGCACACGCTGCATCTCCACCAGCCTGGGTGCCCTTCGGCCGGGCCAAGCTCCTCCAAGGCCGGGAGCCGTCGGGCAGCACTGGAAGGACACGCCCGACACACCCTCCAGTCCCCGTGTTTCCATGGCGAGAACACCCTGATGTCTAGGTACTACAGGGGCCTTAAAACCACATCACCTGTTCACAAGGCGGGGCAAGCCAATAATCACGTATTATGTTTCAACCTGCATAAAGAATTTTGCCTAAATGAATCTTATTCCTCAAAACAATCCCTTTGGGGGCTGGGGATGTGGCTCAGCGGTAGAGCGCTCACCTAGCACGTGTGAGGCTCTGGGTTCAATCCTCAACACCACATAAACATAAAGAAAATAAAAGTATTGTGTCCAACTACAACTAAAAAACAAACAAACAAAAACCGATCACTTTGGGATGCTTCTGAAAATAACCCTTTTGGATTTGCTTTCAAGAGCAGGTTTTAGAACCATAAAAGAAAATCAATTTGCCAAAACAGTCTCTTTCTACACACCCACATACCCCAACAAAGGACAGCTATTAAGTGTCAGTGTTAGTGTAAATACTTACAAAAGTAAGAAGTATTTAAGTACAAAATAACGAAAACCCTCTTGCCCCCTGACAGGAAGCTCTGGATCAAATTGGAAGTTCAACTATCAGTAATCGCTTAGGCATTCGCATCCTGAGTGTTTTGATGATTTTCTCTACCCTTTTGTTTTTCCAGATGGGGCTTTTTGTTTCTTTGGGCTCTTGTGACCGTATTAAACGGATCGGGCTCACGAGGTCTGACTTGTATTTGGAGAGGCAGATGGCTAGCCGGAGGCAGGCAGGGCTGCTGGAGGCTGCTGCCCCACGGCGCCTCGATTCTGCCCGGCTTCTGTCTGCTCTGCTTGGTCAGCTCCAGGCCGTGCCCCAACTCTGACGCTCCGCCGCCGTCTAGAGGGGATTTGACTCGGAGCTAGGCCAAGATCTGGACAGAAGGATTTTAAAAATGTATTTGGTTTGTAGAGTTTTTAGAATATGTAATGTGTGTGGTAAAGACGAAATAGAGTGTATGTAAATCAGAATTCCAGCCTGAGTCGGGCGCTGTTCCTGGGTCACTCTGTGAAATCTGTCTTGTGGCTCTCTCTCCACAATGACGGCCCCCAGGAGTGAAGCCATTTTCTCCAGATCAGTGTTGTTCCCGGCACCTCTAGGCCACGGCCGTGCTGGGCGGTTGGGAAGGGTCAGGACCCAGGGCCGGGCAGGGCCATGGGAGGTGAGGTCTGTCCATCCACAGGCTCCACCCAAACCCCTCTCCAAGGTGAGGAAGGCCTGAGCGCTCAGCTTGGGTTTCTGCAGCTGCTGTCCCCAGGTCCCCGCTCGCCTGGCAGTGACGCAGCCCAGCTGCCATGAGTGTCATGACTCACCCTTCTCAGCCCCTGTTCCTCCCCCACTCCCATTTTTTCTCACTTTATTGTGACAGAATCTGTTCTCTCTCCTTGGAACTGTACTTCAAACCCCTCTGGTACGGCGGTGGCGTTCCAACCCCCCAACAGCAGGGGAGCTCGCTGGGGGCACCGCGGTGTTTGGTGCTCCTCCTCTCTGCCTTCTCAGGCAGAGCAGCCAGCTGCCGCCGCGGGCTGTGTTTTATGGCCTCCCCAGGCCATGCATATTCATCGTTACATAAATAATAATGGTGCAGTGAAACATCAGGCAGTGATACTTGGTTTTAGGTGGTAAATCTTCAAAGGGGTAGATATGGTTTTCCATTAGCACTGAAGGAAATCGTGACATTGAATCCTTCACGTCCTAAGACAATTAGGGAATTTACATTAACGATTGATTGGCTTTACAGCAATGAATCATGTTGATGGATCTGCTGCCCCGAGTGGCAGAGATTGAGTTGGACACTGCACCGCAGGGGCCCCGAGGCCTTGCATGTCTGCTGAATCTCACTGCAGTCTATTTAGCTTCTATATTTAAAATGCAACCACCTTCCAAATGTCAGCACTTAACCTCTTTCCCTTGTACAAAACTTTACAAAAATTATACTTAATTATTTTAAAGAACTTGCTCATTTATAGATTTCATTCTGAGAAAAAATAAAGGCTATCCATGAAAAAAATGCTTCAAAACTATTATTGCAAATGTGACTTTGTAACACATGCAATTTGGAAAAGTACCAAACGCCTGAAGAGTGAAGGGCGCCTGTGGGCAGATGCACCACTCCTGGGGACAGGCTGGGCACACCTGCAGGCTTCCTGCTGGGGAGTCAGGAAGGGTGCTCTTTACCTGTTGTTGACCTGATGGTGGATGTCATGTTGGAGGGCGTTGTCCCGGGGACACATTCATCATCCTGGGAGTAACCAGCTTGGATGGCTCGAAGGTAACTGTGACTCCTTGTTCGGAAACATCCGGGCAGGTCGAGGGCATCCATGGCCTGAGATTCAACTTCACTAAAGACGGATTCACACACCGACTCGAATTGCCCATTGATCTCTGCTTCACTCATCTAGAACAATCAACAGCACATTTGATACCTGAATCCAGCAGGGTTATCCCAACCACATTACACAAGAATCAGGAAGACAAGGATTCATCCCACGACATTCACCTACGGTCTTATATTTTCAGCACAGCTAATTTGAAATCAGCATTGGAAATCTGTTAAGCTTGGGAAACAATTTATTGAGTTATTTCTTACAAAAACATGAAGATGCATAGCCAGTTCCAGAAGATGATGAGATTCTGTGGACCCACAGTCAGGCTGGGCTGTGGGCTGTGGATTAGCAGGAAGACCCAGAGCAGGGCACCTGCAAATCTCACACGGTGCCTGGCACAAAGCTGGCATTCAAACTGCTCACCCCTCCTCGTTTCCAACAACCCGTCGCCCTTCCGAGCCACTCTGCCCAGGCAGCTCTGGGTCGGGGCTGTGCAGCCAGACCACACCCCAGTACAAGCTGCCTTAGTGCTTTCTCAGGGTAGAGGTTGCTCTCGTTGTCAGGGAAACGCGTCACCAGGGGCACAGCCCCTCCACCCGCCTCGTCGCCACTGTGTGAGCCAGTGCAGGTGAGCGGGACGCATCCTCCGGGGGTCTGCATGGAACAGGTCATCTCAACCGCACCCCCAGGCTTCCCCCCTTAGCTTGAGGTGCTACATGTTGACTTCCTTTGATGGTTTAAAGATAAGCGATAATTTTGCAGACTGCGATCTCTTTCTCTCTCTCTGATGCTAAGGATCAAACCCAGAGCCCTGAGCATGCCAGGCAAGTGCTCCATCCTGAGCCATGCTCCCTGTCCACATCAGTCTTCCCACTGTGCTCAGAGAAGCACTGTGCTGGCCCGAGAAGCTGGGGTGTGGGTTTGGGGGTTCATGGGCTGCACCCTCAGCTCAGTCCCGGGGCTCTGCTTTGGAGACAGCTGGGGAAGACACGCTCCTTCCGAGGTACCCTGATGGATGCTTGTCCATGTCCCTGGGTCAGATCTGGACGGTTAAGTGGAAGTCCAAAGCGCTGAGGGGATGGGGAGGTGCAGCGGGACTTTGAGGCCTGAGGAGCTGGAATGGGGCTGGGAGCTCAGGCCAGTGCTCTGCTAGGGCAAGGGGCTGATATCAGCATGAACAGGTCAGCTCTTCCACAGGGGCATCTCTCCACGGGATGGACCGCGACTTTGATAAATGGCCTGTCACCTCCACGTACTCATACACCCACTAACATGCGTGTGCACTTGGGGGTGCTTGCCAATGACACTGATGGGTGGGGCTGAGTCTCCCTGCGACACAGCAAGAAGACAGAGTCAGAGCTGGGAGGGGGGCAGCGCCCATGGGCACCTGCCAGCTGCTCTGGCCACCCCTCCTGCCCGTCTTCCTGCCCGCCTGTGCCACGGCATGTGGAGCAGAGCTCTGGGGCTCAGGCCCCTTGCTCTCAGCCACAGGCCTCCAGCTGCCCAGGACCCGTCTCAGTGCCGTGCCCAGGACTGTCATTGCACTCACAACTCCCCCAGGCCCGCATCAGAGCTGAGCGCAGATTCCTCCACCCTGCAGGGTGCCCAGTGGCCTCCTGCCCCCGCCACCGCTCCCAGCTCCCCCTGGCCTATCCCCTCACTCCCCTCCTTCTTGACCCACCAACTGATGCCTACATTGTCACCCCTCAAACCCGTCTACCCCTCTTGCTTCTCTGTCCCTCTGCCCTCGCTCCTGTATCTGTGCCTCAGTTTCTGTTCATCTGCTCCCCTCCTGCCTCTGTCCCCCGATCCCCTCCTGCTTCTGTCCCCCGATCCCCCTCCTGTCTCTGTCCCCTGCTCCTCCTCCTGCCTCTGTCCCCTGCTCCCCTCCTGCTTCTGTCCCCCGATCCCCCTCCTGTCTCTGTCCCCTGCTCCTCCTCCTGCCTCTGTCCCCTGCTCCCCTCCTGCTTCTGTCCCCTGCTCCCCTCCTGCTTCTGTCCCCTGCTCCCCTCCTGCCTCTGTCCCCTGCTCCCCTCCTGCCTCTGTCCCCTGCTCCCCTCCTGCCTCTGTCCCCTGCTCCCCTCCTGCCTCTGTCCCCTGCTCCCCTCCTGCCTCTGTCCCCTGCTCCCCTCCTGCCTCTGTCCCCTGCTCCCCTCCTGCCTCTGTCCCCTGCTCCCCTCCTGCCTCTGTCCCCTGCTCCCCTCCTGCCTCTGTCCCCTGCTCCCCTCCTGCCTCTGTCCCCTGCTCCCCTCCTGTCTCTGTCCCCTGCTCCCCTCCTGCCTCTGTCCCCTGCTCCTCCTCCTGTCTCTGTCCCTTCTTCTGTCTCTGCTGCCCAACACACACACACAGCTGAGGGGGGACATGGGCCTCTCCCTTGGTGGCCTCCTGCTGCACTGCTGTGGGGGCTGTGGGGGGTCCTGTTCACCCCAGCTTCTGGGACTGTTGGACTGTGCTGGCAGCTAGGTCAACGAAGCTCTTCAAACAGCATGTCAGTTCATGTCCCTAGGTGTCCACAGAGGAATGCCAGGGCCGAGGAGTCAGAGTCTACCTCTAAGACAGAAAGCGCGAGTGTTGCTGCTCTGTGCCCCTGTGTCACACTCCTCTGGCTTCACCCTGAGCTCACTGACAGGCCGCTGGACTCATGGAGGGTGCTGGGAGGGCGGGCTGGGGCCTGAGGCCAGGAAGGACAGTCTTGGGCCTGGGCTGGGGAGCCTGGGTTTGCCCGAAGGCCAGGGAGGGAGACCCAGCTGAGGGCAGACAAGCCTGGACATGCCAGCCAGACAGCCAGGCGCCCAGGTGGGTGTTCAGAAATGCTCCACTGTCTTAAAACTGTCTGGACCAAGGCTTCTCGCCAGTGCCTGTCACTCTGGAGCCCTGGCAGGGTCTGACACTGCATCTCCACTGCGGATGCACAGTTCAGCCCACACCTACCACGGCTCCTTCTGGCTGCACTGTACCTGGGTCCCCTGGAGCAGGGAGCCAGCGGGGAGGGAGGGGGCCCAGCGCAGAGTGGAGACTCCTGTCCCTGTGGCAGGTCCCAAAGCCATCAAGACGACCTCTGCCCTCCGCCCTGCCCTCTGCCAGGGTGTCTTCTTTCCTGCCCCATGAAGGACCTGGGTCCCCTTGAGAGGGCATGAGTCACAGCAATAGCAGCTGCAGAGTTGCGAGTGTTGCTGGGCCCTCTCCTGACCAGTCTGTCTCTCCGGCCAGCAGGGGCTTGTCCTCTCTCTCCTCTTATGAGCAAGGCAGTGCTGTGCCCCACACCTAGTTTTGCTCCATCTTGAAATGCCACCTAGCTTCCTGCAGCCTGAGGACGAGAGGTCCCCGAGGGTGAGGACCGCGGGATGAGCCCACGGGGTGCCATCTTTCTGATACACCTTGGCCTGCTCCCTATTGGAATGCCTTTCGCATCACCTCTGCAAATACAGGTGATCATTCTGTTCTGTCCTGCACCTGAGTCTCAGGTTCCTGTGACCTAGGGCACCTGCCTTGTCAGTTGAGGGGTGGGTTCTGTGATCCATGCTACCGTATTGAGCTTCAGAGTGGGTCACTTTAACTAGCTGTTTGACCAGGTGGGATGGGGTAGCTATGACCATCCACCCAGTGAAGGGCAGAATCATTCCATAGGCCGAGCACAACGTGCTGGCTCTGTCCCCTATGGGTGTCAGCCTCTGGGTGGCCTCGTCCACCTCTCCTGTGGCTCTGCCCAGCCAGTCTTCCTGAGAGCAGGGTCTTCATGCCTCCCAGATGACCCCCACAGGGGCAAACCTGCCCATTTCTTGGGGTTTCCAAGAAAGCATTATTGTTGTTTGTGTATACAGATTTCACAAAGTAGAACATTCTTTCTTGTCACTGGGGATTGTCACCTCAGGCCGCACTCGGGAATTCAGAATTCCATGAAAACCTGACAGAGGCTCCCCTGAATGTTCCTCATTGGCATGACACTGTGACGTTGCCTGGCCACTCAAAACAGCCGCACACACTCTCCCAGGTGCGCGGCTACCAGGGACCACTGAGTCCACACGCAGGAGTGGCGGAGGGACCAGCAACTGTCAGAAGGCACAGTTAGGATTCTAGTTCTTTCACAGCTAGGAGAACAGTGGGCATTGAGGAGACAGTGTCACTGGCTTCCCTTGCCTGCCCTCTCTGGAACGCTGTTGTCACCGGACCCAGGAGTGTCCTCCATCCCTTCTCACTAACCTCCCACCTTCCTGACAGCACCACTTCAGAAACAATCAACTTGGGCTGAACGTGAAGTCACGTCGTGGACCTTGACACGGAAAGACATGGTCTAAACCAGCGGGGGCCCAGGTGGCTGCTCCCCGTTTCCCACTGCGAGGCGTCTTGCTGGATGGAGAAGGGCTGAGTAGATGCTTGCTGCTGACTCAGGTCTGCAGGTCCCATCCTGGGTTCACCAAGAACAAGATATGGAGCCGCTAGTGCGTGCTGAGTTTTCTCAAAACAGAGCGGGTGGAGCACTGGTGCTACTGGGGTTGGTGGCAGCCTGTGCCGAGTGACAGGCACTTAATTGGAACCTGCTTGCTGAAGGCAAGTCAAGCCAGGGGGGAGGAGGAGGTGGCTGCCACCTGCCAAGAGCCACTCTGCCGTCTGCGTGTGCCGTTTTGGGTCTCCACAGATTTACAAGCTGAGTTTTGGTGAACTAGCTACTAACTGAAGGGAAGCCGTCAGCGTTAAGAGCAGGCAGCCTGGTTGGCCACCCTCCTCTCAGGCCGAGAGGAAGCTGCCATGCACCCTGGACTCCAGCCCGTGCAGGCTTCAGGACCTCCTGGACCCCTCTAGGCTGCAGAGAGTGTCCCCAGCTCACAGGGATCACAGTGGGCGGGGCCTATTTCCCTTACCGCTCAGGAGTGTGGGGGTTGCTGCATGTAGCAGCAGGTGACCTGACTGAAGAGTCCTGGCACCTGGGACCATGAGAGCCAGGTCGGAGAGTCCTAGTCAGCAGTTAGCAATGGGTCTTTCCTGTCATCAGGAGAAAGAGCCAGGAAATTCTCTCTGCCACAGATGGAAGCGTCACCTACTTCTAAGAGAAAACCTGGCATCTAGGGTAAGCTAAAGAGGTTGACAGTCCTTAAGTTATGGACCAGAGACCGCCAAGAGAGTGTGGAGAGGAAGCTCCAAGTGCAACTTTCTTTCCTTTTAAATATATTTTTAAGTTGCAGATGGACACAATACCTTTACTTTATTTATTTTTATGTGGTGCTGAGGCTTGAACCCAGTGCTCATACGTGTGAGGCAAGTGCTCTACCGCTGAGCCACAGCCCCAGATCCCAGAGTGCAACTTCCCTCTCCCTGAGAAAGAATTGTGAATACAAAGACCATCTTAGAAGGAATCAAAAGTCTGTGTCAAAGACTCTCTTAACCCTGGCCAGCTGCCCACAGTCCTGGCACAGAACCCAGAGGCCCTCTGCTCTGAGATACACACCGCTGCTACTGTTCACTATTGGCATTGCAGTAAAAGCAAAGGCTGTCATTATTGAGTGCTTGCTGTAAGCTGGGCTACTGCCTAAAAGCACCCAACACCCATCACACATGGCCTTTGTTGCCCTGCTAATCACACTGCAGGAGGCAACCCAGCCCAGGATCTGTCATTCCTGCAGAGGAAAAGAGCATGTGGGGAGCGCATGTGAACACCAGCTCTGTTTTAATGGAAGTTAAAATTAGAAAGCCACATGTTTAATAAATACCCAGGCATTCAATTCCGGTTGGATGCTTACCACAGGGCAAGTGGCATTAACAGTGCCCACTTGCTTTTTTTGGAGGTTTGGCCAGCTCACTGCAGGGTGGAAGCCCCAGAACTCCTCACTCTTAAACATGTGAGACCCTAATCAAACATCACAGTTCTTTTAGCAAAGCTGAATGCTGCTCAGGAACCCTCTACCAGGTAGAAATGGACACTGGGAGTGGGCCTGGATGCTGCTCTGGGACCGGAGTCCTAGGTAGAGATGGACCTTAAAGTGGCCTCGATGCTGCTCAGGGACCTGGGGCTTAGGTAGAGATGGACCCTGGGAGCTGGGCTGTCTCTGGTCTGGGAGCAGGTGTCTAGGTAGAGATGGACCCTGGGAGCTGGTGTGGCTGCTGGTCTGGGAACAGGTGTCTAGGTAGAGATGGACCCTGGGAGCTGGTGTGGCTGCTGGTCTGGGAACAGGTGTCTAGGTAGAGATGGACCCTGGGAGCTGGGCTGTCTCTGGTCTGGGAGCAGGTGTCTAGGTAGAGATGGACCCTGGGAGCTGGTGTGGCTGCTGGTCTGGGAACAGGTGTCTAGGTAGAGATGGACCCTGGGAGCTGGTGTGGCTGCTGGTCTGGGAACAGGTGTCTAGGTAGAGATGGACCCTGGGAGCTGGGCTGTCTCTGGTCTGGGAACAGGTGTCTAGGTAGAGATGGACCCTGGGAGCTGGGCTGTCTCTGGTCTGAGAACAGGTGTCTAGGTAGAGATGGACCCTGGGAGCTGGGCTGTCTCTGGTCTGGGAACAGGTGTCTAGGTAGAGATGGACCCTGGGAGCTGGTGTGGCTGCTGGTCTGGGAACAGGTGTCTAGGTAGAGATGGACCCTGGGAGCTGGTGTGGCTGCTGGTCTGGGAACAGGTGTCTAGGTAGAGATGGACCCTGGGAGCTGGTGTGGCTGCTGGTCTGGGAGCAGGTGTCTAGGTAGAGATGGACCCTGGGAGCTGGTGTGGCTGCTGGTCTGGGAACAGGTGTCTAGGTAGAGATGGACCCTGGGAGCTGGGCTGTCTCTGGTCTGGGAACAGGTGTCTAGGTAGAGATGGACCCTGGGAGCTGGGCTGTCTCTGGTCTGGGAGCAGGTGTCTAGGTAGAGATGGACCCTGGGAGCTGGGCTGTCTCTGGTCTGAGAACAGGTGTCTAGGTAGAGATGGACCCTGGGAGCTGGGCTGTCTCTGGTCTGGGAGCAGGTGTCTAGGTAGAGATGGACCCTGGGAGCTGGTGTGGCTGCTGGTCTGGGAACAGGTGTCTAGGTAGAGATGGACCCTGGGAGCTGGGCTGTCTCTGGTCTGGGAACAGGTGTCTAGGTAGAGATGGACCCTGGGAGCTGGGCTGTCTCTGGTCTGGGAGCAGGTGTCTAGGTAGAGATGGACCCTGGGAGCTGGGCTGTCTCTGGTCTGAGAACAGGTGTCTAGGTAGAGATGGACCCTGGGAGCTGGGCTGTCTCTGGTCTGGGAGCAGGTGTCTAGGTAGAGATGGACCCTGGGAGCTGGTGTGGCTGCTGGTCTGGGAACAGGTGTCTAGGTAGAGATGGACCCTGGGAGCTGGGCTGTCTCTGGTCTGGGAGCAGGTGTCTAGGTAGAGATGGACCCTGGGAGCTGGTGTGGCTGCTGGTCTGGGAACAGGTGTCTAGGTAGAGATGGACCCTGGGAGCTGGGCTGTCTCTGGTCTGGGAGCAGGTGTCTAGGAGAGATTCCTGCCTGGGTGTGGGCCTGACAGGGATCTCTGATGGCACCAAGCACCCCTCTGTGTTCCCTCCTCTTTTTCTTATGGTGTGTTCTCTTTCTGGTGTGGGAGGTGCTTTGCCTCTGGGAAGGCAGGCACTCTCCTGTGTGCCCATTCCTCATGCCTGTGGCTCTTCTTACTGTATCTCCCGGGTTCAACTTGAAGGAAGCCTATGGCAGAGCCAGTCTCTGTTCCCGTTTTTTTTTTTTTTTGGGAAGGGAAGACTTAGGCATTCGGTCATCAGGAGACCAGGGGTTGTCTACTGGTCATTGCTTATTCAGAGCTAATCAATGTAAAGGGGACAGAGTCCTAAATGTCAGAAAGATTGATCTTAAAGTTCATTCATTCAGTCAAAGCTAGTGCCAGGCAGCACCTACACAGTGTGCACGTGAGACGCTGACCAGGGGTGCCGGCCATCACCTCCGCGGCAGGAGGCAGGGACGCAGCAGGACACACAGAGTTCCCACCTGGCTCACGCAGCTGGCCTGGCTCAGGGTGCTCACGGCCCGCATGTAGCTCTGGTTCCTTGAGCGGAATTTCGGGGAGTTGTAGTTGGCAGAGGGGTCCAGGCTGTGACCGCCAGGCACCTCACTTGCAGCTTGCAGGTAGCTCTGGCTATAAGAAAAGAGAAAGGAGAGAGGGTGAGCAGTGAGGTGCAGGGAGGGCGGGCAGGGAGGGCGGGAGCTGTGTGCGTTCCCACCAGGGTGTTCGTCTTTTGATGGATACCATTGCCGCATGCAGGTATTCTGAGATCCACACCCAGAAACGCGAATCTCCTCAAAAGTGATAGGGGAGGCTATTCACGAAATTGCTTTGAAACCTGACTTTTTATGGCCAGGTGGTGAAATTAGGATCATTTTACATTAAAATAAAAAAAGTGATGAAGCACTTATTATTCGTGTAGCAAAACAGCAAACTCAGCTCCTGAAGTTAAGCCAAGAGTGCTGAGAGCCTCATAAAAATCACGTGGCGTTAGCTTTTTGGCAACTTTACATCACTTGAAAAAATAAAAAAATAATAACTTCGGTTAACACTTCAGTTTTAAGTTATGCTAAAGGTCAGCATATCATGCAATGTGTGCCAAAAGAGTAGACCGAAGAATCCATCCATTGTATTACCACAATGACCACTGCCTTCCAAGTTCCCTTAAACATAAATACATTCTGGTTGGGCACGGAGGTTCACACCTATAATCCCAGTGGCTCAGGAGGCTGAGGCAGGAGGATGGCAAGTTCAAAGCCAGCTTCAGCAACTTAGTGAGGTGCTAAGCAACTCTGTGAGCCCGTCTCTAAATAAAATACACAAAAGGGCTGGGGATGCGACTCAGTGGTTAAGTGCCCCTGAGTTCAATCCCCCATACTATAAATAAATAAATAAATAAATAAATAAATAAATAAATAAATACCCTTTGGTCCTCCTTCTGGACATTTTGTAAAACGTTAAAAGTGTGGGAAGATCTTGAGGACCTTTGGCAGATAGAAAGCCAAACCTCGTTCAAATTTTTGTCCAATTTGATCTCTTTCCTTTCAGGTTTTACCTACAATTTTTCCATAGTGCATACACTTCATTTTATTTTGTGAAACAGTGGAGGACTGTGGACAGAAATCTGTAATCATCCTCTAATCATCCCTGTTTGGGATCATGATGGAATATGCAGTGGCCTGTATATAAAAATGCACATAAATTCTAGGTGAGTGACTCTGACTTCATCAATGGGTGCTAAAGTGTGTCCTTCTCCCCCCCCCCCAAATTAAGTCTTAGTGTAATTTGTGTTCTCTTTAGTTTTTGGAACTGAGGATTCTAACCCAGGTGCTTTATTACTGAACCACATCCTTCTTATTTTTATTTTGAGACAGGGCCTTGCTATGTTGCTGAGTTTGTTCTTGAACTTGCAACCCTCCTGTCTCAGCCTCCCAAGTCACTGGATTACAGGCATGAGCCACTGTGCCCAGCTCTTTAATTTACTTTAAAAATAGGATATCAGAGAAAAAAAATCGAACTCTATAAATTCAAATTAAGTGAAGCCTATTAGTTATAAATTCATTCTTCCTAACAAAAATAATTTTTTGCTTTAAAATAATGTACATAGCATGCTCCACCTTCTACCCCCTGCCCCCGAGAACAGAGTGGGGAGCGTGTGCGGGAGGGCTGTGCAGGGGAGAGGCGAGCTGTGCGCTGCCTGGCCCTGGGCGTGGGAGCAGGTGCGGACTTCAGGGCGTCCCGCTGACACAGGCCCAGCACTGTGGGGACCGTGGCTCCACAGCAGGCCCGGGTGTCACCAGCAGGGCTGCCCCTGCCCTCCTCCTTGGATCCCCCAGGCCACCTGAGGACAGGTGAGCAGGGCTGGCCTCCACCATCAGGGTTCCCTGGAGCAGAGGAATGTCAGGGGCTCTGACGTGGACAGGCAGACTCCCGGTGGCCCTGCCCATGACCAGGCCTGCTTTCTTTGCACGTGTGCTCCCTGAACACGTGTCGGCAGGGCACCGCTTGAAGAGACTGCCTGAGCGGTGGGGCAGGGCTGCATGGACGCAGGAGAGCCGCAGGGCAGGGTGGTGTGGGTCAGGGGTGGCCTTGAGCCACGAAGGCTCCCCACCTGCTCGCTCTGTCTTTGCAGGCGTGCGAACCTGCCCCGGCGTTCCCTCGAGGTCTCTGATCCCATGCTTTCGTCTCTACTGGTGGCACAGGTTCCTTATTTTCTCCAGGTTGACCTCCCCTGCCCATTGGGCCACCACCTCACCACTCCAACGTTCTCAGTGCAGAGGACGTGTGTCACCTGCCACCGCCTCCAGCAGGCGGGATGGAGGAAACCCTGGACTCACATCCTGCTGGTCCCGATGTACTATTTTCAACTGGTGTCTGGCGCTGGAATTGGTGGCCTCAGCTCCGATGGCCACCCTGTTGGTGGCCAGTGGGTGGCATCAAGGGAGGATCCACATATCTTGTGATTCTGTGTTTCAAATACGAGTTCTAATGTTCAGTGATTCTGTTTCAAAGTTGGGTGTGCCCCTCAAAGGGTGCCATTGTAGGGACCTGATACCAGTTTCCTGTTAAACACGACTCACGTGGTCAACTTCTGCTGATACTGCAGTGAGCCATTTACCCCTCGGACCAACCCACCAAAGTGGGTCTACAGCCCTCGCGGTGAGGAGGCAGAACCCGAGGGCCACGGATGCAGCGCCCCATGCTCCAGAACTCCCGCCCTTCCCTCCAAGTCCACAGTTGCCAAGGCGTGACCAGGGAGCCCAGGCCTCTGGCCTCTGTTACCCAGCCCAGTCATCCCTGGTGCCGGACCCCAGGGTCCTGCAACCATGGTGTGTTCCTGCGGGGAAGCCAGGCACACCCTCCATGCTCTTTGTCACCTCTAGATCACGGACAGTCCCCAACATGACACTGCTGTCGTCGGAGGCGAGGCCCGCTCATGCTGCGGGAGTGGCAGAGGACATGTGTTACCTGCCACCGCATGTGCCTGGATCGAGCAGAGTGCTCAGTGTGAGGCCACTTCAAGGTTTGGTTTTTGAACTTTCTGGAATTTTCTTTTTGAATATTTTCTACCTGTGGTTTGTTGAATCTGTGGACATAGAACCCAGGTATATGGAGGGCTGGTGAATGTTTAAAATAGTTTTAAAACCTGCTTTAGTTTCATGAGGCTTAACAGGTTTTTATTAAAATCATTAGTGTTTTATAATGTGGTGTCGTAGAGGATCAGTACCCTGTCCATCACAGAGCTGGTGACTGGCCATCAGGAGCCAAGGTTGGAAGCCAGCCAAGGTCACAGCGGCCAAGTCAGGTTCCCTCGCCCCTCAGGAGTCCCGCACATCGGGAAGTTGCCTTCCAGCCACCGAGTGATTCCCTCAAGGTGGACCTCTTACTTTGCCATAGCAGTCGTCGGAGAGTAAAATAGCCTCCCACATAGATCTGTTGGTAGCTCAAGAAACTTTACAAGGAGACCAGAAAGCATTTCTAGAAAAACATGAAAACACTTTTTTTTTTTCCTAATCTTTGCCTTAGAAATGCTGCCTGTATTCGATGGTCGTCTGTACGTGAGACTGGAAGCTCATTTTGGAGAGCTCTGAGTGAAAAGGTGGAAAGAGAGCGGAGGTCTCCCAGCGTCCTGCTGTCCTCCACTTGCAGACTGCCCAGAGCTGTTTGCTGAGTCCTGGGCTCACAGATCTCACCTGTGACTTCAGAGCACCGTCAAGATGGACCCACCCCCAGTGCATGCCCAGGCACGTCTCCTGGGCAGGGGTTTAAATGACTTCGAGCACAGACACAGGCCCCCTCTGTGGTTCTGTGCAGGTCACCCAAGGAGAAAGTGACCTCAAGTTCTCCACACCAGTGTGCTCTTCCCGAACACAGAGGCCATTTCATCTTGTAGCCTGCACCCACATGGAAAGTCCAGCTTCCTCCAGGGCCTCAGGTGGAGAAGGGAACCCTCGAGGGCCCTCAGATGTGTGCCGTGCCTGCTCCGCCATAGAGAGGTCCTGCTGGGTCTTTCAAGTTCCCACTTTGGAGGGTGTGGTTCTTCTGCATGGCTTCTGTGTCCAGTCCAGCTGCCCTTTGGCCTCTAGGAGCCAAGGGTAGATTTTCCCCTATCGATCCCCCCCACCTGACTGTTAGTGCTCTGCAGCCCCCTCCCCACCAGGCCTCCCCCCAGGCTCAGGAAAGCCACACTGCACTGGCCCCTCTCCAGGTGACCTGCCATGTCCCTGTGGGCCTGCTTGGAGTTTCTGAGCAGCAGCCTCCCTTCCGGAAAGACCCCTGCTCCCATGACGACTGCCTTCTTTGAGGTCATGGTATTTGGTTGCATCCTGGGGTGAGGGTCTCAGCATTGGAATCTGCGGGTTCCACCTACCAGCCTTGACACGTATGTGCACATTTCCACCGCGTCCTCTGCTGCGCCCTGTGCAGCTGCACCTGGCTCCTGGGCCCGGGAGCTCAGGCCACCCACGTCTGAGAACACTGTCACAGGTCCCAAGCTTTCTCCGTGGTGTGAGGCCAGGTCCTGAAGGTCCCAGGAGGATGTGGCACAGCAGTGCTGAGGGATGACCCGCCGGCTGGGTGCTGGGTCTGCTCACCATCTCTGCAGACTTTGCAGGAGAAGCTCAGAACCGAGGAGAGATCTCGGAGAATCACCTCACTTCCTGCCTTTCAGATGAACCCCCAGAGGGGCCAGGCATATGAGCTGCCTGGGGACCAGCACCTGGGTCTCCGGCTCAGCTGCCCGGCCCCTCCTGCTCCCTGTCTGCTCCTTGGCACCTCCTCTGCTGCTCCAGGGCTTACTGGTTGGCTCTCAGCGACTCCTCCAGAGGAAGGCAAGAGCCCCGAGTCGCGCTGGGGCCAGGAGGCACATGGTGTGCAGAGAGGCAGGTGAAGGAGCACACCAGGCCGACGTGGACTTCAGACCAGGGGCAGCGTTTCTAGTATCAGCGATTCCCTGAGGAGGGGGAGGGGTGGGCAAAGCCCCAGACTGTCCAAGACACTGTGCAGAATGCGGGGAGCCTCTGGGGTCATCAGGCATTTCTGAGGGGACAGCAGCAGAAGCACAAGGACAGTTCTGGACAATGTGTCCACTCTCAGGAGACAGATGGGCCCTGAGAGCTGTGAGTGTCTGGGGACAAGTGGCAGTGGCAGCATGTGTCTGTAGAGAGTGGGGGCAGGGCAATGCCATTGGAAAGACACTCAGGAGGGGCGTGGTCTGTCCCTGGTGCCACGCATGGAGAGCAGGGTGTCAGCAGGAAACACGGTGGGACGGTGGCAGAGCATGGGTCTGAGGCTGGCGCCCCTGTTCCAGTTCTGGCCTAACTGCTCACAATGGTGTCACTCTGGACAAACCACCCCATTTCTCTGAGCGTCTACAAATGAGGATGGCAGTAATAGTTCCACAGGAGGTCTGTGGATGCCTGATGAGTGTCACCTGTGACACTGGCAGAGCGTGTATGTCCCAGTGGGTGTGCTGTGAACAGTGGCCAGCATCGTGCTTAGCTTGACCTTGGAGGCCCAGGGCTCTGGACGTGGGAGTCTGGTGGTTCTGTCCTGGGATACTCAGGGTAGTCCAGAGGACGAGGCCCACAGATGGACTATCTGTTTTTTCTGGGTCCAGCTCTTCACTTTTTTTGTAAAAGACCAAACCTGGGTGAAATCAGCAAGAAGAAAATAACTTTTTCTTTCTTGGAAGTCCAGGGACTCTGCTGGGTGTTCACCTGTCACCTCCGTCCCCAGGATCAATGCAGGATCTGTGGGCTCTGTGAGGTGACCATCTGTGTCCTTCATCCCAGGCTCAATGCAGGATCTGTGGGCTCTGGGAGGTGATCACCTGTGTCCTCCATCCCCAGGCTCAATACAGGATCTGTGGGCTCTGGGAGGTGATCACCTGTGTCCTCCATCCCAGGCTGAATGCAGGACTGTGGGCTCTGGGAGGTGACCATCTGTGTCCTCCATCCCAGGCTGAATGCAGGACTGTGGGCTCTGGGAGGTGATCACCTGTGTCCTCCATCCCCAGGCTCAATACAGGATCTGTGGGCTCTGGGAGGTGATCACCTGTGTCCTCCATCCCCAGGCTCAATACAGGATCTGTGGGCTCTGGGAGGTGATCACCTGTCCCCTCCATCCCAGGCTGAATGCAGGATCTGTGGGCTCTGGGAGGTGATCACTTGTCACCGCCTTCCTCAGGCTCAATGCAGGACTGTGGACTCTGGGAGGTGACCACCTGTGTCCTCCATCCCCAGGCTCATGTCAGGATCCATAGGCTCTCCTGGGTGCTCACCTCTCACCCTGTGGTCCAGTCTGCCTTTTGTGCTCCCTTCCTGATGTAGGCCTGCTTATGGAAGCCAGGTAGTGCCTGAGTTTGATCTTCACCTCCTGGTGGCTGAGGATGTACCTGTTGACCCTCTGCATGTCTGTAGTGAAGTGACATCTCTACTTTCATTGCTGTCTTGTGAGTTTCCCCTTCTCTTTGCTCTTTGTTGTAGGAACTCTCTCGTGTTTGTATCAAAATGCCATCTGATTAGCATTGGAACCTCCTCTCTGTGAGGCTGCCTTTCCCCTCCTGAGGAGCAGAAGCTAGATTTCCAAGGTCAGAGCCTCTGCTGATCCACGGGAGTGGTTCTTGACCAGGGCACTGTGCCCCCGAGAGACATGGGGCAATGTCTGGGACCTTGGGGCTGTCCCTGATGGGGGAGGGGACCGAGGAAAAGATGCTGCCGGGAAGCTCTGCAGTCACAAGGGACCCCAGAGAAGGACACAGCTGCCCAGATAGCAGTGCTGTGGGGAAGCCGGGCTGTCCTCATGGGTACTGCCCTGTGGCTGGTTCACAAGAGGCCCTGGAGTCCACGGGGTGCACCCTCAGCTCTGCTGGCCTTTGTCCACTGTGCTCTATCTCTTGTGGTCCTCTGCTCTGGCCCATATTTTGTTAGGACCTTCCTGACGGGATCTCTGGAAGCCGAGGTGGCTTTGAGTTGCCTTGGCACCTGATGCGAGGGAGGAGAATGGCCTGTGTTTCCCTGGCTGCCCCAGAACCGCCCCGCCCACTAGGGCACACAGCGGCCGCCCCGCGTGGATATGCAACTTTAAATTAAAAGTGAATTCTTGGTTTTTGTTTATTAGAGAAACTCTGTATTTTGCCCTTGTGTTTCTGCGAGGTGTTTGTGCCAAGCACAGCACTCTGCCCTTCCTGTGCTGGAGGACGTGCGCCACTGTGTCCTGGCCCGTGTGCCCTGCTCCTGCCCAGCTGCCATCTAGATGACCTCTGGGCTTCTAGAAGCTTGTCACGTGCACCTGGGTGTGCCACTTTCTGTCTGCTTCGAGTTCCCTGCGTGACTTTGGCCCACAGGTGTTTTAACATTTGGAGACATTTGCTCCTTGAAGAGCACCCGTTGTCCTCTGGCTTCCTGCAGCCCAAGTGTCCACCGCTGCACCTGTCAGAGGCTCCGTTCTGCTTCCCTCAACACTTGACCCGGCTGTTTTCAGACCTGGTGACACCTTTTGACCTGTTTTCAGATCACCAACCTTCTTTCTGTGACCTGGCTCTGTTCTGCAACCCACACAGTGATTTGTATTTTGGATATTGTATTTTTCTGCTCTTGAAAATGCAGTTGGTTCTTTATTTAGATTTCATTTCTCTGTTAAGTTTCCATGCAGAAGGTTGAAACTTGATCCCCGTTTCTCACCCAGTTCAAAAATCAATTCAAAATGGATCCAGAGCCTTAATGTGAGACCTGAAACTACAAAACTACCATAAGAAAACCAGGGGACTCGCTTCGCAGTACTGGTACAGGCAATGGCTTCTGAACATGGCCCCAAAGCACAGGAAACAAAAGCAAAATAGACAATGGATTGCGTCAAGCTCAGAGGCTCCAAGCAAAGAAGCCTCCAACAGCCCCGGGAGAGCCTACAGAGCGGGCGTCTGCCAACTCTCCACCCCCAAAGGACGGGGGCCCAGAGGGCACAGGGAACTCAAGGACCTGACAGTTAAAAACGAGGGATCCAATCAGTAATGGGAAAATGATCTAAACACACTCCTCCAGAGAACCGATCAAGCTGCCAGCAGATGTATGAAAAGACGCTCGGCCTAGCCACCAGGAGATGCCAATCAAGCTACGCAACTGACTCCAGTTAAAATGTCTATTTAAAAGCCAGAGTTGGCAAGGATGTGGAGCAAGAGGAGTCTCATCCACCCTTAATGGGAGTGTAAACTAGTGTCCACTGTGGAGGTCCCTCAAAAAAACAAAAATGGAAGCACCATCTGATAGTGTCCCACTCCTGGGAATGTTTCCTAAGGAAATGAAGTCAGCATACCCAAGAGACACCTGCAAGCCACGTTGCTGAACTCTTCCCAAGAGCCAAGATCAGGAGTCAGCCCAGGCACCCATCAGCAGATGGATGAATGAAGAAAACATGGCACATGTGCACAATGAAGTATTACTCAGCCAGGAAGAATGAAACCCTGTCATTCTCAACAACCTGGTGGAACTGGGGGTGCCCTGTGAAATGGAATGAGCCAGGCACAGAAGACAAACACATGCTCTCTCCTCTGCAGGAGCCAAATGCAGCTGACCTGAGCCTGCTCAGAGATTCATCAGAGGCCAGGGAGGACAGGGTGTGGTGGGTGGGGAGCTCCGACCTGATCAGCATGTGCTGAAAGGTCTCATCAAACCCCTGATACATACAGTTAACACACGTCAATCAAAATCACATAACCCACTTGAATCAAAGTGTGGAATATGATATGTCAAGAAATTTGTAATGTTTTGAACAACCCACAATAAAAAATTTAAAAAAATAAATAAATAAATAAATTTAAAAAAAAACAAAAAAACAAAATCACATGATTAAAGGACTGTTTTCCTTCAAGAGTTAGAACCTTACAAGCTGTTTTATACAATGAGCTAGGCTAGGAACCGCTCCGTTAGAGTGATCTTCAGCTAATTCTCACGTCCGGGTCGTCTCAGGCTGTTCTGATACAGGCTGGCTTCCTCCCTCCCCCTCCCTGCTTTTTGGTGTAAAGGACATGGTTAGAGGCCCTGGATTCTGCTGTTCCTCCCAGGAGAGCTCCTCTTGGTCTGGCCAACATCCTGAGCTCTCGGATGCCAGGGCTCATGCACTGTTAGGTGTTGGTGGGGGGTTCCCAGCACCGTCTGCTTAACTTGGTGGGTCTCAGCTGCCCAGTGCCACCTGCTTAACTTGGTGGGTCTCAGCTGTCCAGCGCCACCTGCTTAACTTGGTGGGTCTCAGCTGCCCAGTGCCACCAGCTTAACTTGGTGGGTCTCAGCTGCCCAGTGCCACCTGCTTAACATGGTGGGTCTCAGCTGTCCAGCGCCACCTGCTTAACTTGGTGGGTCTCAGCTGTCCAGCGCCACCTGCTTAACTTGGTGGGTCTCAGCTGTCCAGCGCCACCAGCTTAACTTGGTGGGTTTCAGCTGTCCAGCGCCACCTGCTTAACTTGGTGGGTCTCAGCTGTCCAGCACTGTCTGCTTAACTTGGTGGGTCTCAGCTGCCCAGTGCCACCTGCTTAATGGGTCTCAGCTGCCCAACGACACCTGCTTAACTTGGTGGGTCTCAGCTGCCCAGCGCCACCTGTTTAACTTGGTGGGTCTCAGCTGCCCAATGACACCTGCCTAACATGGTGGGTCTCAGCTGCCCAGCGCCACCTGCTTAACTTGGTGGGTTTCAGCTGCCCAGCGCCACCAGCTTAACTTGGTGGGTCTCAGCTGTCCAGCGCCACCTGCTTAACTTGGTGGGTCTCAGCTGCCCAATGACACCTGCTTAACATGGTGGGTCACAGCTGTCCAGCGCCACCTGCTTAACTTTGTGGGTCTCAGCTGTCCAGCGCCACCTGCTTAACTTGGTGGGTCTCAGCTGCCCAATGACACCTGCTTAACATGGTGGGTCACAGCTGTCCAGCGCCACCTGCTTAACTTGGTGGGTCTCAGCTGTCCAGTGCCACCTGCTTAACTTGGTGGGTCTCAGCTGCCCAGCGCCACCTGCTTAACTTGGTGGGTCTCAGCTGCCCAGTGCCACCTGCTTAACTTGGTGGGTCTCAGCTGCCCAGCGCCACCTGCTTAACTTGGCCACGTGCTTAACATGGTGGGTCTCAGCTGCCCAGCGCCACCTGCTTAACTTGGTGGGTCACAGCTGTCCAGTGCCACCTGCTTAACTTGGTGGGTCTCAGCTGCCAAAACGTTTCCATTTTCAGTGGGCAGCAGCTGAAAACGAAGCAGCTCGGGGCCCACCGTTTCTTACCTGGACTCTGCCTCTCTCCTCGGGCACCACCTCTGTTGCTCACCTCTGTCACCGTGGCAGCTCTGAATCCCGTCCTTTCACACAGGGACCCAGAGAACTCGGCTCTGCTAGAGTTCTTCTTTCCCATGCTGTGAGGGATGAAGAGCGTGCGCAGGGACTCCCAGCCGCGGGTGTCGCGGGCTCAGGGTGGGGCCTGCCTTAGACACCCTCCATTTTCTGCCTGCTTCTGTGGGAGCAGGTGTGTGCACACGCGTGTGCTGGAGCTTGGGCTGCCTTCGCTCTCACCTGGAGCCACCGTCCACTCCCCGTGGCCAGGGTGCTGTGCTGTGGTGGGCGCCTGCCGTGTGCCGGGGTGGCCGTGCGGCGAGCCTTGGTTTGGGAGACTGGCGCTGAGGGGCACAGGCCCTCCTGCTGCGGGCGTGTGCGGCACACCTCCTGGCTCCCCAGGTGCAGACAGGGGGTGCGGCCCAGGTGCCCCCCCTCAGGCGTGCTTTCCTGGATTAGGTGCAGGCTGGCGCTCAGGGCAGAAGCCGCATGGTCGCCGGCCACTGCTCGCAGGCTGCTTGGCCACTCAGACCACACGTCCAGCAGCACGGTGAAGCCTGGTGTGCTGGGGGTGGCTCCCGGGCGGGTGTAGGGCCTTGCACAGTGACAGAGTGGAGGCTCAGGCCTACGGCGCTCAGGGTGCTGTGGCCTCCCTTCTGTGGCTTCCTGTAGTCCCACCTGCAAAGTGCAGGTCCCCGGGGGACGGGAGGGGCATTGGCTTCCTGCGCTGCACCTGCTCAGACACGGCTAGCAGCTGTGCGAAGGCCTCCCTCAGGCCCTCCTGTGAAGCACCGATCACCGGCCACCAAACCCCACAGCACAGACTGGCCTTGCTTCACGCCCAGCTGGAGACTGGAGGACGGCGGGAAGAGGAGGCGGCGTTCAGTCCTGTGATGGTCACCGTTTCTGAGCTGTGTTTTTTGAAATACGACATCTTTCCCTATCATTTATTTTCCCAGAAAGACACAAAATAGAGACGGCCAGCATTAGCAAACTGTCAACAAAGTCGTCACCATCAGGGGAAGTCAGGAAAACAAGGACCAACATCAGAAAGGACCTAAGCAAACAGAACATTCTAAAGAAATGCAGAGACTGAGTCACCCGCCCAGCAAACGCCCACTGGGCGCCTCGGCACCACCTTGTGCTCAGATGGAAGTACTTGCTCAGTCGTGCCCAGTGGCTGACGGCACGGCACCGCAGACTGGGCACGCTATGAAGAACACAGGCTTGTTTTCTCTGGCCCAGGGTGGGTGGCCTCACCTGGTGGTGGCCTCTTGCTGGCAGAGTCCTGGGTGACGCAGGGCATCACAAAGCAAGAGTCGGGGACTATGTGAGGCCAGTCAAGGGGGCCTCTACGGCAGACCTCTGCTGTGACCCCCATCAACAGCCACAGTGGACGGCCCAGGGAGTGGAGCGCTGGAGTCCCCCTCAGGTAACGGACATGCCCCGCTCGGCCCCAGCAGCAGACACTTCCGTGCTGTCCTGTCACTTGGCTGAAGGGCGGGCTCCCTGTTGGCCACCAAGACTCTGCCTGAAACTCTGCGCAGAGCGGGAGCGCCAGACCTGCCTCAGCAGCCCTGGGCCACGGCTGCTGAGCAACAGCCACCAAGCCTGTCACCAGGAGCCCATTCGACCCTGTCATGTACGTCTCAGCCTCCTGTGGGCCGGGATTCTTTACCCCAGCGAATCCCACTCTCCATGAACTTTTCTGACAGTTTTCGGTGGTGTTTAAAGGCGTGTTTCAGAAACTAGAAAACATCCTTCTGATGGTTTTCAAATTCTAACTTGTACCCAAAGCTCCTGGGCCCACACTTCCAAGTAATGAGATCTCTGCATCCTGTCTCCAGAGACGGGATCTGGAGGGGGAGGTCAGCCCCAGCCCTTGTTTTGCATGAACATTTCAGGTGGTCTGCAGACCTGGCCGCACCACGAGGAGCCTGGGCCTACTTGGAGGGAGGGATGGTGCCCCAGGCACCGAGTGGAGGTCTTGGCCATCTATGACGTAGCCACAGCAGCGATGGCGCACCAGCCAGGCACCTCTGGTGTTGGGAGGTGGCTTACACCTGCCTTTTCAGAAAGCTGTGATGAACTTCAGCATGTTGCCCCTGACTCCAGAGCCACATTTCCTGGGAAGTGGTCAGTCTGAATCCATGCAGACCTGGCCAGCTGTGCAGCCTGCAGCGTCCGCACTGTCAAGAACAGCCCTCTTCTTGGCGCTGTTCACAGATGCTTCGGCGCACACTGACTCTGGACCCGTGTGGTCCAGGCACCAGTCATAGGAGTGTGGTGCTGGCAGGAGGAGGCAGGGACAGAGGTGGCCTCCTCCCTGACTCTAGTGATCACACAGACCTCATCCCATGTTAGATGGGCAGATATTGAACATCAGCCTCCTTGCCAGGGGGGCACTCAGGGAACAGGTGGTCTGGTCTAGAAGCATTGAACACTGCAGGCCTTTCCCTGGCATGGATATCTGTGGTACGGGGGGTGTTTCCTGTTCCTCGGGAGGATGGGTGTCCCCGCCCCACTGTTCCTGGAGGCAGTGTGGAGGGAGACCCAGGAGCAGCACACGGGGGACAGATGACGAAGGCATGCAAAGCTCCCGCACTGATGTCAGGGACTCACCACGGTGCTCGAGAACCTGCGTCCACAGACCCGCAGGGGAGTGGCACCCAGGGGCTCCGAAAGGGCCCAGCACTCCAGGGACCAGCCACTGTGTCCCACAGACTCACACACACACTGGCCAGCTGGCCAGCACCAAGCTCACTGTGGCTAGAGCTGGCCTGTGCTAGTCCGAGCCGGCTGCTGCTTCACGCTTCCTCTGCACCTTGATCTCCAAACCGAGCCACAGGGCGAGGGCCAGCTGTCACCCCACTTCCTGTCTCCACTCAATCTAATGCCAAACTCCATCCACAGGCTGATGAGCGGGAGCTATCTACCTGATCCCCACCTCTGTGAACCACAGACTCAGACCAACCACGGTAAAGACCTCGGAGGGGCTGGGACCCTCCTCCCACCCCACTGACCCTCCCCCAGGCTGGGCCCCTCCTCCCACCCCACTGACCCTCCCCCAGGCTGGGACCCTCCTCCCACCCCACTGACCCTCCCCCAGGCTGGGCCCCTCCTCCCACCCCACTGACCCTCCCCCAGGCTGGGACCCTCCTCCCACCCCACTGACCCTCCCCCAGGCTGGGACCCTCCTCCCACCCCACTGACCCTCCCCCAGGCTGGGACCCTCCTCCCACCCCACTGACCCTCCCCCAGGCTGGGACCCTCCTCCCACCCCACTGACTCCCTCCCCCAGGCTGGGACCCTCCTCCCACCCCACTGACCCTCCCCCAGGCTGGGACCCTCCTCCCACCCCACTGACCCTCCCCCAGGCTGGGCCCCTCCTCCCACCCCACTGACTCCCTCCCTGAGGCTGGGACCCTCCTCCCACCCCACTGACCCTCCCCCAGGCTGGGCCCCTCCTCCCACCCCACTGACCCTCCCCCAGGCTGGGACCCTCCTCCCACCCCACTGACCCTCCCCCAGGCTGGGACCCTCCTCCCACCCCACTGACCCTCCCCCAGGCTGGGACCCTCCTCCCACCCCACTGGGCCCCCCAGGCTGGGCCCCTCCTCCAACCCCACTGACCCTCCCCCAGGCTGGGACCCTCCTCCCACCCCACTGACCCTCCCCCAGGCTGGGCCCCTCCTCCCACCCCACTGACTCCCTCCCCCAGGCTGGGCCCCTCCCCCCCCCACTGGGCCCCCGGGTTAGGGGTTAGGGTTAGGGTTAGGGTTAGGGTTAGGGTTAGGGTTAGGAGCACACCGGGCGGCTGACTTTTAAAGAAAGTTCCCGTTCCAGTGGCATTTATCAACCACGGCATGTCATTGACTAGAAATCACAAGAGGTCTGACCCTTTCTAATAAAACTATGATCTGCTCCTGTGTCATGGTGACATAACACTGACGGAGCGCCTCTGCAAGGCACGCGGTGCACGCGCTTTCCCTCACACTAGCTTCTTCTACACAGGCTTTCTGTCAGCTTCAAGGTGGCCGCCCGGCTCCAGGGTTGTAGCCATCATGACTGACAGGGCTGGGGAGGGACAGAGGGGCCATCACCAAGACAGCAGCACGGGGTGATTGTTAGCAAGCAAGCAAACAGCGACCAACACAGAGCGCACCCTGGCCACCCTGCCCTCTCTGACTTCGGCTGGCAGGGAAGCCCTTCACTTTCCGCCCACGTGAGGGTCTCAGGCCCACCGTGTCCTCAGGCCCACCGTGTCCGAGTTTCTTGCTGACGGTGCGCGGTTGGACTTGCTCGGTATTTTTCTCCTTTTCAGGTGCTTTGTCCTTCAATGGGGAGTTTGATCGTCTGCATTCAGAGGACCCGGGGAGGGGCCTGCTGCCGCGTCCTGCTGCCGCGTCCTGCTGCCGCGTCCTGCTGCCGCGTCCTGCTGCCTTCTTAGCCCACAGTGCTCCTGTACCTTCCTGCTTGGGTCTCCCCTTGTGCTTCGCGGGCTTTCAGATGGGTTATGCTTTGATTCCATCCTCTTTCTCCCGTGTGCCTCATACAGGTATTTTGTTTGTGTGGATGCCGGGGGATCAGTTAATTATGTTATGGGCTGGGATGTAGCTTGGTGGTAGAGTGCTTGCCTCGCATGTGCAGGCCCCGGGTTCAGGGCTTGTGGTTCAGTCACCACAAAAAACAAACAAACAACAACAAAACAACCTCAAAGTTATTCAAGTGGAAAGCAACTTAATTCAAATGTGTACAAAACTCTGCCACCTGTCTCCCCCTCCCTTTGTTATCCTTGTCACAACCTACAAGTACCCACACTGTGCATTTCATTTTATAACACTGATTTATTTAATTTATTTTTATGGTGCTGGGAATCAAACCCAGGGCCTCAGGCATGCTAGGCATGTGCTTTACCACTGAGCCACATCCCCAGCCCTGCGTATTTTCATTAGTTTGGTTATACTTAATTTCAAGACTTATGTTTCCTAACTTTGATACTGGAGTTAAAAGTGATCTGCACACCGTGGTGCAGTACTGTGCTCTGTGCATGTTTGCACACTTACTTTTAGCTGCACACTACAGGCACTTAGGTCCTCTGTGCCTCTGCAGTCCTCATGGGCTGGGTCTGGGGGTGATGGGCTGCCCCCTGTGTTTGTCCACCTGGGAAAGTCTGACTCTCTCACATTTTTGAAGCATAGTTTTGCTGTGTATAGTATCTTTGTTGGTATTTTTCTTTCAGCACTTTGCAATATTATAATATTCCCTCTTGACCTGCAAGATTTCTGTCCAAAAACCCCACTTAGAATCTTACTAGGGTGAGAGGTTCCCTGGCACAAGACAGGTCCAGAAGGCTCTTCCTTGCAGCTGCCGGGATCCTCTTTGCTGCCGACAGTTCACCAGTTGTCTTGGTGCGTCCCTTGGGGTTTTGTCTTACTTGGCGTCCCTGAGCCTCTCTGCCTTGAAGGCTGTGGGAGTCTGCGGCATCGTCTCCTGAAGGTGCCTTCCAGTCCTTCCCTCTCCCCTGGGACCCGGTCACGCGCGGCTTGCTCGGCTGGAGCCTCAGAAGCGCTCAGGCTCTTCCCTAGTCTTCTTGGTTGGTTTTCTCCTCCTCTGGTTGAGTTATTCCCCGTGGACGCCCCTCCTGCCTGGCCTGGTCTGCTGCGGGCTCCTACTGTCTCTCAGTCCGCTCACCGGTGCTTTCCTATATGTTATATCGCTTTGCTGAGGTTCTTGGGTTGTTCACGCATGGCTCTCTTGACCCTGCTGAGCGCTAGTCTGGTTCTCTGTACCTCCTTTCATTGGAGCTGGCTTCTGGAGACTCGTCTTGTTTCTTGTCTGCAGCGTCTTTCTGGCTTCCCATCTCCTTGACCTGCTGGGAGACACCTCTCCCAGGTTCACAGCTGCCTCACGTGTGACATGACCCCCCCCCCCCCCAGCATCCTGCCAGGTATTCTGAGGGCCTCACCCATCCTGCCTTCTGAGAGAGAAGCAGCAGCCCTGGTCCGCTGGCTCTCCCTGAGCCCGGGGAGCCAAGGCATTTATCAGTCCAAACTATCACCTCTGTCCCCAGGTGGCCAGATGTGCTGGACCATCAGAGACCCACGGCTGGCAGACAGACCCGGTTCCTGGGCATTCCTGGAGGAGCCGGGGCACTGGGCAGGGATCACACCTTCCTTCCCCAGGGGAAATGAGAGTGGGGGTTCCTGCCTGCCTCCCTGCATCAGATTCCTATTGTCGTGTGTGATTGTTTTATGTGTTGGTGTGACTGGGACGTGACTTGGTCAAGCCCCAGGTGGACGTTGCCATGAAAGCATTTTTTAGAAGAGACTGAGATGTAAAAGGGTAGACTTTCATAGGGCGGATGGCCCTCTGCAGTGGGAGTGGGCCTTGTTGAAACAGTTGATGGCCTCAAGAGGAGAAGGCTGGGTGCCCGAGGAGGAGGGGACTGCTGAGTGTCAGCTCTTGGGGGTCTCCCCCTGCCCCCTGCCCCTCAGTGCCTGCACACACACCCCCTGTTCACCTGTGACCAGGAGAGCCCTGGGCAGCAGCACAGTTCTGTGGGTCCTGTCTGCCAGGGAGCACGGGGCCACCACCGTCTCACAGGTTGACCAAGGTGTCGGCACGCTGAGCTCCCCTCTGCACACCAGGGAAGGATCCGTGCAGGCTGGTCCAGGCCCCGGCTGGATGTCAGCCCTAGAGGCCCCGCTGCACACCACTGGGACCCTCTGTCTCAGGGCCAGTGGCCTGCCAGTCCTTGTCCTGTGTGGACTCGGGGTCCCCTCAGCCGTCAGCAGGGGCGCCCTCTGCTCTGACCTGGCTCTGGGACAGGGGTCGGCTCCCCAGGACAGTGCCCGAGGGCCACAGCACAGCGTATGGAGGTTTGTGTCTCCACCACATTCAGGAAGGCAGAGCCGCGGGTCCCTCTCTGCATCTCACCCGCAGCTTCCCCCTTGTGTTATGGATGCCCCGTGAGGGTGAGGCCTCGGTACAGAGACAGTTCTAAACACCACGGTCTTGTTGGAACACTGACGTCAGGCGCAGCATTTCCGACACTATGAGCATTTAGCCTCTCTGACCCTTTACTACAAAAGGTAGGGACTGAAATTCCCCTAGCACTTCCTGCTTGGCTCGAACGATTCATTCAGAACTCACCGTTCCCTCAGAACCTACAGGTAGGACGTGTTCTTAACATGTGTTGCCCAATTGCTCAATGAACAGAAATTTAAAAACACTTTCATTCAAATCAAATGGTTATTTTTTAAAAAGCAGATTGGTCATTAGAATCTTTCCAGTTTTAAAGCTGGGTGAGATGTCTTTTATAATTCAAATTAACTGTATTTAGGTTTAGGTTCCTAGCTGATATCCTGACAATCTGTACAGTTCTTTATGAGTTCATTTACATGATAATTTATATACTCAGTCTTCAATACATTCTTCTTTAGTGGATAAATTGAAAAATGAACTCATATAATTAGGCACAGTGCATTGAAGAGGAAAACGAATTCAGTGGAAGATGCTGTTTTTGCCATTTGAGAGAATGACATAGGACATGACCAATTTAGAAAAACTCACGGCTTCTTCCTCTGTTGGGTTTAATTTTACTTACTTGTGCCCTGCACATTACAGATTTCTCTCCTCTGAGCTATTCTTTTTACTCAGAGCTTTCTCTGAAGGTCAGTCTTCAACAGCTGTTAATGAGTCATTAGCAGAAAGCCTCGCATGGCTTTTTACAGAAGTATTTAACTGGTAAATCTTTCTGCTGCTATTATTGTATTTTATTTTTGTACCAGGATTGAACCCAGGGGTGCTTTACCACTAAGCTACATCCTCAGCCCTTTTTATTTATACTTTGAGATGGGGTCTTGCTAGGTTGCTGAGGCTGACCTTGAATTCACAATCCTCCTGCCTCAACCTCCCAGGGTGCTGACATCACAGGCCTGTGTAACAGCATTGGCTGCTGCTAAATATATTGAAGTCCATAAAATTAAAGAGTGACTACTGTTTAAGGAACAGTTGCTCGGAATGCTCTTCACTGTATACTATGATATCAGAGCCTTGTCAGGAGTCATAGGATGAGCAGACACAGGCCCCTGGTTCCTGCATAGTTAGGTGGGCTGCAGCAGCAGCCAACACAGCAGGCCCCCTGGTGGACAGGGTTGGTAGATGCATTTTGTAGGTAGGAGTGTCCTCATGAATGAAAAACTGAAACACTGGAAAATCAAGAGCTCACAGAATCAGAAATTAGAAAAAAAAAAAACTGAAAAAATGATATCTTACTTTTGACTCTAAACAAATTTTCTACCAAAATTAAGGCCTAAAAAGAAAAAGTGACCAATATTTAGAAGTTTTAAACATAAAAATTCATGAAAGTATTTAAAGAAAAATAAAACAATTAACAGCAACTATATTTTTCCTAGGAAACCTACCTCTTCCTCCTTTAATTCATTCAGGCCTTGAGTCAGAGTGGAAATCAAAATCAAAATTGCAGAATATCTGGAAAATGATTACAAAATCACACACCAATATGTGTGTGATGTAGCCAAAGATACACTCTTAGGAACATTCATAGTCTTAAACATTTTGATTACTAAGAAGGCTGAAGAATGAAGCAAAAAACAGATCTAAGGAACTCAAAAGCAGAAATGGGTAATCAGAAAACAGGAAAACAAGAGAAGGTTGTTAAGTCAACCCCAGCTGATTCTGCAGTGTGGTCCTCCTCATCCTCTATCCTCTCCCTTGACTGACATTTTCCTTCTCAAGACAATGCCCAAGATTGACAGACCACTGCAAAGTCATCTTCCCCGAGAGGCAGATCAGTAAGGACATTCCCAGGACACACTCCCATAGCAGATGTTCTACAGATGCATGACTTGGCCCTGCGTTTCTGCGAAGGGACCTTGATTCAGAACAAGGCTGAACTGTCTAGAACTGGGGGACCTGCAAGCTGTTCTTAAGGCACGGTTTTCTAAGAGAGTGTCCTGTTGGGTTTTCAGAGACAAGCAATGACCAGCCTCAGAGCAGTCCTCTCCTCTCCCTCAGGATAGGGAGGTCAACTATGCATGGATTAAGGGCCCTAATGAACTTAATTCAATTTAAATTAAACCTAGTTTCAAATTAAAACATTGGAAGTCACTCCCATTCTGGTCGGTTTTTCCTCACTGTGTTGAACATAGCAGATTCTGAGGCAGCCATGCCTTAGGAGAATTCTCCTACATGTTGCCAAAAGAGGAAACATTCTAGCAGAAAGCAGGTCCCTCTCTGCACATTCACAAAGAAATGCCTTCCTGCAACACCTGTCTGATAATGAAAACACAGATTGACAGATCATTGGTGACATCTCCCCGCTTACTGACACGGGTCAGGAGGGGCCAGGGAGGTCACCGTGATGGTTGTGCAAGGTGTGGCCCCTGACCTTTGAGCCCTGGTGTTTGCAATATCTAGGGTTACGTGGCAAGAGCCAATGAACTTTGCTGATGGAACTGGGGGTGATCATGGGCAGACCCTGAGGAAGAAGGAGCAGCCAGGGTGCCTACTGTGGGTGCAGTTGCCCCAGAAGCAGAAGAGGAAGGCGCGAGAGCCAGAGAAGCAGCACAAGATGACCAGCAGAGGTCTGCAGAGACAGAGGGACACGAGCCTCTCTAGCTGGCCTCCAAGATGAAATCAGGGACCATCAGCCAAGAGTGGCTTCTAGGAACCGAGAGCTGACCTCAGCTGACCATCTGCAAGGACACGAGGACCTTGATCCTACAACTGCTACAGACCAATTCCCTACCCAGAGCCCAGAAGTCACGTAGCCATGGACACCTGGATGTCAGCAAGACCCTGCCAGACTCAGCACCAGGACTTCCCGAGGAAAAGCCTTTTTCTCAGCTGCTGAGCGTGGGCTTTGTCAGAACAGTACGGGACAGTGGGGAGAAAGACAAACCGAGCGGCATGCACAGCCTGGTCCCGTCTTGCTGGAAATGCGTGTTTCCACGTGCATGGGAACATGCCAGGGCAGTGTGGGCCGTCGCTGTGGGTGCTCCTGGACAGGGGAGGCAAGAGGCAGGTGACGTTCTACTTCATGCCGTCACCTTGGTGTAAGGTTTACTATGAGGGTGACCAATCTCACCATTTAAATGACAAGTCTAATGACGCATCGGCTTCCTTGGCTGGTGGTCTGTGAAGCTGGCTACGCACTGCAGAGGCACCCCGGCTGGAGAGGGAACTGGGGTGCCAGGTTCCCAGGCACACATGGGGGGGATCTCACCATGGAGGAGCTCCCCAAGAGGCACCGCTAGTTGGCTCCTGCTTGGTTAAAACAAAGATGACCTGTTTTGCAGATCATGGGTCTTTGGTGTGCAGTTACATACAAGGGTTGGGCAGTCAGTGGTGGTACCTGCTGCTGTCCAGCTGTGGCCCTCACATTGTTCACTGGCCAGCAAAGACCCGGCTCTAGGAGCCTCCTATCACTGTGGTGCTCTGGAGAGAACCAGGGCTTCACATCCTCACAGTGCTGCACCACTGAGCCACACTGCCAGTCTCTACTTGTTTTCTGCTTCATTTTTGATTAGACCATAAGAAAGTCAAAACGAGAGGACAGCTACTAGAGTGGACTAGAGTTGGTGTGCATAGAAACAAACTAGGGAATCGGGAGAAACGCTGAGCTCCCTGGAGAAGCCACCAGAGTCCAGGCAGAGGGTGGGCCAGAGGCTTGGAGCACCGGAGACAGGAGCGCAGACAGGTCCTGTGGTGTGGCCTGTGGAGACGGCCTCCCGTGCAGGCCAGGCGCCGGCGGAGAGGCTGGGCCAGGCTGCAGCAGCCTCCCACAGAGCCTGGCACTGACAATCGCCCTGGTTTCCTCCGACTGGAACCACAGACTGGGAAGCCGTCCACCCACAGGGGGCCGGGAACCCAAAGAGGAAGCCTCCCCCGGGGAGCATATGGCTCCCCCTGAGCTGAAGCTGCACACGCAGGGGTGCCATGCTCCACAGGCCGACCCCTGCCTGGCTGGACCCCCCCCAGGCGGAGGGCGCTGTCCTCTGCTCTCCCCGACCTCTCTGGCTCAGAGTGATCCTTTCTGGGTGTCCTCAGGTTGATTGACAATGCCCCCCGATGCAGAGTCACCAGATGTGGGTCTCATTCATTACTCAGCGTGTGTGGAGCTCACGCGGGACGTGGTGCAGAGGGTACAGTGTGGGCACACAGAAGGGGAGCCGACCCCTGGGGCAGCAGAGCCTATGGCGGGGCAAGCAGGGAAACAGGGGACCCAGATCAGGGGAGGCTGGGGAGGGAGGTGGTGATCCCGGGCTGTCGCTGGGGGAAGAGCGAGGCCCACAGAGGCTGCATTCGGGTGCTGCGAGATGTTGGGGGAGGCTGGAGTGCAGGCTGGAGGCTGGGGGACATGAGGGACGAAATGCCCAGTTGTCAGAAGTCACACAGTGAAGAGCCTGCCTGGGCAGCAGGGCCCTCAGGCTGTGGCGGGGAGAGAGAGGGTGGAGGTGGAGACGTCCATGTTTGGAGGCAGGTGGCTGCAGGTGGCTGCAGGTGGCTGCAGGTGCGTGGCGAGGGGCTCAGTGGTCGGCAGGAAGCCTGCAGAGCCTGGGTGGAGATGGAGACCATGTCAGGAGAGGCGAGGGGCCTTCAGCTCCTCCTCAGGGCTGCCTTGGAGGCCCTCATGTGATGTCCACGTCGGCCACTCCCCAGGTCTCCAGGGCTCCCCTGCTGCAGGTGGCCTGGACCCTCTGGCAGGGCCCAGGACCAGCACTGGCAGCAGGCACCCAGTTCACGAAGACCTTCTGTCCTGCCTCTGGGGAAAGCCCTCCCGGTGCAGGGAATGGCGGGCGCACATGGGAAGGTCTGAGCTCCCGGTGCAGGGAATGGCGGGCGCACATGGGAAGGTCTGAGCTCCCGGTGCAGGGAATGGCGGGCGCACATGGGAAGGTCTGAGCTCCCGGTGCAGGGAATGGCGGGCGCACATGGGAAGGTCTGAGCTCCCGGTGCAGGGAATGGCGGGCGCACATGGGAAGGTCTGAGCTCCCGGTGCAGGGAATGGCGGGCGCACATGGGAAGGTCTGAGCTCCCAGGGGTGCTCACAGCAGCGTCACTTCTTACAGGCTGTGTCACCTCACCTGGCCCAAGGCCCAGGCAGGAGCAGCACTGGGAGTACCCGTGCCTTCCTGTGGCTCCTCCAACTGAGGGAGGAGTCCGAGGCTGGAGGCTCCCCATCCCTGGAGGGCGCCTGCCCAGGACTCCGATTACCCTGCTCTCTGTGCGGGTTGCCAGCTCTGTGCAGTTCCCAGCCCTGCCATCTCGCTTTCTGCAGAGCCCTGGGAATTCTGGGGAGTGGGAAAGGTCGAGTAGTTCCCAGCAAACCCAGGGCGGGTGCGCTTCCTTCCTGTGGGTCCAGGGCCTGCTGTGCTCCTCAGGCCCCTGCTCAGAGGGCTGCGGTGCTCCTCTGTCCCCTGCTCAGAGGGCTGCGGTGCTCCTCTGTCCCCTTCCCAGAGGGCTGCGGTGCTCCTCTGTCCCCTGCCCAGAGGGCTGCGGTGCTCCTCTGTCCCCTGCCCAGAGGGCTGCTGTGCTCCTCAGGCCCCTGCTCAGAGGGCTGCGGTGCTCCTCTGTCCCCTTCCCAGAGGGCTGCGGTGCTCCTCTGTCCCCTGCTCAGAGGGCTGCGGTGCTCCTCTGTCCCCTGCTCAGAGGGCTGCGGTGCTCCTCAGGCCCCTGCTCAGAGGGCTGCGGTGCTCCTCTGTCCCCTGCTCAGAGGGCTGCTGGAGCATTTCTGCAGCACAGCAGGAAATCTAGCTTCCTTCCTTCCTTCCTTCCTTCCTTCCTTCCTTCCTTCCTTCCTTCCTTCCATGTCTTACTCACATTCATTAATGAAGACACCTTCTCGAGGTCCACAATCTGACAATGTGTTTCTCTGATCCGCGTCCTGCCGTCTGGCTGGGGTGGTCTGTCCTGAAGAGCTGTCCAATTTTAGGTGCAACCCAATGTGTCTGCTATTCCCTTGAAGGTTTGCTCTGCCCTTCATTTCCGGTAGTTTGAACGTGATGTGTGTAAATGTGGGGTTTTAAATTCTGTGTTTTGCTCCTTGCATTCGTCTTTCTTGAGATTGTTTGTGATTGTAAGTTTTGTTGTTTCTGAAAATCGTGGCTGCCAGGTTTGGGGTATCTGTCTGTCCTCTCCTCTCTCTTCCCTGCTGGGACTCCAGTCGTATGAGTTGGACACTTGGTGCTCCCCACAGCTCTTGGGTCAGTATTTCTGCTTCTTGCCTCCCCATGGTTTCTCTTTGAGCCAGTTTGGTGATCCATGCACCCACCCTCAGGTGTGCCGACTCCTTCCTGGACCGCTGGGTGGCAAGGGCTGGTAGACCCAGCACAGCTTCGTTCCGACCTGTGGCTTCTCTTGTTTCTCTTCTCTTCCAGCTTTCGTCTCTGCCGTTCCCATCACTGTGCACTGTTTGAGAGCACCGCGAGGCAGACGAGGAGGTGTCTGTGTGGACCACAGGGGTGCGGGTCACAGCAGCAGGTGAGTCTGGTTCTGCACAGCCGAGGGTGGGCAGTTCTCAGTGGTCACTTGGCACAGTGCCCGGAGGCCAGCCTCTGAGAGTGGATCAGCCACAGAGGTGCCCCATGACGTGGTTCAGAGCTGGAAGGCAGCTAAAGGCCCAGGCTTCCCCATCCCTGCAACCTGGTGCCAGGGACAGAGCAGTGTGTGGACCATCCGAGGCCCCTCAAGCGAGAGGCGACCGGACAAGATGTGAGCTGGTCTCTCAGGGCAGCAAGGCGCCCTCCTGACCTCCAGCTGGCCTCTCCTCTGCCTCTGAACTGTGGCAGGTGCTGGGAATCACCTGGGCCACCAGAGGGGAACAAGGCCTCTTGGGGACAAGCGGACTCTCACTCCCGCTGTCACCATGGGGACGGCTCCGCCTGGGCAGACTGTGTGGATCGAGTCCTGCAGGGAAGTCCTCTGGCGTAGAAGCAGGGACAGCAATCAAGGTCTTGTTGGGCCCAGTTATTTCTAACTATATCTAAAATACGAGTTGAGAATTACCAATTTTGCTTCAAACAGTGTTTGACTATAAAATAAATTCTAGAATAAAGATGGCTTATGTAGTTTACAGGAGAGTGTAAGTGTAATCTGGTGATGGCTACACCTGGCCTTGCTGTGGGTGTGAGCACTCTTGTTTGCACTAATGGCTCCTCACAGGCCCTGTGCAGAGGCCCATGGGGACAGTGTGCCTGGGATCTGTCCTCCAAGACATGGGGATGCTCCTGTGGGAGTACCTGGGCTGCAGGGTATCTGCAGAAGAGGTTCAGAGACCCACCAAGAACTCATTTTTCGTTCTGCAAACTAACGTTCATGGGTTATTGGATTTACTGGAGCAAATCATTGCTGTGAGCTCCAGGCATGGAGTCAGGAGGAGGGGACATGCAGGGACACCTTAGTCTGGAATTCCCTGCCTCACTTGGAGGATTCTGTAAGCAACACTGTGAAGCCCTGACAAGGGGCTGTACCTGTTGCTTTCCAGTCATGTGGGAGAGGGGCAGCTGTGGAGGGGAGTCTGGAGACACCACCAGTCCTGAGTGCCTGCCTGTGAGCTGGGAGGTAGGCTGGGTGCCCTCAACATGGCCCACCCTCCTGGGAGTGACCGTCGTCTTTCACACTCCGTGTGAATGGAGGATTGCCCGAATAGCTGAATCTGTCAACCATGCATCTTTGGGCAGATGCACAAAGCACATGGCACTACGTGTTTAAAGTTAGGTCACCTCCTCTCTCCTAGGAACAATGCCACCCGGAAGTGCACTCTGAAGTCGCAGTGAGCACAGGCCTTCCTTCTGGGACCCGTCACAGCTCCACACACCACCCCAGACACACCATCCCTCCCCAGGGGATCAGCTGAAGGATCCGAAAGACACCCATGCATCCACTAGCTTTAAAGATCAGACACAGAAATCGCCCGAGCACGTTCCCCTGGTAACTGCATAACAAGCGATCACAGACCGGTCACTTCTAAACAGAGGACTGGGACACCAAAGGCTTGGCTGGAACATGTTCAACTCAAGTTTCAGCTGATGACGGCTAGCCCACACCTAAGGAGCTTTGAAGAGGAGCTCAGACACAGCGCACGTTCGGAGGAGGCATGGCCTTTCTTACGTTTGGTGGTCTCCAAGCGGTCTCTGTCCGAGGGACTTCAGCAGGGGCTCTGGTCGCAGGGCCACTGTCGGGGACGTTTTGGGGCTGGAGTCCGACTCTCCGCTGTCCTCATCTCCCATGGCTTTGATGTAGCTGCCGCTCCTCATCCTGCGGCAGGGGATCTCCTCCTCCTTGCCGCTGGACGGGTAGCCTCCCCACTCGTCCCGAGGCACCTAGGAGGAAGCAGAGGCGCGCACGTCAGGCGTGGCGTGTGCAGCGAGCTCGGCGCGGGGGCAGCACCTTCGCCGCAGCTCTGGCGGCCAGTTACCACGGGCGGGCGGGTAGAAGCTGCTCGGCACCGTCGCCCAGCCCCGGGAGGATATTAATAGGAAAGGACTGGTTTTCTTCCCATTATAAAACAGAGATAAACACGATGGGGAAAGCGAGAAAATGTTAGGAAAGCAGAAGCCACAAAAAAACCATGGCTAACATTTAGATCTATTTCCTTCTGCTGCCAAAGGAAATTGAAACTTGAGAAAACTGAAAATAGAAGAAGTGAAAGAGTGAAAGGAGGAGGAGAAAATCCTGTATTGTTGTCAATTTCCCCTTAGATGCAGCTACAGGGGGGAGGCTCAGCCAGGAGTCAAGTGACATCATCTATGCAAAATCCTCGCACCCACACACCCTCCCACTCACCTCCTCCAGCGGGGGCTCCGGGGCCGCACCATGGGCACAGCGGGCCCTTGGAGAAGCCCCAGCCAGGCCTCCCACTGCCTCTCTGGCTTGAGAGCAGGCCAGGGAGTGGCATCCACCCTCCGCACCGGGGACTTGGAAGAGGGTCTCCACGTAGACGGAAGGTCCTGGGTGAGCGGCTACTTCCAGTGTGACAGCCAGGTCCCAGCAGCTCAGGCCTGGCTCTGTCCAGGGGCTCAGGGGTTTGATGAGGACGCTGCAGCCAGGTCCACACTGACAGCCAAGACACAGATGCTGCAGCAGCTCTGCCTCCAGGGCCTGCCCAGCGCGTCCTCGGCTGGGGGAGAGCAGGAGGCCCCAGCCTGGACTTCAGAGCTGGGGGTTCTCCCTGTGAACGTGCGGATTCTGAGGTCCTGACCAGGGTCCTGGGCCTCGCAGCCCGCTGCAGCCCAGGTGCCGCTGGTCTGGTGCCCCCAGGAGGCGCGGTGGGGTGGCAGCCGAGGTAGTCCTCTCGGCCGGAGGTGCCTGGTGTTTGTCCCCTAGATAACATGCTGTGTGCTTCCAGCAGATGGTGTCCACCGGGGCATAGCTGGGAGAGGAGCCCAGGGACAGAGGGAAGAGGGCCCCTTGCCTTCCAATGCCTTCTGCACCTGCAGCCCCGCTGGGCGGGTACTCTGTTTGCCACTTGCTGTGGAAGGGCACAGCACAATGCCCCTCTGAAGAGTGGCACAGGTGGGTGGCTCCCATCTGTGGCTTTTGTTTCTCCAAACAGCATTCCCGAGTGGGCCCCGGGACACTGGGGCTCACAGCGACTCTGGAACCGCGTGTGGCACTGGCTGACCCCTACACAGCGCTGAGGAGGGGGCTAGGCAGAGTGGACACATGCAAACTCCTGCTCTGCCCCGACTGGCACAGGGCAAGCCACGATGGGCAGCTGGCTCAGTCCCCACCCAGCTGACCACTCTTCCTGACCTGGGCTTCCACAGAGGGGTGACGGGAACACAGACCACGCTGGAAGGGCATTGTGAAATGAGTGACCTGGCCTCAAAACAAATGGTGAGCAGGTCACACTGCAGAGCCACTGATGTCACAGGCAGAGTAACACCACAGCCTGTGACACCCAGGGCATCTGTCCAGCAAGAAGTCAGCAATGGAGAAAACGTGTGTCCATGTGCCCTGCAGAGCCCTGGTCTCCCGAGATGCTGCCTCTCGACAGCTGCGTGCCCTGCACTGGAAGAAGGATGAGTGGTGAGTGACCATTCGCCCGTCATGTCACTCCTGGGCATGGACGCTTACCAAAGTCAGCCTTCAGTCGTCACAGACGCAGAGCCAGTGGGGAGATGGAGGCAGGGGAACAGCCAGTCCGTACCTTCTCATGCCAGGGAGGGGACAGGGCAGTGCGAATTTTGTGGCATTTATCAGAGGACGCGACTGCTCACGGGGCACCCCAGGACAGGAAGGTTCAGGCAGCATCAGTCAGTCACTAGTTGGGGTAAAGGAGAAACAGTGGCAACACCGTGTTCTAGGGGATGGCCAGCAATATTTATTATAACCATTCAATGGAGACTATTCGATGTCCAGATGATATTACAGAAGAGTATTTGCTGTGGAAAGGTGCTTGTGATGAGGTGTCTTGGTCCAAGTGGCAGAGGCTACAGAGGCGAGGTAGTTTATAAAGAATAGAAGGCACTTGGTTCTTGGTTCTGGAGGCTGGCAAGAGCCCAGGGCCACCTCCGGATACCATCATGTGGCTCTGGGAGTCCATCTCCAGCACAGGGACTTCTGGGGACACATTTGGACCCTGGAAGGGATGCTCGGTGTTTAGAGTTCTCAAAGCAGACGGCCTGCGTGTGCTGGGCAGACAGGGGAGGGAGCAGGCAGGAGGTCTCTGGGGGAGGGGCTGGCACGTTTCAGTTACTTTTCTTTCTACTTATATTTTCTAAATTTTTAAATGAGTCATATATTACTATTGTGATTAAAAAAAAAAAAAAGAACAACCCTTATTCTCAATTTAAGAAAAGTCATGGTCCTCAGAGACGTCACATCTCGGTGGAGGAGATGCTCATAAAATAAGGGCGTCAGGTGTGCCGAGGGCCCAGGGGCCCGTGGGGGCACCAGGTCAGGGGGCCACTGTCAGGGGTGGCCGGGGAGGCCATGCCCTGCAGACCCCACACGAATGTCCGAGGAGACCGTGGCAGGAAGGGGACAGGCGGGAGACAGCAAGGAAGAGGTTCACTCGCAGGTTCATGGGGTTTCTTATGAATCAAGAATGTTCCATAAGCTTCCTCAGAAAACTGGGGATGGAACCCCCATTTGACCCAGCTGTCCCACTCCTTGGTCTATACCCACAGGAGTTAAAATCAGCCTACTACAGGGACGCGGCCCCATCAGTGTTTATAGCAGCCCAACTCACAATAGCTAAACTGTGGAGCCAACCTAGGTGCCCTTCAGCAGATGAGTGGATAAAGAAAATGTGGCATTTATACACAATGGAGTATTACTCAGCAATAAAAGAGGACAAAATTATGGCATTTGCAGGTAAATACATGGAATTAGAGAATATCATTCTAAGTGAACTTAGCCAATTCCCCAAAACAAAGGCCAAATATTTTCTCTGATAAGTGGATGCTGACCTACAATTTGGGGGGTGTGGGTGTGGGAAGAATGGAGGAACTCTGGATTGGGCAAAGGGGAGGGTGAGGAGGAGAGGGGATATGGGGGCAGGAAAGATGGTGGAATGAGATGGACATCATGGCCCAAGGGACATGTATGATTGCACAAATGGTGGGATGCTACATCGTGTACGACCAGAGAATTGAAACGTTGTGCTCTATTTGTGTATGATGAATTGAAATGCATCCTGCTGTCATGTATAACTATGTAGAACAAATAAAAAAAGGTTTCCATAAAAAACAAGGTAAAGATTCTCCAGCAGCCTGCAAATTAACTAACAAAATGAGGCCAGCTTGTGTGTCTCTGTGTCTGATTTAAGACGCCGACTTCACAGCCTTTGACAAAAAAACTTCAATACAGAAAAGTAACCAGAGTCAGTTTCTGGGTACAAATTCAAGAACAAAATACCAACCCCAAGGCACACGTCTCAGACTGTCAGAAGCCAGGAGACGGATCCGGAAAGCCACTGTGCTCAGTGAACGCCCTTCCCTGGAAATCGCCGGGTGAGAGCCTGCAGCCCGACGCATGGAGCGCCAGGGCTCTCCCAGCTCCCGTGAGCAAGGGGACGCTTCCTCCCCAGGCCCCTTCCAGCTCTGCAGGCCCAGCTGCGGACACTGGGTGCCACTCCCCAGGCACCCGAAGGGGGCATTTCTGAGGATCAACATCATGCACGTAGAGGGGTGTTTGTGCTTCTTCCTTTCGAGAGGCAAGGCCCAGGCCTATGGGCCGGATCTACGATGGCGTTCTGTTGCAGGAGTGAGACCAAGGAAGCTGCGTCCCCCTCCGGAGATGTCCTCAGTCCCCGACAGTTCATGTGTGTGTGTGTGTGTGTGTGTGTATGCACACGTGCACATGTCACAGCATTTCAAGGGCATCAGCCACTGGGACCTGACTGAGAGCCACGCAGCTGGGTTCCCACTCTCCAGATTTTCACAGCAAACGGCAACAGCCTGAGTCGCGCCCTCCGGAGCAGGCGTCCACTCCAGGGTCCATCGGGGTGGCTTCGTCCCCACAGTACTTGGGGAGATTTCTGGTCTGCAGGCGTCCAGCCGGGCTGGTTTTCGGGAAGCCTGGAAGTGTTTAGTGAGGGCGATCAGACGCACGTCCAGAGACTTCGGGTTAGTTTCCCATCTGCCGTTCCCTGAGCCTCAAGCCTGTTTTGTGTGAAAACTAAGGCTCTTTGTTTTGTGTTTTGCAGCCTAAATAAAAAATGATTTTTTTTTTCAGGAACATAACCACCATGTAAATCAAGAGAAGAGAGAACATGGCTTCGCTGGCGTTTCACCAGGAACCGTTCACTCTTTCCACAAACCCCACTGGCTTGGCAGGCCTCTGGTGTTTGGGTTGCCCTCACGATGCCCCTAGGTCTGATCTGCAGCTCTGCGGCTACGGAGGTTCCTCGCCCAGCAGCGGGCACCTGAACCCTGCATCTGTGCAGACTACATGGCCCTCTGACATTGTTATATGAAGATGGGTTTAGTTAGGAGTTACTTTCTGACCTGGGGATGTCCTTCCATGGCAGAGCACCTGCCTAATGTGCTTAAGGCCCCAGGTTCAATGCCCAGCATCAAAAATTAAATTACATGAAATTAAAAAGTTTCATTCCTCTATTTTTACATCACGTTGGAGCTCAGACCATATCCGTGCTTTTCCTAAACAGTGCGCGTGCCGGTTGGCTCCACGCGGCTGCAGTTCAGGACGGTCGGGGACGTGGTGCCTGTTTACTGTGAAGGCACGTCAGGCTGACAAGCGAGAGAGCCATTGTCAGTAGGGAAGCTGCGTGACCAGGACACGAGCCCTCACGGAGGCAGAGCCTGAGGAGCTGCAGCCAGGGACCCCGCTGGGCTGGAGGACCCCAGTGCTGGCCGTGGGAAGGTCTCCCAGCTAGGCCGGGCAGGCTCAGAGAAGGGGGGGCAGCTGCAGGCAGTGGGCAGAGTGCGGCTGGGCATCAGGAAAGCAGGGAGGGCCCCCTGAGGCGCCCAAAGAGCTGGAGGCCATCTCTGGGGCAGTCCCAGACTCGTCCCATTCACCTCCACCTGCAGTGCCCGAGCTCCGCCTGAGCTTCCTCAGGTACCTTGGGCCCAGGGGCGCCGAGTGTCCTGGGAGACGGCCACGGCGTCCTGCTAGGCACGGCCTGGGCTTCCGGACTCGTTCAGCTTCTCTTGGCTGAGTCCTGCCCTGGCTGCCCGGGCTCTGTCTCTCCTCTCCCTCTCCTGGGTCTCCTTCGCCCTCACGGTCTGACTCTACGTCTCTCTCAGTTCCTGCTTTTTATTTTTTGAGTCCCTCCTGGGGCACCACGGTGCTGACGTGAGCCGGCTGTCCCCAGAGCAGGGATTCAGAATGCTCTTCTGACTCGGAGGGGGAAACGCAGCTGAGCGCAGGGCCAGCGGCTCCAGGGAGAGGAAGACCTTTCAGTTCCTGGGGTCAGCCTGGTGCGAGGCAGAGCAGAGGGACTCTGTGGGAGGCCGAGGAGAGAGGGACGGCCGGGCTTCAGGCTGCTCTCCACCGAGCGGAGGGCTGGGACGCCCTGCCTGCCGGGGGACGCAGCGCCAAGGCTCTGTGTGCGTCCAGCTGGTTGCCAGGCTCACTGTGTGTTTGCTCTGAGTTCAGCCGACACGTCCACTGGAGAGCCCAGCTGCTTGCAGGGTACAGTGCTGTGTGCAGCCTGTCCTCCTCTGGGAGCCCCATGGGCCCTGTGTGCTAACCATGCTGGCCCTGGAAGGATGGCCCCTCGCAGGGCTGGTCAGTTCCCAGGCAAAGTGCACAACAGGGCTGCAATCTTGCCATCCACAGACACCCCCAACCACAGCAGGGTGACAGCCACCACCTCCCCGTGGGGTCCACACGGGATCCCTGACAGCAGCCCCAGTGGCCCAGGGACAGTGCCTGCGACCCAGAGCCTGCTGTTATTCAGGCAGCCAACCTGAGTCGGCCGGCCTCAACCTCCTTGCTGTGGAAACCGCAGTAAGGGCTCCTGCCCAGTACCCCTTGCTCCTCTCCTCCTGTGGCCCTGGTGCTACCCCGAGGGGCCCTTCATGGTGCCTCCTCTTACTGGGAGGCATCTCTGGGCCTGTTGGCCTCCACCCTGGAATCCCGTGGACCAGCCTTTCAGGACACCTGGGTTCCCAAGTGCCCTGCTCTCACGGTCCTTTCTGCTCACCTCACCCTGACGCTGTGCTAGGAAAGGGCTCCCTGCAGCTGGTAAATGAGGAGTGACCACACCTAAGTTCTGGGACAACCAACGGCCAGAGTTGTGGCCGGAGGCTCAGGAAGCAGAACCCTGCCCTCCCCAGTGCGGCACAGTGGGAGTGCACAGGCAGGCGGGAGGCTTTACACCCAGCGAAGCAGACGCACCCCCAAGGCCAGGACCATGACCGAAGGCTCATGCTTCTCACTCTTCTGCCTCCAAAAGCCCAGGGAGTGTTCGGATCTCTGGAGTCGAAAGTGGCTTACAGGCTGGCTCCGATCTTCCTGAACACGTGGCATCCTGGGGGGCCAGGGCCAGGCCTGCTCACCCTCCCCTGGTGCATGCAGAGGATCTTTATTGAGTCTGTTGGACCCTTGCCAGATGGAGAGGTGGACACAGTGACAAGGGTGTGATTTGTGCTTTCTATAAGCCATATCTGGTTTACTGAGCTAATCAACAAAGACCAAATCAGACATGCTCCCTGGAGTGACCCCACGCCCACTCAGCCCTATCCCCACTGCGGCATGAACATGCCGTTCACTGCCCCCCACGTGACCACGCGGCCCACAGGAATGGATTCCCCTCCCATCACCACAGGCCAGCGCCATTCGAGGCTGAGGAAGCTCTGCAGAGACCATCCTACTGTGTCCATTGGAGCAAAGCCCACGAGCACACTGGATTGACACCCTAGGACACATTCCAGGAGACACTACCTTCTGTGAAAGCCAACCTACGAAATAGCAGAGAACAGATCTGCCAGACAGCAAATACCAAGAAAGGGACCCGCGAGCATGGAAAAGTCAGGTAAGATGATGGCTCCAAAGGCCCACAGTGACCGTCCAAAGAGGACCACAGTGACCGTCCAAAGAGGACCACAGTGACCGTCCAAAAGAGGACTTAGGGAATGGAACAAATGGATTGCCTGAAAAAAAATTTTAAAAAATGATTCTAAGGAAATGCAGCAACATACAAAGGAATACAGACAGATAATTCAAAGAAGTTAAAGAACGATTCATGATCTAAATGAAGTATTATGCAAAGATTCATTGATAATTTTAAAAGAACCAAACAGGAATCTTGGAGCTAACAAACTCAATAAATGAAATACAAATGCAGTTGAGAGCCTTAACAACAGACCATATGAAGCAGAAATAAGAATTTCCGAAGAAGAAGAAAGGTGTTTTGAAATAATCCAGGCAGACAGAATAACTAACTAGATAAATAAATAAATAAACAGCTAAATAAATATAAATAAATAAATAAATAAAATAAAGAGAGTCCACAAGACGTTGAAATGTCATGAAGTAAATGAACATTTAAATTATAGGAGGAGATGAGGAAAAAGGCATTAAATACATATTTAGCAAGATAATAGCTAAAAATCTCCCAAATTTGGGACAAGACACGGACATTCAGATCCAGATGTCTGAAAGCACACAAGGAAATTTTGACCACTCCAACCTCCAAAAAAGTTTCTGATGAGTTGCAGAAAAAACTGCAAAATAAAAAGACAAAGAGACAGTTCTAAGAACACAAAGAAAAAAAACACCAAGTCTTTTGGTTAAGAAAACCATCATGACAAAACAAGAGATTTCTTCACAGGAACTTTAAAAAATAGGAGAGGATGGGGTGAAATATTAAACATACCGGAAAGAAAATAAATGCCAACCACAAACACTGCATTCAGCAGAGAGGGTCTTCACAAGTGAAAAAGAAAAAAGTCTTTCCAACTAAGGAAAACTGGGAAATCAACCCCTTATGGAAAATGCACAAAAGGACCCACTTCTACAAGTGCAAGGACAAGAAGGATCATCCTCACAGTGTGAAAGTGGAAATCCACTGAAAGAGCAGAAAAACAGAGGAGCAAAATCAACCACATCAAAAGAGAAACCACCAACCACATATGTACAAGAGCAAAGGGCAGGAACAAAGGATGGAGAAAACAGCAGGAGAGAAGAGGGTCTCACACACCAACCAGGAGACAGTAGGAAGGACCCACACTCCAATCAGGAGACAGGAGGAAGGCCTCCCACACCAACCAGGGGACAGGAGGAAGGCCCCACACTCCAACCAGGAGACAGGAGGAAGTCCACACACTCCAACCAAGAGACAGGAGGAAGGCCTCACACACCACCAAGAGACAGGAGGAAGGCCTCACACTCCAACCATGAAGAAAGGAAGAAGACTCTACACACCAACCAGGAGACAGGAGGAAGGCTTCACATACCAACCAGGAGACAGGAGGAAGGACTCAGACACCAACCAGGAGACAGGAGGAAGGCCCCACACACCAACCAGGAGACAGGAGGAAGGACTCAGACACCAACCAGGAGACAGGAGGAAGGCCCCACACACCAACCAGGAGACAGGAAGAAGGCCTCACACTCCAACCAGGAGACAGGAGGAAGGCCTCACACTCCAACCAGGAGACAGGAGGAAGGCCTCACACTCCAACCAGGAGACAGGAGGAAGGCCTCACACACCAACCAGGAGACAGGAGGAAGGCCTCACACTCCAACCAGGAGACAGGAGGAAGGCCTCACACACCAACCAGGAGACAGGAGAAAGACATCACACACCAACCAGGAGACAGGAGGAAGGCCTCACACACCAACCAGGAGACAGGAGGAAGGCACCACACACCAACCAGGAGACAGGAGGAAGGCCTCACACACCAACCAGGAGACAGGAGGAAGGTCCCACACACCAACCAGGAGACAGGAGGAAGGTCCCACACACCAACCAGGAGACAGGAAGAAGGCCCCACACTCCAACCAAGCAGACAGGAGGAAGGCCTCACACACCAACCAGGAGACAGGAGGAAGGCACCACACACCAACCAGGAGACAGGAGGAAGGTCCCACACACCAACCAGGAGACAGGAGGAAGGCCCCACACTCCCAACCAGGAGACAGGAGGAAGGCCCCACACTCCAACCAGGAGACAGGAAGAAGGCCTCACACACCAACCAGGAGACAGGAGGAAGGCCCCACACACCAACCAGGAGACAGGAAGAAGGCCCCACACTCCCAACCAGGAGACAGGAGGAAGGCCCCACACTCCAACCAGGAGACAGGAAGAAGGCCTCACACACCAACCAGGAGACAGGAGGAAGGCCCCACACACCAACCAGGAGACAGGAAGAAGGCCTCACACACCAACCAGGAGACAGGAAGAAGGCCCCACACTCCCAACCAGGAGACAGGAGGAAGGCCCCACACTCCAACCAGGAGACAGGAAGAAGGCCTCACACACCAACCAGGAGACAGGAGGAAGACCCCACAGACCAACCAGGAGACAGGAAGAAGGCCTCACACACCAACCAGGAGACAGGAGGAAGGCCTCACACACCAACCAGGAGACAGGAGGAAGGCCCCACACACCAACCAGGAGACAGGAGGAAGACCCCACAGACCAACCAGGAGACAGGAAGAAGGCCTCACACACCAACCAGGAGACAGGAGGAAGGCCTCAGACACCAACCAGGAGACAGGAGGAAGGCCTCACACACCAACCAGGAGACAGGAGGAAGGCCTCACACACCAACCAGGAGACAGGAGGAAGGCACCACACACCAACCAGGAGATAGGAGGTAGGACGCACACTCCAACCAGGAGACAGGAGGAAGGTCTCACACACCAACCAGGAGACAGGAAGAAGGCCCCACACTCCCAACCAGGAGACAGGAGGAAGGCCCCACACTCCAACCAGGAGACAGGAAGAAGGCCTCACACACCAACCAGGAGACAGGAGGAAGGCCCCACACACCAACCAGGAGACAGGAAGAAGGCCTCACACACCAACCAGGAGACAGGAGGAAGATCTCACACACCAACCAGGAGATAGGAAGAAGGCCTCACACACCAACCAGGAGATAGGAAGAAGGCCTCACACTCCAACCAGGAGACAGGAAGAAGGCCTCACACTCCAACCAGGAGACAGGAGGAAGGCCTCACACTCCAACCAGGAGACAGGAGGAAGGAACCACACTCTAACCAGGATATAGGAGGAAGGCCTCACACACCAACCAAGAGACAGGAGGAAGGCCTCAGACACCAACCAGGAGACAGGAGGAAGGCCCCACACACCAACCAGGAGATAGGAAGAAGGCCTCACACACCAACCAGGAGATAGGAAGAAGGCCTCACACACCAACCAGGAGATAGGAGGAAGGAACCACACTCCAACCAGGAGATAGGAGGAAGGCCTCACACACCAACCAAGAGACAGGAGGAAGGCCTCAGACACCAACCAGGAGACAGGAGGAAGGCCCCACACACCAACCAGGAGACAGGAAGAAGGCCCCACACACCAACCAGGAGACAGGAGGAAGGCCCCACACACCAACCAGGAGACAGGAGGAAGGCCTCACACACCAACCAGGAGAGAGGAGGAAGGTCCCACACACCAACCAGGAGACAGGAGGAAGGTCTCACACACCAACCAGGAGATAGGAGGAAGGAACCACACTCCAACCAGGAGACAGGAGGAAGGCCCCACACACCAACCAGGAGACAGGAGGAAGGCCTCATACACCAACCAAGAGACAGGAGGAAGGCCTCACACACCAACCAGGAGACAGGAGGAAGGCCCCACACACCAACCAGGAGACAGGAGGAAGGCCTCATACACCAACCAAGAGACAGGAGGAAGGCCTCACACACCAACCAGGAGACAGGAGGAAGGCCTCACACACCAACCAGGAGAGAGGAGGAAGGTCCCACACACCAACCAGGAGACAGGAGGAAGGTCTCACACACCAACCAGGAGACAGGAGGAAGGTCCCACACACCAACGATGGGGACAGGAGGAAGGCCCCACACATCAACCAGGAGACAGGAGGAAGGCCTCACACACCAACCAGGAAACACGAGGAAGACTCCACTCTCCAACCAGGAGACAGGAGGAAGACTCCACAAACACACAATGGAAACTCTAAATGCCCCAATTTAAGGGTTCTGACTGGTGAGATGGACAAAATCAAAACCCATGAATCAATGGTCCACTGCCTCCATAACCACTGTGGTGAAGCAGCACAGAGCCTGACACTGAAGGGAACAGAAACCAGCTGTGAGTGGGGCAGCCCTACACGTGCCCCATCAAGTCAGGTTGAAAGTGATTAAAGGAGATGAAGTCAGAGTGTCACAATCCAGGAGTCCACCAACAGGACACAGGCTGGTTCTTGATAGACCCGTGCCAATGCCAGAGCACCCACCTTCATAAAACCAATGTGGCCATTTCTAAAGGGAGAGCTGGTCTCCAGTGTGGGGTAGCTGAGGACCCAGAACCCCTCACACAGCCACGGAGAGACCATGCAGACAGAAAGTCACAGGGCACGTGGGGTTCCACCCCACTGTGCCCCAGGGTCCCGACAGACATTTGCACGACCTTTCAGCCAACAACTGTGGCAGGTACACTGCTCATCTCCCTGTGGCACGTCCCCTAGAGCAGAGCACATGCGAGGCCCCAAGTCTCCGCAAATACAAACAAGTCAGAGCCGTTCCCTTCCCTGACCACAGCAGAGTAAAAGCACAGACCAACAATTAAAAAGTGGGAAGACGTCAAGTGTAGAGCCTGATAACGCAGGCCCCCAGGAAAGCAAGGCTCCCCAATCTGCAGTGGTAGAGGAACAGAAATAAGGAAGAGCAGAGCTGAAATGAAGACCTGGAATACACAAAACGTTGATGACAGGAATACTGGTTTTTCCAAAAAAAATGAACAAAAAATAACAAATGCCTTTATTAGGCTGTTTTTTTTTTTTTTTTTTTTTTTTTTGAGAGAGAGAGAGAGAGAGAGAATTTCAATATTTATTTTTCAGTTTTTGACGGATACAACATCTTTGTATGTGGTGCAGAGGATTGAACCCGGGCCGCACGCATGCCAGGCGAGCACGCTACTGCTTGAGCCACATCCCCAGCCCCTAACTGGTTTTAATAAACGAAATACGAGGTGAAAAAGGAATCATCACAGCTGGTACCATGGAACACAAGAAAGAACTGGGGACACATCACAGCTGGTACCATGGAACACAAGGGGGCACTGGGGACACAAAACAGCTGGTAACACAGAACACAAGGGAGCACTGGGGACACATCATAGCTGGTACCAGAGAACACAAGGGAGAATGGGGGACACATCACAGCTGGTACCACAAAACAGAAGGGAACACGGGGAACACATCACAGCTGGTACCACAGAACACAGCGGAGCACAGGGGACAAATCACAGCTGGTACCAGAGAACACAAGGGAGCACTGTGGACACATCATAGCTGGTACCACGGAACACAAGGGAACACGGGGGACACATCACAGCTGGTACCACAAAACACAAGGGAGCACTGTGGACACATCACAGCTCTTACCAGAGAACACAAGGGAGCACTGTGGACACATCACAGCTGGTACCACAGAACACAAGGGAGCACAGGGGACACATCACAGCTGGTACCACAGAACACAAGGGAGCACGGGGGACACATCACATCTGGTACCACAGAACACAAGGGAGCACGGGGGACACATCACATCTGGTACCATGGAACACAAGGGAGCACGGGGGACACATCACAGCTGGTACCACAGAACACAAGGGAGAACCGGGGACAAATCACAGCTGGTACCACAGAACACAAGGGAGCACTGTGGACACATCACAGCTGGTACCAAGGAACACAAGGGATCATGGGGGACACATCACAGCTGGTACCACGGAACACAAGTGAGCATGTGGGACAGATGACAGCTGGTACCACGGAACACAAGGGAGCAGTGGGGACACATCACAGCTGGTACCACAGAACACAAGGGAGCATGGGGGACACATCACAGCTGGTACCACAGAACACAAGGGAGCACGGGGGACACATCACAGTTGGTACCACAGAACACTAGGGAGCACTGTGGACACATCACAGCTGGTACCACAGAACACAAGGGAGCACGGGGGACACATCACAGCTGGTACCACGGAACACAAGGGAGCACTGGGGACACATCACAGCTGGTACCACGGAACACAAGGGAACACAGTGGACACATCACAGCTGGTACCACGGAACACAAGGGAGCACTGGGGACGCATCACAGCTGGTACCACGGAACACAAGGGAGCACTGGGGACACATCACAGCTGGTACCACGGAACACAAGGGAGCACTGGGGACGCATCACAGCTGGTACCACGGAACACAAGGGAACACAGTGGACAAATCACAGCTGGTACCAGGGAACACAGTGGACAAATCACAGCTGGTACCAAGGAACACAAGGGATCACGGGGGACACATCACAGCTGGTACCACAGAACACAAGTGAGCATGTGGGACAGATCACAGCTGGTACCACGGAACACAAGGGAGCACTGGGGACACATCACAGCTGGTACCACGGAACACAAGGGAGGACTGTGGAGACATCCCAACTGGTACCACGGAACACAAGGGGGCACGGGGGACACATCCCAACTGTTACCACGGAACACAAGGGAGCACGGGGGACACATCACAGCTGGTACCACAGAACACAAGGGAGCACGGTGGACACATCACATCTGGTACCACAGAACACAAGGGAGCACTGTGGACACATCACAGCTGGTACCACGGAACACAAGGGAGCACTGTGGACACATCACAGCTGGTACCACGGAACACAAGGGAGCACGGGGGACACATCACACCTGGTACCACGGAACACAAAGGAGCACGGGGGACACATCACAGCTGGTACCACAGAACACAAGGGAACACTGGGGACACATCACAGCTGGTACCACAGAACACAAGGGAGCACGGGGGACACATCACAGTTGGTACCAGAGAACACAAGGGAGCACAGGGGACACATCACATATGGTACCACGGAACACAAGGGAACACGGGGGACACATCACAGCTGGTACCACAGAACACAAGGGAGCACGGGGGACACATCACAGCTGGTACCACAGAACACAAGGGAACACGGGGGACACATCACAGCTGGTACCACAGAACACAAGGGAGCACAGGGGACACATCACCTCTGGTACCATAGAACACAGCGGAGCACAGGGTACACATCACAGCTGGTACCACGGAACACAAGGGAGCATTTGGGACAGATAACAGCTGGTACGACAGAACACAAGGAGGCACTGGGGACACATCACATCTGGTACCACGGAACACAAGGGAGCACTGTGGACACATCACAGCTGGTACCACGGAACACAAGGGAGCATTTGGGACAGATAACAGCTGGTACGACAGAACACAAGGAGGCACTGGGGACACATCACATCTGGTACCACGGAACACAAGGGAGCACTGTGGACACATCACAGCTGGTACCACGGAACACAAGGGAGCATTTGGGACAGATAACAGCTGGTACCACGGAACACAAGGAGGCACTGGAGACACATCACAGCTGGTACCACGGAACACAAAGGAGCACAGGGTACACATCACAGCTGGTACCACGGAACACAAGGGAGCATTTGGGATAGATAACAGCTGGTACCACGGAACACAAGGGAGCAGTGGGGACACATCACAGCTGGTACCACGGAACACAAGGAGGCACTGGGGAGGTGGCAGGTGAGGAAGAAGGCCATCAGCCCCTCCCCACCACAGCTGCCTGTCCTGTGGGTCCCTGGCACTCTAGGGCCTGGGCACCAAGGCTCAGGACGGGGCCCATCCTGCCCCGTTCACATCACAGCTGGTACCAACTCAGAGGAGCACCAGGGACTTCTGTGAACAACTCTGTGCCAACAAATTGCAAAACCTGGAGGAAGTGGATGGGTCTGGCCACAAGATGAAATTCAGGAGAGAAAACCTGAATTAGTCCAGCGACAGGTGATACGGTTGAACCAGTCGTGACGTGTCCCAGCAGAGACCTTCACTCCTAAATTCCACCAAACTTTTAAAGAGCGAACGCCCAGACCCTTCCAAACAACTGAACCAAGGCATTTAATGAGGCCAGCGTGACCCTGAGGCCAGCACCAGACGGGGCATAGCCACAGAGAGAACTACACGCCAACAGGGAGGACCCAGCGTGGCCGCAGCCACCCCACAGCTACAGAAGAGCCACTGGGGGAGGGGGAGACAAAGGCATTCAGCCAGGGAAGGGCGCCAGACGATCCCTGCTTGCAGCTGACCGGGTCCTCAGCAGAGGGAGACCTGACCACCAAGAAGTGGTGGGGGCTGGTAAGTGAGCTCAGCAAGGTTGCATGCAAACCCACCAACATGGTCTTCACCAGGAGGAGCTCGCTGAGAGGGAAGTCACAGTGCTCAGGAACACGGGCCTCCACCAGCAAGATGATAAGACCCGCAGGAAGAAGCTGGAGAGGACACAGAAGTGGACCGCACTCCCGTGTTGAGGGCAGGAAACTGGTCATGAGCATCCTACCCAGAGCAACCTACTGACTAAACGTCATCGCCATCAACAACCGTGGCATTCTTCCAGGAAATGGGGGAATCACCAGACCCCCCAACAGTCAAAGTCCTTGAGATCAAACACCCAGGCCCCCGACCTCCAGGCACACCTACTGCAGGACTGGGGTAACCAAGACTGCAGGCGGCAGCCACAAACGCCTACAGACCAGTGGACAGAACCAGGGCCTGAGCATAACCCGGGATCTCTGGCAAACGTGCCAAAGGCAGACCCTGTGGGAAGACTGGCCTCCAGAGCAGGAGGACGGAAAGACCTTGTCTCTCCCCTGCACAGAAATCAGCTCCGAGTGAACCAAAGCCTGAATGTAAGACCCGGAACGCCAGGACGACTCAACAGGGACGGCACTTCCAAAATGGGTATAGCAACGGTTTTTCCTCTTTTAAAAGACCCCAATAGCACAGGTAACCAAAGCACTAACAGACAAACAGAAGCGAGGCGCTTCTGCTGACTAGGAGACACGCTAAGGAATGGGAGGGAATCTTTCCGGCTCACCGTCTGATGAGGGGTGAACAGCAGAACAAGTGAGGAACTGAGAAAAGTGATCCCGTGGAGGGAAGGCGTCCCTCAGGAAGACAGACAAGTGCCTGACAAAGTGCCCAGCACCGTCAGTCATCACGGACATGCCCATCAAAACCACCGAGAGACGTCGCTGCTGTCAAAACAGTGCAACCGCAGACGCCGGAGGCAGCAGAGCGGCTCTGCACCCGTGTGGGACCTGGACCAGGTGCACTGGACACCAGCCTGGAGGCCCCTCGGAGGCCCAGGAGTGCAGCCTCTTGGGTCCACTGTCCCACTCCTGGCAGTGGCCAGCAAGGGCAGGCACAGACCACAGCGGGGGGCGGTCAGGGGGCCACACTGCAGCGGACGTGGAGGCCAACTGGGGAGAAGAGAGGACAGGTGGGCCAGGGAACACGTCTCCCCGGCCATGGACCTCTCTCCACTGAAGCGGACGGAAGACGCAGGCTCAGGAGCACTGTGAAGGGGCAGCCAGGGCGACCCTTGCCCGTGGCCCTCTGCTCACCTGTTTGGTCCCATTGAGGTCAGGACTCTTCCTGGGGTGCAGCTGTGAGCGCTACACACCAAGGCAGGAGGCACGCGGGGCGTCTGCCAGCCCGAGCCTCAGCTTTCCTCGAGGCCCCAGCGGTGCTCACCACACCCGCGCACTAACACCCACTTCTCCCTTCTCCTCCCTCTGGCCCCACTCCCACAGGAGCCCCCGCAGGCCAGTCCCTCCAGCTCCCTGGTGTCCTGCGCGAGCCCAGAACCCTCTGTCTTCCACCAGGAAGCTGCCTGCAATCAGCAGGGACCAACGCCGGACGGGCGTCCTTGACAATCAGTTCCGCCGAGTGCTCGGACAAACACAGCCCGAGGAGACGGAGCGTGATCTGTGCTGCGCCCTCATCAGTGTTGCCCAGCGAGCCTGCGTGACCTCCAGAGGACAATGAGAAGGGACAGTCACTGGGCCGTCTCCAGAATGTGCCTGTTTTCCTTGAGAGGCGGAGAGGGGACAAGTCTGCTGCCGAGGGAGGCGGCAGAGCCGTCCTGGAAGCCGCGTGGCCTCCTGGGGTGCCCCCACCCTCCTTGCTGCTGCAATGTCCCCCTGGCTGTGGCCCGTGTCCTCCCAGCGGGGGTGGGAGGGAGGCACCAGAGTCTTCAGGAGAGGAGGGGGCGGGGGCCGTCCTCCCTGTCCTGTGCAGGGCCACTTGACACCAGGGGTCTGCCACAGAGGCGTGCGGGCTCCCCCGCGTGGTCTCTTCCCAGGGCCAGAGCAGTTTCCTGTTCTATAAAAGACATGATGTTTGAAGCCTGGAAAACGCATTTGTCTAAGACCACGGCTCCACCTGCGTGCCCTCCACCACAGGGGCTCACAGCCAGCTGCTCTCAGGTGCCAGGGGGCAGTGGAGAGACCCAGAAGGTGGGGGGAAGATCGACACTGTTCCTCCCCTTGAAGCTCGTAGAAGACAGCTGAAAAACATGACTGACCCCTGTGAGAGAGGGAGGGAGCATGGCAGAGGGAGCAGGAGGCCCACAGGCAGGCGGCCCAGCCAGGCCAGTGCAGAAATGCAGGGACTGCAGGCTCTGGGCAGGTTTCCACCAACCTACGAAACTGCACCTTGGACACCATGAACAGAGCCCAAGCAGCAGGGCCTAGGGGCCATGCTGCCTATGAAGTTTAAAAACCAAAAGCCCTCCAGGGTTGGGAAGAGAGAAAGAGAGGAGAAACCTGTGGACCGAGAGGTTCAAGAGGCCCCTCATCACGTCCCGCTCAAACAAACTGGGAAGGAGAGGCTGGAGCCTGGGGAAGGCGAACGTGACCTAATGCTGGGAGCCCTGCAGAACTACTGCTTTCAGTGTCTGCTCCTGGGTCATGGCTGCGATTCACAATCTGACCTTGTCGTTCAGCGTGGACCTTTCAGGGACAAACATGGGAACGTCTGCTGCGGCAGTCGTGTGAGATGTGGGGTCTGCTTCAACTGATGGTGGCCATAGGGCCTGGGACCTTATGCTACCTGTGCCCTGGACGTGTGTGTGGCACTTTCCTCAGCCACAGGATCACAAGGGCTGCCGGAGGGTGGAGGACAGTGTGGGCCATGGGGGCAGCCGCAGGTAGACTTGAGGGCACAGGACGCTGCCGAGCAGGTATGGCAGGGACGTGGACCCAGTGCAACGTCACTGTTGTGCCACCGACCTTTAGTGTCCAAGGAGCACCAATCTACAGGTGTCTCAGGTTCAAGTGGAAAAAAAATAAAACAAGAGCTTTGCTTCTGGACCCCATTCTAGTCACCACGGTCCTTTAGATAAGCAGACGAGTCTCTACCCTTGGATACTATCGAGGCTGGCCAAGTAAAATCAAAGCATAAGTCTCTCCCACTGCTATAAATAATGTTTTATGCAACAACCAATCTGTCTCTTTGCATAAATCTGCCATGCAAACAACTGGGTACCTCCCCTCTCAGAACAGAGCCCCTGAGCCTGGCATGGGGAGGGCTTGCCAACTCGGCACTCCTGGACAGAGGCAGGGCTGTCTTTCTGTCCCATTAGGTGGCTGCCTGGTGACTTCACTGCAGTGAGCAGGGTGACTCCGTGCTAGGAGCATTTCCCTGAAGCAGCGTTTGGCCGCTGCACCTGCTCTCAGGCAATAGAGGGGATCTGTGGTGACATGTATCAGCTTGATGCCAAGCCCGCAGCCTCTGAACCCTGCATCCTCAGTGGAGCAGGCACCTCCAGGGCGGATCTGGCTTTCTTGGTGACAGCAGGGTTAGGAGAGGGAGGCGTCACTGACGCACAGAGGTCTGCAGTGTGCAGCTCTCGCCAGCCGCTGTCTGCAGTTTGCTCTGCCTTTGTGAATTCATCTCATCAGCATCACAGAGACAGATTCCTTCCCACAGTCCGACCTCCTGCCTTGTGGCTCAGGGATGCCACTCCCAGGAGCAGGAGGTGGGCGTGGAGGTCAGGCTTCTGCCAGGGGCGGCTCCCGAACCCACAGCTCCTGTGAAGGCAGGTGTGCTTTTGCCGCTGTGTCCTAGGCCTCCAGCCCTGGGGGTCCCAAGGGAATGGCGATGGTGTTGAGTGGCTCCAGGGAGCAGCCGGGGGCCTCAGAGACCCCCAGAATGGCCTGAGGTCACCTCTCTGCCACCTGTCGAAACTGACGCCATCCCGGCAGCACCGTAACAGCAGCCAGGATGGCGAGGAGCAGAGTCCAGGGCTGGGTGGGCAGAGAAGGCGTGGTCCTATCGACACAGGGAAGAGCCTCAGCCCCAGCAGAGAGGCCCATCCTGCCGCCTGCAGCAATGGTGAACCAGGAGGGCACCAGCTAAGTGAAAAGGGCGAGGCCCAGGGCAAGACTTCCTGGTCTCACCATGCCGGCGCCGAGAGCCATGAAGGTTGGCTATCAGCAGTGGGGCTGGGCATGGGACCCAAGACTCCAGGTGGACAGGGGTTCAAGAGTGCTCTCATGGAGCACAGGTGCAGTGTGTGCTCAGCAGGTGACGGTCATCACCATAATCTACACTCTGCACAGGTAGGAAAGAGGAGCTGGCGGGTTCCCACAGAAACGGTGGATGTGGAGACACGGAGGAGCTTGCCCCCCATCTGATCATTACCTGTTGTGGACCCGCATGGAGCTGCCCACGGCCTCCCACATAGCACAAATAATGTGTCAAAATAAAAACAGGCCAAGAGTAGGACCCAAGCTCCTGGCTCAGCCCACAGCGTGTGGGTCCCGACAGTCTAACCGCACCTTCATGGACTCTGCCCACTGAGAGCCACCCGCGCCGCCCTGGGCCAGGCGCTGGCGCGGCCCTTACCTGGAGGTAGTGGCACTGCCGCGGGGGCGGCTTGATGTCCTGGTGCACCAGCGGCTTGTCCAGGTTCAGGGAGCTCTTGCGGTAGGCCTCCTTGGCCTGGCTCACGGTGAGCGTGGACCAGGAGCTCCGCTTCATGTACTTGGCGTCCGGCGTCAGGGCCAAGCCCTCGCAGGCCGAGCACTTGACGTCGTTGTTGCTCTTGGACGTCTTCAGCGAGAGGTCCCCGAAGGGGCTCTGCAGGGCCTCGGGGTAGCAGTGGGGGAAGGGGTCCAGGTGGTGCCTGCTCACCACGCTCGGCGCCCGGTGCGTGCTGTCGCTGTCCAGGTTGTCGTCCGAGCTCCACCAGCTGCTGGAGCCCGACTTGTGCTTGGCCTCGGGCTTCCGCTCCCTGCTGCGGCTCCGCTTGCCGTGCCTGGCGTGGTGGCCGTGGTGGTGCTCGTCCGCCCGGCCGTCGCCCTTGGTGCCGTCCGCGTTGTTCTTGGAGGAGCCCTCCAGGGAGTGCGACTTGGTGAAGAGCTTCTGCACCGAGTGCACCAGGTGCCGGATCCGGCCCGGGCTCTCGCTGCGCTGCTCCGCGGCCGTCGAGGCCCTCTGGTACTGCAGCGTGTGGAACCCGTCCCTGTGCAGGGGCAGCTGCTTCTCGAACTGGTCCAGGAGGTTGGCGGGGATGCGGTTGATCTTGGCGCCCATGTGGGGCATGGCGCAGTCGTCCCTGGTGTCGTAGTGGGAGCTGTAGTGCATCCTGGGGAAGGTGCTGCTGGACACGTGGTCGCCCAGCACCACGGGCATCATCATGCACTCGGAGTGCACGGAGCTCCGCGGAGAGCAGCGGTGGTGGTCCATGGGGCAGCTCTCCGCCGGGCTGAGCAGGTAGGGCTGCCGCGTGTCCGGCCCGTGGCGCAGGTGGTCCAGCGGGTGCTCGCAGTCGGCGGGGGGCGCCACGCCACAGGTGTGGCCTGCACATAGCGGCCGCGGGTTCCGGCTTCCAGACAACCCTTTCATGTTCCTGGGAGCCGGGGAGTACCGTTCCTCATTGAAGTGCTGCGTCGGGGACCATGAGTACTGCTGGTCTGTGGGCACAAGAGAGACGTCATTTAATGCTCGAAGGGAACCCCACAAGTCCCCTGGAGAAGCCCCCGCTCCCAGCACATGCCACTCTTCCCAACAGTCAGTGTCCTCCGAGCCCCAGCATTCCAGTGGACCAGCACCAGTTCCCACTGACCACTGCAAAGTGAGGGATACCGAAAGGGACCTTGCTGTTCCCGAGTGGTGGTCTGCAGTGACATGTTTAAGGTCTAGCAGGTTCACTGGTCTCTCAAACCACAGGTTTTGAGTTAATAAATAATAACAATGTGGGGAGAAGCTGTATTTCCATTTTGCATTGGGGGGTTTTCGTTCAGCTTGGAAAATAACACCTGGTGTAATTAGTAAGTGAATGTGTCACACACTGGTGTCTATTGTGAGGTTGTGGGCTCAGTGCCACGTGCCCACTGGGCAGGTAGCAGTGCAGGGGCTCTCTCAACCCCTCTGCTGTGTGGGGACTGGGTTGTGGAGAGAGACGGCCTGGCTGGGGACCAGCGTGCCTCCACCTGGACATCCGGCTCTCGTGGGAGACTGGTGGGGGATGCTGCTGCACCCCTTCAGGCCTGTCCTGGAGAGCAGCCGCCACCTGTCCTCCCGTTGGACAAGCGTCCTGGGTCCTCCTGGGTGGTTGACTGCCTGTGGAGGGAGGGAGGGGGCTCACCAGGGGTTTTTCTATTTCAGATGTGTTCTGAACTGAGAAGAACCCTCCGTGAAGTAAAGAGTGGTTTGATCCTGGGGCACCACCAATCCAGTGTGGGAGCCTCCTGGACAGTCCCTGGACAGCTCTGGCCATCCAGCCCACTTCCAAGGGTGAAGGGCCAGAGCCAGAGGGGCCTCTGTGATGGACTGCTCTCCAGTTGCAGGGTAGGACTGAGCCCCCGGATGGGGAGCTGCGTCCTGGGCATGGCCACAGTGCCCATCTGCCATTGCATATGATGGTAATCCTTGTTAATGTCACCCGCTGGACCCGTTGGAAAAGTTCAGGGTCTGTGACCCTAATGGGCCTGGATTCTGGACTCCTGCAGAAGGCTGACTCCCTCTGCCCTGCTGTCCACTGTCTCCTCTCAGTCCCAGGGTGGACCTTGCCTCCCTCTGGCAGCCAGTGGAAATACAGGAAGTGCAGGCTCCAAGCTCATTGCTGGGGGAGAACAGTGGAAAGAAGGCCCAGGGGCAGGTGCTAGCATGTGGCCCGGGGGATGAAGCCTGGGCAGGGTCCGCTGACCCCAACCCATCACCCATAAGAATGGGGTCTGTCCTTGGGGAGAGTGGAGGCAAGGTGGTACCCCTGACCCAGTGCCTTGTCTCTCTCCAGGACTCTGTGCCACCCTCCTGAGGGCAGAGGTGTGCCCCTTGTGCCCAGGCTCCCCAGCAGAGCCAGGTTCTCTGGCTGCTTCCCTGGCCTCTCAGTCCTCCTCCTACCCCACCCGGTTCTCACCTACCTGCCCACCTCCCTCATTAGGGGCCTTGTCCCAGGACCACTGTGCCTGCCTCCTGATGGCTCTTGCTGGACACGCTTCCCCGTCTGTCCTCAGACTCCAACCAGCACTCTGCTCTAGCAGCCCAGCTTTCCAGGGGGTCCTGCCCCCCGTCCCAGCTCAGGGGCTCTGGAAAGCCAGCTCCGCACAGGCCCAGCCCGTGGGCCACAACCAAGGGTGCCCAATGGCTGCCTGGCCTCTTCTGCTCCCACCCAGACCCCTGCAAGGCTGTGCCCCAGGCATGGAGCTGCTTGCCACTCCTCAAAGTCACTCTGTGAGTTCTTTCTCCTCTGTCCGCAGGCTGGAAGCTCTCTCTGTTAGTTCTCAAAGAAGGCTGAAGACAACCTTGCTGCATGCTGCCCTTGAGGCTGAGGCCCAGGCAGGGACGAGAAAGGGTCTTTGTCACATGAGAGACAGAAACTCCAGGGGTCCTCCTTCAGACCTGGGCTCCATCACCTAACTCACATCCCCTCACCTGCTCCTCTGCAAGGGCTCCATCCCGCCTGGGATAATCCCGCTGTCAGTCACACTAGAGCTGATGCCGTGCCAGCCCCACACACATGGACACGGGTTCTCCCTGATGCTCCGGGCAGCCTGTGCAGGGAAGCATCCTCACCTGAGAGAAACCTGTGCTGGGTGACCAGTCCCAGACCTGGCCTAAACATGTCCCTGCCTCAAGTCCCAGGACTGCACGTGTCCAGCCAGCTCAGAGCCGTAATGTGTGACAAGGAAGAGGATTGTGTCCCAGGCACAGGACGACCCAGCAGAGAAGCACCCAGCACTTCTGCAGGAATGCCGAGGGCCCTGCGCGCGTGTCAGCTGCCGCTCGTGTCCGCCCTTGGAGGCTGCACCTGTCACAGTAAATTCCCCGGGCTGGGGGGGCCTCACCTGTGACTCCAAAGGCTGCCTGTAATGTGGCTGAGGCGCCCTCTGGCTTCAGCGGTCAGCCTAACCACAGCACTTCTTCACATTACGAGGAATACTTAGGATGTATTATACTTAACATAATTAAGGGCAAGATCCAAAGGAAACTCAACATTCAACCAATAAATAGCAAAACTGTGTTCTGTGATCCAGACTTAACAGCAGCCCCAATTGTCTTCCTATTATGTTTTGCTTTATTTTTCCATTAACATGCAATTTAATACGATTCTAATCTTCCTTTGTATTAAAAAGCAAGCTCATTATGGCTGCACACACATATCCTGCCTCTGCCTAATGTTTAGCCTCGAAGCTATAATATGCATGTGGCTACGGAAAAGAAGAGTATGAAAGATAAGAATTTAACTGAAATGAATTAAATTGATTATGCAACATGTTGATAACCGTCTCATTTTTTCTATATAAAATTGAATTTCCTGATATATGTGTGGAAACTTCTATATTATCTGTCAAAAAAATCACAGTAACACAAACAAGATAATTAGGCACTGTAAATAACGGCAATACCAAAAAGTATAATGAGGATTTGTGCTGTAGGACATTTTATAAGTCTACACAACACATAATAAATACTTAGGGGCTAATAATTTCTCTTTTTTTGAAAACAAGGTAACATACAAAACGTGGAAAGTGTCTTAGTTCCCTAATTCCTAGCTATCCACACCATTTTTGTTATTAAGAGAAAACAGCAATTATAGTTGTTACTTATTAACACACAACTGTCTCCCCGAGTTCAAAATAGAAAATAAATACCCGCACTATGGCCGACCCATCCTAAAGAGCGTGCTGCTAGCGTGGGAGTGAGCCTCTAAACCAAGGCTAACGGCGTGGTGCCCACTGTGAGTGGGTGTGTGCCGCAGCCTTGCTGGCCGTGTGGACTGTCTACACGGCCCTCAAGTGCACACCCCCAACACACAGCAGCTGGGGAGCTGAGGCTGAAGGGGCAGTGGGGCGATCCCCCCCATCCCCCCATCCCTCCTCATCCCCCCATCCCCCCCCGCACCACGCTGGCTAAACTTACCACCAGGCCTTCACCTGGACTGTGGAGACTTATGAGGTGGCCCCGCTGGCACTGGAAACACACCGACCCTCTGTTTCTCTGCCATCCTGGTCCCCGCCCGTGCTGTTGTCCCCCAGATGACACCTGCTCAGTGGACTTCTCTTAGGACTCCTGGGGTGCTGCAGCCCCCGCCCCCGTGAGGCCAGGAAAGGTGGTGGCCACAGCTGCGCTGTACTGGCTTGCGTTTACCTGTGCAGGTGACCAATGCCACTCCACATGCCAGAACCCACCTGAAGCCCTGCTAATGAAGCTGCTTCCCAGAGGCTCTGGAGGCTGAGGAAGGAGGAACACAAGTTCAAAGCCAGCCTCAGCAACTTAGCCAGGCCCTAAGCAACTTAGTGAGTCCCCGTCTCTAAATAAACAAACATGAAAAGGGCTGAGGATGTGGCTCAGTGGTTAAGTGGCTCTGGGTTCAATCCCCAAGACCAAAACAAAACAAAAACTTCTGTAAATATTTAACACAAAAGTACAAAATCTGATTTCTGGTATAAACATTGCTGGAAGAAATTTGTAAGTCTAGATAAATGGGAGATACTGCAAATTCAAGGATGCCAGATTTCATGTTTAAGATGAGAAATTTCCCAGATTGATTCAGATTCTACACAGTCACTATCAAATCCCATCTGACTACTTTGTAGAAATTAAAAAGCTAATGTTAAAGTTCATAAGGGTAGAAAAAGAAAACCAAGCCTGAAGCTAGCAGAAGGAAAGAAATCATGAAGATCAGCAATTAAGGAACAGTGGAGGGAAACGGCAAAATGCAAACTAGATTCTCCAAAACAATCAACAGGACAGAAAGACCTTCAGCTTGACTAAAAAGACCCGAATTCTCAAAATCAGAAAGAAAAAAAACTTAATGACTTCAAACTAACAAAAGGAATTATAAGAGAATACTATGCACTGGTGTATGGCAACAAATCAGATAAACTAGGTAGAATGGACAAATTCACACAAACACACAGATTACTTCAAGTACAAATAGAAAATCTCAACAGAGCAAAAATCAAAGAAACTGAATCAACAATAAAGGTCACTCAGCAAAGAAAAGTCCAGGACGAGGTGGCCTTGTGGGTGAATTCTACCCACATCTATAGAGGATTAATATCAATCCTCACACCCTTCCAAAAACAGAAGAGGAGGGACCCTTTCAATCCTAATCCAAAGCAACCTACAGAATATTCAGTGCCATTCCTATAATTGTATCAGGGTCAAAATTAACTCTGATATCAAAGCCAGAGCACAAGCAAAGAGAACTACACACTCCTCCTTTATGAGCCTAGATGTAAAAATCCTCAAGGAAACACTAGCAAACCCAGTTGAGCGTCATATTAAAGTAATTATATGCTGTGGCTAATTGCAGGAGTGCACAGGTGGTTTAAAATAGGAAGATCAATCAATGCAATACATCCTACTAACAGAACATGTCACCATTTCAATTGGCACAGAAAAAGACATTTGACAAAATATGTCATCTTTGTGTGATAAAAACGGTGAAAACCAGGAACAGCAGGGTGCTTCCTCAGCACAGTAATGGGTATTTATGAAAACCTACAGCTAACACCATTCTCAATAGTGAAGGGCTGAAAACTCTCCCCTGAGAATGGGGGAGGTCAGGACATTGACTCTTACCCCTTCCACTCAACATGGTAGTAGAGTGTTTCTAGCCAGAGCAATTAGATAAGAAAAGAAAGCAACCTGTTAGGGAAAAGAAGAGCTGTCTCTGTTCACAGAAGATCTTATGTATAGAAATTCCCAAATAATCCCCAAGAAAGCTACCACTATATCTGATAAAAAAAATTCAGCAAAGTTCATGGTACAAGATCAAAAAATAAATATCAATTGTGCTTCTATACATTAGCAATGAATAATCCAAAAAGGAAATTAAGACAACAATTCTACTTATAATAACATCTAAATAAATAAGACACCTAGGATCACATTTACCCAAGGAGGTGGTATATTGCAAACTAAAAACATTATTGAAAGAAATTAATACCCCCCCCAAAAGGAAAGATGTCCCACGCACATGGATTGAAAGACTTAATAATGTCAAGATGAGAGCATTTTCCAAAGCAACCTACAGAATATTCAGTGCCATTCCTATAAAAATTCCATCTGGATTTTTCGTAGAAGTGGAAAAGCCAATCCTCAGTTCCTATGGAAATACAAGGGGCCCCAAGAAGGAGAGTTGAGGGCTCACTTCTGGATCCCCAGCTTACTGCACAGGTCACCGAGTGGGGCTCTGGCCGCAGGGTACACACCAGAGCGGAGGGAGGGCCCAGGGGCCGTCTGCAGTGAGGCGCCACAGAGAGAATGGTGTCCTTCTACTGATTCTGTCGGGAGCGCAGGATCTGCACGTGTGAAGGAACACATTTAAATGCCCTGTCTCTTGCTATCTGCAGGAATCAACTCAGAATGGACCCAGGACCCAGAGAGTAAGGGCTAAAAGTACAAAGCTGTTTGAATAAAGCACAGGGGTATTTCTTTCTGTTGACTAGGCAACGTCCGAGCCACGGGGCAGACCCCTGCTGGTCACTTCAGCTGCTGAGCACCAGGAAGAGCTCTGCTTGGATCCAGGCAGTGGTGGTCACAGCACCAGCTGTGCCCAGCTGAGGGACGGCGGTGAGTGGTCAGACCCTAGGGTGTCCAGCACATCCATACAGAATGTTCTCTGGGTTACACTGGACACTCTGTGACTGGACACTCAAGACACTCCTTTTGGGGACATCCTCCCTGTGACATTCCCCAAATAAGTAAATGAGCTCAGAGGTGAAGGACATGGCCAAGGTCAGCAGTCCCCAGCAACAGAGCAGGGCACCAGGACTGATCACAGGACCACTGTCCTCTCCACATGGGGGTCTCTGACAGTAACTTGAGCCTCTGTCACTCAGCTCTGTTGATGGGCCCATCAATCCCAAGTCCAGCTGTAGCAGGCGTGACGGCAGGAGTGACCGCAGGCTTCAGCACCCCCGCGTGCTCCTCCCAGTGCACTCCTGACGCGGTGCGGACATCCTCCTCAGCAGGTCCCTCCCAGGGTCTCTTCAGAGGAAAGCGGAGGCGCCCAGGAGGGAGGGGCCACATGGGAGGACCTCAGTGTCCAGTCCTGTCACGGGCATGCGTGTCCGTCCACCCTGTGTGAGGCGAGGCGAGGCTCTGTGTTCCAGCATAGTTGTTCATCCACCGCACCCTTCAGGGGAGCACCCGTGTCTCAGAGTGGGGGAAACCTGCCCCTGGGGAAGGGATGGCCTCCGCAGACACGCATGCGCGCACACACACACACACACAGACAGAGACACAGACACACAACCCTCATTCTAGCCGTTTATCTTGGTTCCTTGACCAGCAGGTTCAATACCATGACCAATAATTTGCAATATACACAAATTGCTTTTTTAAAAGAAATTCTGCACTGATTGCATGTACACCCAAACTGTAATTTAAAAGGAAAGTCGCACACAGACGCCTTTCAGCAGTACAGTAAAAATAGGACGTGCAGTGCGAGATTCTGAACTCAGGTGTTCGACTCTTCTGCTGTCTCAGAATTTTATTTTATTTTCAGTTAAGCAGTACTGTGAGTGCATTTGCAAATTAATTGCACTTAATTAACAAATGACATCTATTTATGGGCTCAATAAATAGCTTTTATGCGGATCTTTATTGCAACATTCACAAACAATGGCTTTGAAAGCACATGAAAATTGCTATTGGTTGTAAACCTAATCCCATTATTCTGAGGCCAAAAGGTCTTAACTTACCCTTTGCACTAGAAAATTGACTTTGTGAAATGCAACTTTGGCTTCACAAAAGTAATTATAATTGCTTTCCAAATACTTTTCTACTTGAATTCCCTTTGTTACAAATGGAGTCTCCTTAATTTAAACTAATCTCTCTTTATGTAGTTTGTGCCTTGACAAAAGTGCCGGCCATGATTCCCAGTGTGTTCACCAGAATCCAGCCAAGCGGGGACGCTGGCTGGAGGGAGTCCACTTTTGAGAATGGTTTCATAAGCAAATATGACTTGGAAATGGAACTCACAGGGGTGTTTAAGGAGGCGTTGATGGCTTTCTTTTTTCTTTGTGAACTTGAAAGCTCTAAGCAAGCTGAGCTGACTTTAGACACTCTCCTGCCGTCCCCTGAAAGCAGCCAGACAGTGTCCCTGACTGTCCACAGGTGCACAGTGCAACTCCAGCAGCAGTGGCTTCCCTCGCCAAAGCCAGAGACAAACCAGGCCCCGGTGTGGACTTGTGCACAGAGTTCAACTCTCTTCACCAGTGACTAGCAGAATGTTTTAACAGGGGACACGTCTTTCAGGGGAACATCTCACTGGGGAGCTGTAGGTCAGAATGACCTTCCTGGAGGTGACTGGGGTGGAGGGTGTGGAGAGGGCACCCGTCATGTGCCCTGGGCCATGTGAAGGCGCAGGGCTCCACCATAGAGGGCGGCCCCCCACGGTGCCCTGAGCCTCGCCCGTGATCGCTGTCCCCACTGGAGAGACCTACTTGGGAGTCAGACTCCTCGGACGTGTTCTAAGACATTCGAATGTGACTGCGCCTCCTCCACACCACCCAGTGGAGTCTGAGCCCAGGTATTTTCATCAACCAGCCATCTTTTCCACCCACCTAACCCAGGGTAAAAAATACCTCACACGTTTCTCTGAATCAACAGACATATTAAAAATTAGGCTGTGCCACAGGGTCATGCAGTAAATCACAAATCTCCTGTTACTTGAGGGTTTTGATAAACTAGGGGACCTTCTGGGAAATAGGTCAGGCAAAACCTCAGAAGTGGTAATAAGGTTTGCAGCTTTTGGCCGGGTCCAGCACCACAGAGGAGCTCTGGAGCAAGGGCTGCTCCAGGTGGGACTGGAGACTGATCTGAGGTTGCTGTGTGTCTCCACTGACATGCTCAGAAAGGGCTTCCTCAGGACTGCAAACCAGAACGCAGGGTACACTGTTCAAGATCATTTACGTGTTTCATAGAGCAAGAGAAAGAGGGTGGGCGTGCGTGGGGCAAGGCCCTGGAGGCTCAGTCCCTGCAGCCAGCGCAGCAGGGAAACATGAAGTCCAGGTAGCTGCCCAGCCAGGCTCAAGAGCTGGCCAGCATACTTTATGTATAAACCGAGAGAGGAAAAATTGTGGTATCTATGTGTTATAAGAATTGTAAGGCAAAAAAAAAAAAACGAAGTACATGTATAAAGGCATGAATTGGTGTGAGCATACTCTATATACAAAGATATGAAAAATTGTACTCTATATGTGTAATAAGAATTGTGATGCATTCCGCTGTCCTGTATTTAAAAAAGAATAAAATCAGTAAAACTAAAAAAAAAAAAAAAAAAGCTGGCCATAAAGTGCAACTTCACAGTCAAAGAGTGGTCTTCCTCTGAGAGGGTATCACACACAGAAAGGGAAAGGTGCACCCAGAGCAGGAAGGTCTTAGACACAAAGATTCATGGAAATGAGAAACTCAACTCCTTTGAAAAAACTGGCAGGTAGAACAGAAGTGATTTCTTGGACATAAAATAAAAATAGCAAATATGTGAAAAAACTTACCCTGTTAAACCATAAAAGCTACAGGAATAAGAGGAGTCATATCTTACAGAAGTCTAGATACGTCTACCAAAGCATTTCACCTGGAAATTTATCCTAGAAAATAATACAAGAAAAGCGCACGGTCTGTGGCTGTGGAACCCGCCCGCGGGAGCCTGAGCCCCCAGAGACAGTCACGCTTGGCCAGGGGCCCGTGTTTGGGGGATGGCGGACGTGGGTGTGTCAGCATCACAGGTGAGCAAGACCTAGACTTTAGCACACCAAGGGAAGAGGATAGAATGACCTGAGGGCTTTGTGGGTTTTCAACATTTATTAAACACAGAAATTTGGAATAAATGTTCTAGGTGAGCGTGCTAAGAATGGAGTTTTTAATCTGATGACGTACTTCATACAACTAGAAAGAGCAATCATGAAATTCATTTGGAAAAATAAGAGGCCAGAATGTCCAAAGCAATCCTCAGTGAGAAAAGGGAAGCAGGAGGCATCACAGTACCAGGTCTTAACCGTACTACAGAGCCATAGGGATAAAAATGGCGTGGTATAGGCACCAAAAGAGACATGAAAGGCAGTGTTACAGAGTAGAAGACACAGAGCAGGCCCACATAAACACAGTTAGCTCATACTAGAGAAAAGACAGCCTCTCCACAAATGGTGCTGGGAGAACTGGAAATCCACATGCAGCAGAATGAAACTAAACCCCTGTCTCTCACCCTGCACAAAACTCAACTCAAAGTGGATCAAGGACCCAGGAATTAGACCAGAGACCCTCCGCCTAACAGAAGAAACTATAGGCCCAATTCTTAGTCAAGTCAGTTTAGAACTAACTTCCTTAACAAGATCCCCTAAAGCACAAGAAGTAAAATCAAGAATCAATCAATGGGATGGAATCAAACTGAAAAGCTTCTTCTCAGCCCAGGAAACAAAGAACATGGAGAGAGAGCCCACAGAATGGGAGGAAATCCTTGTCAACTGCCCACCAGAGCACTAATCTCCAGGATATATCAAGAACTCAGAAAAACTTAACACACACAGAGAAACTTAATCACAAATAACCCAATCAACAATGGGCAAAGGAAAGGAACTGAACAGGTACTTCACAGAAGAAGAAATATGAATGATCAAAAAATATATGAAAAAATGTCAATCATCTCTAGCAATTAGAGAAATGCAAATTAAAACTACACTGAGATTTCATCTCACTCCAGTCAGAATAGCAATGATCGAGAATGCAAGTAACAATAAATATTGGTGAGGATGCGGGGGGGAAGCGTACATTCACATTGCTGGTGGGACTGCAAATTTGTACCACCACTCTGGAAAGCAGTATGGAGATTCCTCAGAAAACGTGGAATGGAACCACCATTTGACCCAGTTATTTCATTCCTTGGTTTATACCCAAAGGACTTAAAATCAGCACACTATAGTGACACAGCCATATCCATGTTTATAGCAGCTCAATTCACTATAGCTAAGCTTTGGAACCAACCTAGGTAACCTTAAACAGATAAACGAATAAAGAAAATGTGATACACACACACATACACACACACATACACACACTCACACACATGCAATGGAGTATTACTCAGCCATAAAGAAGAATGAAATTTTGGCATTTCTCTGGTAAATGGATGGAACTGGAGAACATCATACTAAGTGAAATAAGCCAGTCCCCCCAAATCAAAAGTCAAATGTTCTCTCTGATATGTGGATGCTGACTCACAATAAGTGGGGTGCAGGAGGGAAGAGTAGAAGTTCATTGGATTAGACAAGGGAAATGAAGGGAAGGGAGTGGACAGGAGTAGGAAAGACAGTGGAGTGAGTTGAATGTAGCTTCCTGTGCTCATCTGTGAATGAGCAGTGTAACTCCCCATCACGTCCAACCACAGGAATGGGATGCTAGTTGGAATAAGTCATACCCCACGTATGCATAATATGTCGAGATACGCTCTACTGTCACATCTAGAAAGAACTAATAGAAAGGAAAAAAGTTAAAATAAAACATTTAGGAAAAACAGAGTAGAGAGTTTTGCATCCGACGAATCCTGCCTGGAAACGGAACGCCCTGACCCTGCGACTTGGCCTGCTGGGCTCCTGAGCCCACTGTGCTGCTGCTGCTCTGGCCCCTGTCCCCTGTCCCCTCCTTGGCCCTGTCCCTCACACTGAGGCCCTCTGCCACCAGGCCCCCGGAGGATGCCCCTGTGCACCCTGATGGCGGAGTTGTCACAACCCTCCTGAGGGTCTTCGCTGAGCAGCGGGCATGGGAAGTTCACAGTGTCTGCTCAAGAGCAGATATTTGCCGGACGTTTCCCGTTGGACCAGCTCAACCGCTGCTATTTTTAATGCTTGCCACACGGGCACTGGCCAGAAGCATGAGCCCTCACGCCCCAGCTTGGATTCCGGAACCTTCCTGCAGTGGGACCATGTCACGCCAAACCCACCTCCCCCCGCGCCTGTGCCCCTGCCTCCCCCCACGCTCCACACTCTGGCGCTCTCCCCTGCCTCCTCACCCTGAGGGCGCAGAGCCCCATTACGCAGAGAGCATACAACCAATACGTGCTCCCCAGCTCTGTGCCTGGGAGGAGAACCTGGTGACAGCAGAGCTCCACAGGGCCCAGGGCAGGGCAGGGCAGGTGGCCAAGCCCCTGCTGCGGCTGGGGGCCCAGGGTCCAGAGAGTCAGCACCACCCTCATTCCCAGCTCAGAGCCCTGGCTGCAGGTGTGGGCGGGGCCCGGGCTCTGCCTCCCCCAGGGGCCTGCCTCTGGGTAGAACTGCGCTGGGGAGCCCTGGGCTGGGAGTCTAGCCAAGTGCTTCCACAGCCACCGTACGGTGTTAGCTTCACAGGGGTGGGGGGCGCCCTCCCTCCTGCCTGCTCCCGGCTTGGCACCCCACATGTGACTCCCAGGAGGAGCAGGTCTCCAGGTGGAAGAAGGTGCATGGACCCAGAGGTGGGGGGCTGCAGGTTTGAGAGGGCTGAGGGCTGCGGGGCCCCAGGGCCCAGGAGGCTGCACTCTGCAGACCAGAGGCCTTTTCTGTCAGCAGGAGGTGGCGGCTGGGAGGGGAGCGGACCTTCAGAGGGCAAGGCCCGTGCAGGAGGGTCCTTCCCCTCAGAGCGAGGCTGTGCCAGGCAGGGGCTCCCTGCTGGTGTGAGGCTCACACTGCCGACCTCCGAGGCTGCGCAGACGGCTCGGCAGGATGCTCCGAGCAGGGCTTCGCACTCCCCCTGCTCCAGGGTGTCGGGGCTAGGGTTTGAACTCCAGCACCAGGCCTGCTTGTGGATTCCCATTCTTTCCTCTCTCAGGAAATGTGAACGGCCCCGGTCAGTGCATCCTGTGGAGGTCCCTGGCACACAGCAGCCACCGGCCACAGCCCTGCTCCAGCCTGGACGAGGGGCAGGTGGCCTTCTGCAGGCACAGCTCCCTTGGCCCTGTCCCCTCCTTCCAGGCCCCGTCAAGCCTAGGCAGTGCTCTGAGGCTCCTAAGAGCAGGCAGGCTGGGCGGTGAGGCCAGGCGGGGTGGGTGCTGGAGAGACTGGGTAGCGCTGGTGAAGGAAGGAAAGGACACGTTGTGAAACTGCCCAGACCCTGACGCACTAGCAGGAGCCTCTCAGAGACGAAGAGAATGTGGCCCAAGAGCTCTGTGCCCGGCCTGGGGTCTCGGGGGCTCATGCGACTGTCTGAACAGACACTGGCTCAGTGGGATCTGAGTCCGGGAGCCCGGGGTCTTTCAGAGGCCACTTCTGCTCACCTGCAGCAGGTCCCCTCCTGGGGGCCGGGGGCTTTGGGCCCACCTGCCTGCCTGCCCTGTCAGCAGTGGGTTGCAGGACGCGCTGATTACTGACAACAGCTGCCGGTCCTGTTTGGAAACAGCGTGGAACGGCCTGAAGCTGCCCAGCCAGCAGCTGTTCACCTCAGCCATTCTGAAAGGTCCAACTGCAATCAAAAGCCGCCCACTGCAACCGACATCAAATAACAGCCCAGCGACCCGCCAGGACCCGGGTCTGGATTCCAGGCTCCCACCTTAGCTTTCGTTTGCTTTCACAGTCACAGAGCTGTGGCATGAAGGGGGCCGTCGAGCGCTGGAAGCAGAGGCGATCCCTCAGAACTGCGGGGGCTGCCCCAACAGGCTGTCCACCTCGTCACTGTGACAGCCTCTCTGCATGGAGGGGGAAGAGCGAGAGTGCTAGCCGAGCCACTCGCCGGGAGGCTCACCCCTGCTCACCCCAAGGAGAGAGCAGCCAGGACGGGAAGTGGCAAGGGGCCTGAAGGCTGGGTCCCTGGCAGGCCACGTTGGAACGTGGACGGAGACTTCTCAGAACACACGAGACATGGTCCAGCAGTCTGTCTGGTTCACCCCAGGGTGGAGCAGAGCTCGGGGCCCCCGCTGCCTGCACACAGCGATGGGTCAGGCACCCTCGGCAGAACGGCCTGGCAGGGCCTCGCCTGCTGCCTGGGTTTAGGTAACAGCCTCCGTGCAGAGTCTTGGGCCTGCCGGGCTGCTGCAAGCTGGGTGTCAGCTGCGCCGTGCAGCTGCAGGGCTCCCTGCATGCTCCCTGCGGGGCTCCCGGGCGGGGAGCACGGGGCCCAGGGAGTGGACCTGGCACTCCTGCTGCACCTCCGCCCCTCATCCTCGGTCACTGAGCCACAGTTCACCCAAACTTTGGTATTCACTGCTTATGAAATTGTGCTAAATAAACAGCTCCGGTTGAGTGTCAAGGGAGGTGTGACAAGTCCTCGGATTCTAGGTTCCAAGGACGTGCTCCTCCTGGAGATGAGCTGGAGAAGCCCCGATCTTCTGCTACTGGTTTGCTCGGAGCACCGTTTCCTACAGCTGCAGCAACTGTGTGGATCGGGGTCCGAGGGGACCTCAGCCTCTGCCTGTCCCTGGGGGCTGACACTAAGCCAGTCCAAGGGCACTGGCCCCTGGGGGATTCTGTAGACTGTTAAATACTTAACTCACTCTGATTATAGCCAGTGTTTGTCTTATCAAGTTTAGGATTTGGCAGAGTTAAAGTTTATATAAAATAGGAACGCTCTAGTCATGCTTTGATAAAACTTGGAACATATGTTTCTTCTCTCAACTCCTAAACAGATTTGGGGTTTGTCTTCCCTCATGTGACATGCTGACTGTCATGGACCACAGGCCCACATTCCCAGGAGGGCCAGCCACAGAGGAAAGTCCCATTTCAGCCTAGCTTCTGAGAAGTGGGTGTCTGTATTGATGGATGGTTGGGGAGATCAGCGCTGGCTGAGAACACGCGACATCCCATAGTCTCACGGAGAAGGCTGACTCCGCTCACCAGGGGAGCCCAATCGACCCAGCCAGTGAAGCAGGCATGTCTTCTGTGTTCCAAACTCAGCTCCTTGTCGTTGTACAACACCTAGCTGACATCAGATGTCACTGTGACATCTGCACAGTCTACAAGGCAGACGTGTCAGACCCAGAGAGGGAAGACTTGAGTTTCCTTGAGGGAGCAGAGCGTATGAAAGACCCTGCAAAGCCTGGCTTACCTCAGACCCGGAATGGCCTCTCCTATGTTAGTGACCTTGGGCAGATCCCTGAATCTCTCACTTAGTCCCTGGCCTCATGGCCTGAGGATGGAGACTTCTGTCCCACAGGCCTGTGGACGAAATGCAAGGATTCAAAGTGCTCAGAGGGGCCAGGACCCTGCTCTGCAGACACTGCCCACTACATCAGCCAGGACCCTCCACTAGAGGGACACCTACCAGTCTATCAATCAACCAGGACCTGTTCTCCAGGACACCTCCAGTCTATCAGCCAGGACCTGCCTCCCAGGACATCAGTCGGGACCTGCCCTCCTAGGACACCTCCCAGGACATCAGCCAGGACCCTCCACTAGAGGGACACCTACCAGTCTATCAACCAGGACCTGTTCTCCAGGACACCTCCAGTCTATCAGCCAGGACCTGCCTTCCAGTGCTACCTCCCAGGACATCAGCCAGGACCCTCCTCACCAGGGACACCACACCAGGCCCAGCACTCATCCTCGTACATTTCCAGGGACACAACACGTACTTTTCCAACTGGCCTGGTCGACATCTGAATCACACAGCTCGGCACACGAGTTCACATTCATTTTTGAACACCCATTTGCACAGAAGCCTGCTAATGACATGTGGTTGATGAAGCAAATCCCATCACAGAAAATCTTCAGAATCTAAAACTAATTTTGAGTTGGGCTGCCAGTCTTTGTAGTTTGAAGTGGACTCTGTCACCATGGAGACCATGCTTTGAGGTGGCAGTAAGTGACAATGTCCGTGGGGGCCTGCAGCCACCCTCCCTCGGCTGTGTTCTGTATCCTCCTGCACCTCTGAGAGGCACTTTTCATCGCACTGGACAGACCAGGTGGCTTGGCCAGAGCACAGTAGAAATGACAGGGTCAGCACTCAGCAGGCTCCTGTGAGCTATGTCTTGTCCTAATCTCGGGGACTCAGACTCATCACCTTCACCCTGAGACAGGAAGTGGTCTGCCTCTCCACAGCCTCCAGCTTTCTGAACAAAGACTGTGAGGAGCAGGGCGGGCAGGGGATCGAGTCCTGGCCCAGGGCAGTGCTCCTGCCCGGCTGCCTGCAGACGACTTCCCCAGGGCCTGGCTCTGCCTGTGGCTTGCAGACATTTAGATCTCGTCCTGCTCACCTCAGATCCCGGCACAGGACGCCCAGCAGCAGACGTCTCACTGGACACCCACTCTGGGGGTTTTCTGTACCTCGTTACTGCTGTTTCCGTTGTTGAAGTTGCTGGTAGTGACCCTGTAACTTGGACTCATTGTCCATTAATGAGTTTCAGCCCATGGTTCAAAAATGAGCATTCTAGGTCACATAGAAAAAAAATCTGAAAAAAGTGAAATTAAATAAAGGCCCCGAGTTAGGGAAGGCGAATGAATCAGCTGTGCCTCTTTACTGAAGGGAACTCTGTCACCTCCCTCTCTTCCTTCATCATTTCTGCCCTCGATCACGCGCCCAGTGCAGAAACCATTTACTGCAGAAGCTGTCGGTGTGAGTTGTGATTGCAGTAAAGGGTCATTTCAGGAGGGTCAGTTTGGAAATGTGAAGCCGCCTTTAACGCGGCATGTGACAAACCTGTGTGGCTCTCTTGCTCCTTCTGAGACGGACGCCTCTTCTGTGGCAGCAGATGTTGGGCATAGGGAGGGACTTGGACTCCTCAGCTCTGGGAGCTGAGTTGGCCCAAGGACACACTGCAGATGTCTGTGCCCCTTTCTGTCACCTGGCCAGGTGGGCCGCAGACGGTTGCAGACATGTGTGAGAGGTGGGGTGGTGCAGGCAGGACCTGGCTCTGCCTGGGGGTGCCCAGCATAGGCCCCTGGAGGGGCTCTGCTGGCCACAGGGACGCTGCTCACAGTGTCCGTGTCTTCTGCCCACTGGCAAGCGACACATCTGCTGACCTGGGTGCTGCCCAGCAAGGTGGCCCATCCCAACTGCACGTGGTGTCCCCCGTGTCCCCAGTCCAGCATGCCCTGAGCTCACAGGACGAGCTGGGCCCCCAACCATCCTGTTCCTGCTCCTTCCCCACAGCTACCTTTGGGGCAGCACTTTGATGATTTGTTTTTAGTATTTTTCCCAAATATCACAGTCGACGTGGACAGCTGTTTGACGTGGACAGCTGTTGGATGTGGACAGCTGTTGGATGTGCACAGCTGTTGGATGTGGACAGCTGTTGGATGTGGACTGCTGTTGGACGTGGACAGCTGTTTGATGTGTCCAGCTGTTGGACGTGGACTGCTGTTGGACATGGACAGCTGTTAGATGTGGACAGCTGTTGGACGTGGACTGCTGTTGGACGTGGACAGCTGTTAGATGTGGACAGCTGTTGGACGTGGACTGCTGTTGGACGTGGACAGCTGTTGGACGTGGACAGCTGTTGGATGTGGACAGCTATTGGATGTGGACAGCTGTTGGACGTGGACTGCTGTTTGATGTGGACAGCTGTTGGACGTGGACAGCTGTTGGATGTGGACAGCTGTTAGATGTGGACAGCTATTGGATGTGCAGAGCTGTTGGATGTGCAGAGCTGTTGGACGTGGACAGCTGTTGGACGTGGACTGCTGTTTGACGTGGACAGCTGTTGGACGTGGACTGCTGTTGGACGTGGACAGCTGTTTGACGTGGACTGCTGTTTGACGAGGACTGCTATTGGACGTGGACAGCTGTTTGACGTGGACAGCTGTTTGACGTGGACTGCTGTTTGACGTGGACAGCTGTTGGACGTGGACTGCTGTTGGATGTGGACAGCTGTTTGACGTGGACAGCTGTTTGACGAGGACTGCTGTTGGACGTGGACAGCTGTTTGACGTGGACAGCTGTTTGACGTGGACTGCTGTTTGACGTGGACAGCTGTTGGACGTGGACAGCTGTTGGACGTGGACTGCTGTTTGACGTGGACAGCTGTTGGACGTGGACTGCTGTTGGATGTGGACAGCTGTTTGACGTGGACTGCTGTTTGACGAGGACTGCTATTGGACGTGGACAGCTGTTTGACGTGGACAGCTGTTTGACGTGGACTGCTGTTTGACGTGGACAGCTGTTGGACGTGGACTGCTGTTGGATGTGGACAGCTGTTTGACGTGGACAGCTGTTTGACGAGGACTGCTGTTGGACGTGGACAGCTGTTTGACGTGGACAGCTGTTTGACGTGGACTGCTGTTTGACGTGGACAGCTGTTTGACGTGGACAGCTGTTTGACGTGGACTGCTGTTTGATGTGGACAGCTCTTGGATGTGGACTGCTGTTTGACGTGGACAGCTGTTTGATGTGGACAGCTGTTGGATGTGGACAGCTGTTTGACGTGGACAGCTGTTTGATGTGGACTGCTGTTTGATGTGGACAGCTGTTGGATGTGGACTGCTGTTTGACGTGGACAGCTGTTTGATGTGGACAGCTGTTTGACGTGGACAGCTTTTGGACATGGACAGCTGTTGGACATGGACAGCTATTGGACGTGGACAGCTGTTGGATGTGCAGAGCTGTTGGACGTGGACTGCTGTTGGATGTGGACAGCTGTTGGACGTGGACTGCTGTGAGTTGGCTCAGGCTCTTCTGCTGCCTTTCACAGCCAGGATTTTAGAGCAGTTCTGGGGCAGGAGAAGGGACGAGGACCCTCACCACCAGAGGGCAGTCTCAGCCCCCGAGGATGCTGGCCGTGTTTGGAGACATTTCTGGTCGTCACCACCTGTGTTGGGGAGGCTCTGTGTCCACCGTGTGGAGGCCGGTGCTGCTGGACACACAGAGCCTCCAAGTGCGGAGAGCCGGTTCCCAAGCTGAGCTGAGGTTGGAGGCTGATCCTGCCCAGGAAGCATCCTCCTCCTGCCCTTCCAGGTCCGGCCTCAACTCAGACAGCTGCAGGAATGCCCGATTCCCATGTCATGAGGTCCCTGTCCCACTGGGAGCTCTCTGCTCTCCTGTCCGGCAGCTTTTCCCAGTGGCTGAGGGATTCTGCTGTTTGCAGAGCCCCAGCGGGGAGCGGCGTCGGGCTGCGCTCCTGCAGGTGAAGCACAGCACCTGCCCGCAGGCAGTCTAAGGGCAAGAGGAGAGCTCAGGCGCCCTGCTCCTGGCCAAGTGCTATGCCACTGGGAGTGCCCCATGGCAGCTCATCATTTCTCTCCTTCGAGGGCTGCTGAGTGGACCAGTTTGGGGCTCCTAAACAGGCCTGTGTTTTCTCAAGTTCCCTCTTCGCTGTCCGAGGGCAACAGGGAGATCTTGTCCACACCACCCACTGCGACCTCGGCCTGCACTGGGTTGATCTCTGGCTATGATTTGAGAGACTGTGGTAGGCACCTCCAATTGCTCGTTTCCCTGTGGACTACACAGCTACGCATCTCTTTTCCCTCTAACCCCCAAGCCCCGCCTCTTGGGCCCACTAAGGCCAGGGGCTGCAGGCTGAGGGGAGAGCCCTCCACACCTGAGCCCTGAATCACCATGGGGAAGCCGTCCACGAAGGTACCAAGAGTCACTGGGCACAACTAGTCTTGGAGGTTGTGGAAGGTGAAAAGAAATATTTAGGAGCAACGTTACAGAATGCATTCCAGAAATCCACATGAAAAACTCTAATACCCTAATTTTCTCAAGTATCACCTATGCATAACTTTAAAACTGATTTTAATTTGTTTGCACAGAAATAAATTTTTATATCACTTTCATTGTATTAGGTTTATAAGTTACCTAGGGATGATTTAGGACAGACATAGGTCGTATGTGAATACTGTGCCCTTTTATATAAGGGACCTGAGCTTCCAAGGATTTGGGCATTGCAGGGACTCCTGGAGCCGGTCTCCCATGACATGGAGAGGTCACTGTAACTCAGAGTTGACCACAACAGCTGCTACAGAGCGTCTGTACCCTTGTTCTGGTAGAACCAGCCAGCTTTCACTTACAAACGGTTCCGGTGTTCCTAGCACCACGCTCAGGGACATGATTTGCATAGAAATAAGGTTTTGAAGTGGCATTGTTAAGTTCCCTTGGTCCCCAGGCATGGAGCATCTGTCCCTGCTCCTCAGTGCCTCGTCCTCTTCCACAGCATGGAATTGCGACGTGTTTCACATCATGCCAGGAGCAGGGGCCCCGCTGGCGGTGCAGGGAGGGCACCGGGCGAAGAAGCGGTTTTGAGGAAGGGAGGGTGAGGGGAGGAGGAGGACATGCAGAGTGCACAGTGGAGGAGCGCGGAGAGGTCAGCAGAAATTTGTCTTGAGGTAAGTCTGGATGCCCAGAAGTCACTAAGTCAATGTAAGTAAGCATAATGGCCAGGGCCATTTGCCAAAGACCATTGAATATCTAAAGGGGAATTCTTGCTAAATAAAGTAGGAGCCCCCATTGCTGTGGGCCTCTTCCCACTTGAAGGCCTCCGAGGAGTCTCAGGGTGCCCTCCAGAGACACTTCTGCAGCGTGTGCCACCTGGAGGAGGTGCTGGGGCTGCAGGTGCTGTGCCAACACTCTCCTGTTTTAAAATGACAGATCTCCTCTACCTGTCCATTTTCTTGGTGTTGGGTCTCACATCTAACATGGTTTAATATGCTTTGATTATTTAACCTGACAATTTTCTCCCATTTTACTTTGCAATTAACTTACCAATGTAAAATTTGGGTCAATATAAATGTTTTTATAAATGCAAATAAGCCACCGGCCCCTTGGAGCTGGAATCAACACTCTGGGGATGGGTTCCAGGACCCTGGGAATACAGAAACCCGCGACGCTCAGTCCCTGAGAGAAAGCACACAGCGTTTTCACATAGCGGTACCGTGCACTCCTGCACACTCCAGCAGTCTAGCTGGCCCAGACGCCTGCTACCACACGCTGGTACCAGTGGTTCCCCTGCTGTTTAGGGGTGACGAGGAGAAGCTTGGTACATGCTCAGCATAGTCAGGGCTTTTCTTTAGGTGTTTTCTGAGGTTGGCTGAATACCCAGATACCCAGGGCCAGCTGCAGGATGGTCTCCAGTGAGCCAGTCTAGCAGAGATCACTCACAGAGCAATGCCGTCTCAGCACATCTGAGGGTCTCCCCTGGAAGTGGCTTTTCTGGGTAGAGTTGGGTTTTCTACTCCATTGTGGTCTTTTTGAATGGTGTAGCATTAGTTTCTTTTATCCCTGACTTTAGATTAATTTTATAGAAAGCTTCTGTATTTCCCTAAATTTCAGGGCCATTTTCCTAATGATAAAATTATGTTCCTGCTCTACATTTCATGAGCTTCAGAGAATGCATGTGCTCTTAAAATGAAGTGATAGCAATATGGCGGGGGCGAGAGTCCTGCTTTCTGAAAAGATGGCTTTGCTAACGCAGCTGCCCTGGAGAGAACCCTGGGGCCTGCAGTCGCTGCCCCTCATCTGGCCCTGGAGCCTGCAAGGACCGTTGAGAGAAGGCCTGGTGCTTGTCATGGGCCCCCAAACAAGTGCCACCTATTGCTTTATGGCCCCAGCTTGGACGACGCTGACAGCGCCCTGCAGTGTTTTGGGAATGATGATCATTTGCTCTCACAGCACCAAGACCATATCTTTAATTTGGCCTAGTAGAATTATAGCCCCATGAGCATGAGACTTGGTTAACCCTCCCAACTTAGAGATGTGAAAAGTGGAAAATACCATTTGGAAAAAAACAGAATCATGCTTTTTACTCCTGATTAGTTACAACATCAGAAATAGGACTCTGACTTCTCTCTCTCCTCCCCTCTTCCTCCATCCTTCCCCTTTTTCATTCTTTCTTTTAAATTAATTTCCCTGTTGTACTTTGCAGATCAGGTTTCCACCCCTGGTGCCCATCAGAACCACAGAGTGGTGACCCAGCTGCCCCACGGCTGTGTTTGTGCTCAAAGGAAAGGAGACCAGGGTGTGAAGTAGGTGCTGCAGGCTCACAGAGCAGGGCTCAGCCAGAGGAGTGCACAAGGGACCCTGGGCGCACACAAGATGGAGCATTATTCAGCCACAATAAATGAAATCCTGGCATTTGTGGCAAGACCAGTAAACCTGGAGGGCATCGTACCAACGAGATAACCCAGGCGTGGAGAGAATTGTCCCTCCCAGGGGCTTACTTACATGTGAAACCTAAGAACATTGACCTCAGAAATTGAGAGCAGAAGGGTGGGGACAGGGCCAGGGATGCAGTGGGCAGATGTGGGTCAAAGTGTGGGTCACAACCTCGGTTGGAAGGGGAACGTTGAAGCCACCTCCTGTGAATTGGTGATTGCAGCTGATAACAATGCACTGTTCGCTGGAAAGCTGCTGGGAGCTGACCTTCAACTCTCACCCCAGAAAGGAAAACAAGCTCGTGAGCCGAGGGGTTCACGGGCTTGCCTGGACCACCCTGCCACGTGGACAGATATAAAAGCTTCTCCTTGTGCGCTGCAAGTGTGCACGACTTTTACTTATCAGCTGTGACTTACTAAAGCCAGAAAAACCACGAGCGAATGAAAAGCATTTCCCCACTAAAACAGGGGAGAAGAGTCAGGTAGGCAAGGTACAGAGGTGGCAAGGCCCCAGTGCCACCCACAGGTGCACAGCGGGGGTGTGGGTCTTGGTACTGCTGGCGCTCCCACGTGAGACCCGCTGAAGCAGGACAGGCTGGGTCTGACACTTAGTGAGCGGCCTCAAAGGCAGCTCCTGTCCGTGCCGGGCTCGCACCCCTCCTGTCCCCAGAGCGGACCCCTGGCCTTCTCCCTGGCCAGCCAGGATCCCCGCCTTCATTCCTGCTTCACCCAGGAAAACCAGGGTGGCTGGAGGCTCCTGAGGCCAGTGGTCACCAAACCCTCAGATCTCTTCCAGAGCTTCTGGAATCTGGCTGCTCCTTCTGCCACACCTGCAGCCAGACGCTGGGGACAGATGGCTGAATACCTTCTGTTCTGGTTTGGATGTGAGGTGTCCCCCAGAAGCTCACATGTGAGACAATGAAGAATGTCTGGAGGAGAAACGATTGGGTTACAGCCTTAACATAGTCATGAACCAGTCCTTCATGGGGATTAACTGGGTGGTAACTGGAGGCAGGAGGGTGTGGCTGGAGGAGGGGGCTCATTGGGGGTGGGGCTATGGGACGTATATTTGCATCGGGAAGTGGAGCCTCTCTCTGCTTCCTGATCCTCATGTGAGCTGCCTCCCTCTGCCACACTCTTCCACCATGATGTCCTGCCTCGCCCAGAGCCCCGAGGAAGGACCTGGCTGTCTACGGACCGAGACCTCTGACATTGTGAGCCTCTAAATGAACCTTTCCCCTAACATTGTTCAGATCTTTTAGTCATAGCAGCGAAAAAGCTGACTCAAACACCTTTGTTGCTCAACAGTGTGGATGTCCTCCAACAAGTGAGCACAGGTGTGCCATCAGTGCAGAATTCCACTCTGAATACACACCCACAGACAGCACGCAGACAGCGGAGAGGGCGGGCCAGGCGCACGGCAACTCTCCAAGAGGAGCTAATTTGTGGGAGCAATCTGAGCACCATGATGGACCTGGGGACGAGCGGAGTGTGGCCCATCCACACAACAGAGTGTACTACAGCCTGAAAGGAAGGGGGTTCCAACACACGCTACCACCTGAGGTAAACTTGGGGTACTGTGCTGAGTGATACAAGCCCGTCACCAAAGACGAGCTGTGACTCCACTCATATGAGGTTCCTGGAGTCCCCAAATGCAAAGCACAGAAGGTGGGATGGGGTGCTAGGGGCCGGGGACGAAGTGGTGTTCAGGGGGACATCTCAGTTCATAAAGGAGTTCTGAGGGTTGATGGGAATGACCACCGCACAGCGTGTGAGTGTCCTCAGTGCCACTGAACAGCATGCATAAACAGGTAGAAAAGCAAATTTCATGTTTCATACCTGGCCACTGTAACAAGCAGCTTTGCTCCTTACCTCTGGCCTGCACAACAAGCAGTGTGACATTCTGACTCCTTCAGCCTGGCCTCATCCCTCACTGTCACTTCATGTGACCACAGACACACTGAAGGATTCATCCAGGCCCCAGGTACGAGCTCAGCAAACCCCCTCTCCTGGGAGATCTACCAACTCATATGCACCTTCTATGCAAGACTTGGTCCTCCACACCCTCCCACTGCCCTTCCGCCAGAGCACAGCACGTGGCCTGAGAGGCCATTGCACCAAAAACAAACCTGCGGACCACCCTCTTCCCCAGGACGTGATCACCAAGCCTCCAAGTGGACTGGAGAATTAGAATCTAGGTGCACCCTGCCCACCACTCTCCATGCCCTCTGCTCTCCATGCCCCTCCTACCCTGCATGTCCCCTCCTGCACTCCATGCCCCTCCTACCCTGTATGTCCCCTCCTGCTCTCCATGTCCCCTCCTCCTCTCCATGTCCCCTCCTCCTCTGCATGTCCCCTCCTGCTCTGCATGTCCTCTCCTGCTCTCCATGTCCTCTCCTCCTCTGCATGTCCCCTCCTACCCTGCATGTCCCCTCCTGCTCTGCATGTCCCCTCCTGCCCTGCATGTCCCCTCCTGCTCTGCATGTCCCCTCCTGCTCTCTATGTCCCCTCCTGCTCTCCATGTCCCCTCCTCCTCTGCATGTCCCCTCCTGCTCTCCATGTCCCCTCCTGCTCTCCATGTCCCCTCCTCCTCTGCATGTCCCCTCCTGCTCTCTATGTCCCCTCCTCCTCTGCATGTCCCCTCCTGCTCTCTATGTCCCCTCCTCCTCTGCATGTCCCCTCCTGCTCTGCATGTCCCCTCCTACCCTGCATGTCCCCTCCTGCTCTGCATGTCCCCTCCTACCCTGCATGTCCCCTCCTACCCTGCATGTCCCCTCCTGCTCTGCATGCTCCTCTCCTACCCTGCATGTCCCCTCCTGCTCTGCATGTCCCCTCCTACCCTGCATGTCCCCTCCTGCTCTGCATGCTCCTCTCCTACCCTGCATGTCCCCTCCTGCTCTGCATGTCCCCTCCTACCCTGCATGTCCCCTCCTACCCTGCATGTCCCCTCCTGCTCTCCATGTCCCCTCCTGCTCTCCATGTCCCCTCCTCCTCTGCATGTCCCCTCCTGCTCTCCATGTCCCCTCCTCCTCTGCATGTCCCCTCCTGCTCTGCATGTCCCCTCCTACCCTGCATGTCCCCTCCTACCCTGCATGTCCCCTCCTGCTCTGCATGTCCCCTCCTACCCTGCATGTCCCCTCCTGCCCTGCATGTCCGCTCCTGCTCTGCATGTCCCCTCCTGCCCTGCATGTCCCCTCCTGCTCTGCATGTCCCCTCCTCCTCTGCATGTCCCCTCCTGCTCTCCATGTCCCCTCCTGCTCTGCATGCTCCTCTCCTGCTCTGCATGTCCCCTCCTGCTCTGCATGCTCCCCTCCTACCCTGCATGTCCCCTCCTGCTCTCCATGTCCCCTCCTACCCTGCATGTCCCCTCCTGCTCTGCATGTCCCCTCCTCCTCTGCATGTCCCCTCCTGCTCTCCATGTCCCCTCCTCCTCTGCATGCTCCCCTCCTGCTCTGCATGTCCCCTCCTCCTCTGCATGCTCCAGGGCTGCTCTGCATGTCCCCTCCTACCCTGCATGTCCCCTCCTACCCTGCATGTCCCCTCCTGCTCTGCATGCTCCCCTCCTCCTCTGCATGTCCCCTCCTGCTCTCCATGTCCCCTCCTCCTCTGCATGCTCCCCTCCTCCTCTGCATGTCCCCTCCTGCTCTGCATGTCCCCTCCTGCTCTGCAGCTCCCTCATCTAAACAGACACAGAGATGAGCAGCATCACCGCCTCTCCTGCACATAACTCTTTCCATCACCAAACACAATGACATAAGTGTACCCACACCTCAGTTAACAAAAGTCAAAGTGTCTCCATGCTCTCTTGGGAGTCTGAGGCCTGCCTGGAGCCACAGTCACTGTGGAGAGTAATGCTGAGGGACATAAAGAGGTACATGACCACTCAAATACAATGGCTGTCACTCTCTCTAACAGGAGGCCAAAGTACTTCTAGTTTTCCCAAGAGAAGAAAGCGCATGTCTACTGTAGCTCCCTCCATAGCAGCTGGTAAGTGGTGCAGCCCAAGTGTCCTGCAGGGGTGAGAGGTGGACAGCATGGTCCTTCAGCTCAATGGATGTAACTCAGCTCAGAAGGAAGGGAGACTCTGACACATTCATATTTCCAGGGAGAAAGGCCTGCTTGGGGTGTCAGGCCAGATATTTCATACTGGTTCTCCGGGGGAAGGTGCTGCTGTGTTTTCCAACACCACCTGTCCTCATACTTTAAATCGAGAAGAAAACGTTTTGGGGCTGTGGTTTTCTTTACAAAGCACCCTGGCTTTACAGAAAGAGAGCCTTCGGTTCTCACTGCAACTCGGCACCACTCAAACCAGCAGCAGATCCAGTGACTGGAGGTCTGAAACAAACCAGGAAGAGCTCAGATTCAAAGTTGAACTGAGCACCCCTGACCTGGCCCTTGGGCAGCAACAGCCTTGGCTATCAGGGGCCAGGAAAGGACACAGCGGACCTGCAGGCTTCTGAGCAGCTGCACTATGGAGGTCAAGAACCCAGAGCCACCATAGGGTTTCCTTTCTGGGTTGATCCACATTCCACGCCTCTAGCATAAGCCTTTGCCCCTTTTCACCTGTGCACAACTCCAAGTCAGGAGACTGATGGTCACCCGGCACCAGCCCCTGTGTGTCTGGGGCCCCAGAAGGGAATGCATGACCAGCCCTGGTGAAGCCTTCCTAGCCTCCTCTGGAGGCAGCCTGCAGACCAGTGTGTGTGTGGAGGCGAGGACAGGACTGCTGCCCCCAATAACAGAGCTGGGTGGGACAGTGCCGTGCTAGGGCCCTCTGACAGCAGGTGCCCATCACAGGAGGGGAGGAGAGCTGCTCCTGCGTGGAGGGCCACACTTCTCCTCCCACGACAGCTCCCTCTGCCTCCAGGGCCTGGGACGACCTTCTCTCTCCAAGAACTCCTGCAAGGTGTTCGAACAACTATTTTTGAAATAAAAAAAAACTTGGCACCATTAATTTAGCTCCTACTAGGACCATCTCTAAGGCAAACTCGCATAACACTTTCGGGGGGAAGGTCCCACTGACGGGTGTGCTGCAGCGTGCAGGCGCTGTGTGGTCCCAGTGTGAACAGCGCCGGCGTCTGTACTCTACCTAGGTCTTCCTCCGCTGGCCCTGGGAAGCTGAGGCCCGGCTGGACCAGGTCTCCTCCTTCTTCCTCTGCAAAGAGAGAAACAAAGTCACACTTTACTATGGCTCTGATGTGGCTTCATTGTGCACGCGCAGCTGCAAAGCTCTTCACCACCCACGTGGCTCACCCAAATGAGACACTTGTTTTCCTCCAGGGCCACTGTTCAGAGCCCAGCATCTTGTGCCAATAACCTTGGGACCCACCACCACTTTTTGTAAAAACCTGCTGATAAAGGACATGGCCCGCCCCCACAGGCAGGAGCTCAGGCGGCTGGTGAAGTGGCCCTCGGCTTCCCTGTGGCTGAGCCCTGGGCTCCGGGGCCTCATCAGCATCGGGACGGCTGCAGGGACTTGGCCCTGTCCCACCCTCCTGGCTCCTTCCAGCCAGGTGGGTCTGGTGGGAAATACCCCCACCGTCCACAAAGCTCTGTCTGCCTCCTGGTCCTCCACGGGCAGAGCCGAAGTCACTGCTGCGCGGCCTCACACTGGGCCACCCTGGTCAATGTGCCCAAAGCTGCACCTTCACTTTCCACTGGGAGCCCCTCGGGTCGTGCGCTTTCATTGTTCACAGCTTTGCCGTCCTGTGCCTGGGACAGCCTGGGCCACATGGCACTGTCCCCTGCACAGCTGGGGCTGCAGAGATGCAGGGAGCCGAGTGGCGCTTTATCCCGCTAGCCCCTGGGAAGCCGGGCTCAGGGTCAGCTGTGGCCTTGCCCTGGGCTCTGCCTGGATAACCAGGCACTGTCCTCCCAGGGCCATGGGCCATCTGGGCGGGGTGACACCGGGGCTTCCTGCCATGACAACAGTCAGGCACACAGTGCTCATCGGGAGCAGGGTTCTAGGAAGGGTGCCTTCCAGCAACATGACACACGTGACACTTGTATAAATGCACATGGGATGTGTCCAGATGAAAGCCTCTGCGCACACACAAGTACCTGTGCACACACACGTGCGCCCAGGTGTGGCCATCCTGTGGGCCTCCAGCTCTCACTGGTGGCTCTGAGGTGCCCCACACCTGTGGGCCTCAGGGTCAGAGTGTTGGCCACACACAGGTCTGTGCAGGACCATGGCAGTACACGGTGGCAAAGCCTGGTCAGTCTGCTGTCACCCTCTGAACCAGCCTGTCAGAATTTGCTGTCAGGAGGGGGGTATGTGGCGGACTGGCTGCAGAGGCACTGAGGAAGGTGCCCGGGCTCCCGGGGACATGGTGGGCTCCTGACCTCCCAGGCACTGACTTAAAGAGCTCAGGTCTGAGTTGTCACGGATCTTAGGACAGCCTGTTCTGCTTGTCTAGCCCACGGCTGGCCCACTCCAGCAGGGTCACAGCACTTGCTCGGTCTGCGTTTCCTGCTGATGAGCTGGCCGCTGCAAAGCTGTCATCCCAGTGACCACACCAAGCATATTAACCCAGCAGTGGCCTGTCTTCACTTGTTTCAAAACGCAACAGGCCTGTGGACTTCAGTAGTTCATGGAACCTAGTCACTGTGTCACCCTAGAAACAGGTGCAGGCTGACGGGTTAGGATAGGATTCAGGGGTGACCCAAGAAACAAGTCCCTAGCCTCAGTCTCTCTCACTCCCTGGAACACACTTAGACAAACAAGTGTGGGCTTGGACTCACAGGGTTTGAACCATGAGAACACGACCCATTGTTCAACCATGAGAGCACTCGACATGCAGAAGCTGGGCAGACGGTGGGCACAGCCAAGGCATGGGCCACAGGCCCACAGAGCTCGGTGTACAGGAGGAGCACACCAACATCCGGGAGCAGCACCCAGGGCTGACGGTGGGAGGGTATGGAAGTCACCCCTAAGTCTTTCTGGAAGAAAGCTGGCTGCACGGTTCACCTCGCTGCTCGTCAGATCGGGAACACAAGGCGAGGCGCAGCCTCACTCACACAGGACCTTCCAACTGTGGAGCTGTACCAGGCTCAGGTCTGGGCATCGATGGCGCCGGCCTTTGGTGCTGCTCGGGGTGCGCGTTGGTACCTTCCTGTCCAACAAGTCCTGTACTCCAGCCTGATTCTGTATGTGCACCACCCACCCACCCCTGCCCAGAATCGTGCCAGGCAGGCCCTGCTCAGCGGGCCCCCGCTATCCGGGTGCTCCTCGCACCTCGGCTTCCACTGCTGGGGATTCACCATGCGCCTGAGGAATGCGCTGAGCGGGCCACACCAAGGGACACGTGAGGCTCGCAGATTCCACGTCCTCTCTGCTGACGCCGGGGGCCCCAGTCGGCCCCCTGAGGTCAGAAGACATGAGGGCACTCGCTCATAGGGCACATCTCTCTTCTGCTGCCTGCTATCCCGGGAACCACTGGCTGATCATGTCACAAAAGAGAGTGCCATCTACATGAGACTGCTGTGTACAGGGACACAGGGTGCTCCTCACCCTCCTCCTCACCCCTCCTCCTCACCCTCCTCCTCACCCTCCTCCTCACCCTGCTCCTCACCCTCCTCCTCACCCTCCTCCTCACCCTGCTCCTCACCCTCCTCCTCCCCCTCCTCCTCCCCCTCCTCCTCACCCTGTTGCTCACCCTCCTCCTCACCGTCCTCCTCACCCCTCCTCCTCACCCTCCTCCTCACCCTCCTCCTCACCCTCCTCACCCTCCTCCTCACCCTGCTCCTCACCCTCCTCCTCACCCTGCTCCTCACCCTCCTCCTCCCCCTCCTCCTCCCCCTCCTCCCCCTCCTCCTCACCCTCCTCCTCACCCTCCTCCTCACACTCCTCACCCTCCTCCTCACCCTCCTCCTCACCCTCCTCCTCAGCCCTCCTCCTCACCCTCCTCACCCTCCTCCTCACCCTCCTCCTCACCCTGCTCCTCACCCTCCTCCTCACCCTGCTCCTCACCCTCCTCCTCACCCTCCTCCTCACCCTCCTCCTCACCCTCCTCCTCACCCTGTTCCTCACCCTCCTCCTCACCCCTCCTCCTCACCCGTCCTCCTCACCCTCCTCCTCACCCCTCCTCCTCACCCCTCCTCCTCACCCTGTTCCTCATCCTGTTCCTCACCCTCCTCCTCACCCTCCTCCTCACCCTGTTCCTCACCCTGTTCCTTACCCTCCTCCTCACCCTCCTCCTCACCCTCCTCCTCACCCCTCCTCCTCACCCTCCTCCTCACCCTCCTCCTCACCCTCCTCCTCACCCTCCTCCTCACCCTGCTCCTCACCCTCCTCCTCACCCTCCTCCTCACCCCTCCTCCTCACCCGTCCTCCTCACCCTCCTCCTCACCCTCCTCACCCTCCTCCTCACCCTCCTCCTCACCCCTCCTCCTCACCCTCCTCCTCACCCTCCTCCTCACCCTGCTCCTCACCCTCCTCCTCACCCTCCTCCTCACCCCTCCTCCTCACCCGTCCTCCTCACCCTCCTCCTCACCCTCCTCCTCACCCTCCTCACCCTCCTCCTCACCCTCCTCCTCACCCTCCTCCTCACCCTGCTCCTCACCCTCCTCCTCACCCTCCTCCTCACCCTCCTCACCCCAGCTCCTCACCCTCCTCCTCACCCTCCTCCTCACCCTCCTCCTCACCCTCCTCCTCACCCTCCTCCTCACCCTGCTCCTCACCCTCCTCCTCACCCTCCTCCTCACCCTCCTCACCCCAGCTCCTCACCCTCCTCCTCACCCTCCTCCTCACCCTCCTCCTCACCCCTCCTCCTCACCCTCCTCCTCACCCTGCTCCTCACCCTCCTCCTCACCCTCCTCCTCACCCTCCTCACCCCAGCTCCTCACCCTCCTCCTCACCTCTCCTCCTCACCCTCCTCCTCACCCTCCTCCTCACCCTCCTCCTCACCCTGCTCCTCACCCTCCTCCTCACCCTGCCCTCACCCTCCTCCTCACCCTCTTCCTCACCCTCCTCCTCACCCTCCTCCTCACCCCTCCTCCTCACCCTCCTCCTCACCCCTCCTCCTCACCCTCCTCCTCACCCTGCTCCTCACCCTCCTCCTCACCCTGCCCTCACCCTCCTCCTCACCCTCCTCCTCACCCTCTTCCTCACCCTCCTCCTCACCCTCCTCCTCACCCCTCCTCCTCACCCTCCTCACCCCTCCTCCTCACCCTCCTCCTCACCCTCCTCCTCACCCTGCTCCTCACCCTCCTCCTCACCCTGCTCCTCACCCTCCTCCTCACCCCTGCTCTCGATGCCCTCCCAGGCTGTCGCTGTGAGCCTGAGCCCAGCTCCTTTTCCCACCGTCCCACTGAGCGGCTCAGCCAGGAGGTGCTGGCGATGGCGACTGGGACATGAATCAGCTGCGGCATTAATGGGCCTCCAGGCAACACCCTGCTCAGACTCCCGTCACACTTGCTTAACAGAAATAGAAAAGTGCCTCAGACTGAACAGTCCTGGAAATGGTCCCTTACTCTTCCGAGCGCCTCTAAGGAGCTCCGGCTGCAGTGCAGAAGCCGTCTTTTACCGCCTCGGCTCCTGCCGGAGTCCTCTTCCTGACTCGCTCTCTCAGTGCTTTCTGGCTGAGTCCACTCCATGACGTATCTTCTTATATACAGAATTTGATGCTGTGCTCCCTCAAGCTCCACCCTGGGAGCCTGCTATGCACTTGTGGGTGGGCTGGAAGGAGGCCTCCTCCCACAGTCAGCACCCACCCTCCAGGTGCAGTGCCCTCACTGACACGGTGCCTGGGTGACTTGCGAGGAGGGGTGTTCAGTGTGGGACCTGCCCCCCAGGCAAGCCATCGCACCTGACCCCGGCCCGGGCTGCACTTCAGTTTCTCTGGAGTCCGCTGCCTGCCTCAGGTCAATGGCTCCCTGCTGGCCCGGACCCTGGGTTGCCAAGGCCGAGCTGACTGCTCTGCAGCTCTGAGCCCTGGGCAGGCACCATCTTGGCCCACAGGACTGCTTGTCCACAGGTCATGGGATGAGTTACTTCAGACTTAAAGCTACTCACTGCCCTGAAGGGGGAGAGCCTGTGCGTCCCAGAGGAGGAAGCATGGCACTTCCTCAAACCCACCTCCCAACCAGGGACCAGGTGGTGTTTCACCAACTATTGACAGTGAGGACCAGAGAAGCGGAGCTGTCCATCTGAGGGCACCCAGCCTCGGCTTCCCCGGCTGGCCCAGACCCCATGCTCTCCTCTGCTGTGTGAGCCAGTCCTGCAGTGCAGCCCAGCACTGGCCTTCCCCGATAGGCCTCTGGGCACTGATGGAGGTCAGAGAGAAAATCTCCCATAGAGAGGCAGAAGAGAGTGACAGCAGAGTGGCCAGTGGGCCACTTCCAGGAGAGTGAGACTTTCACGGAAGCCGGAGTTGCCTTGCCCTCTGTGGACAGAGCAGTGCCGTCTCCTGGGCTGCTCTGGGGGCAGGTGGGGGTCCTGAGCCACTGCCTAGGAGACTGTGGGCCGGGCAGCCCCCTCATTCTCTGCATCTCTGGAGGGCATCGGAGTGGATGGGGGTGCTCAGGGCTGTGGCTCCTCCTGGCCCCCACAGTCTGCTGCCCTTTCTCTCTGTCACTTTTTAAATCTGTGTCACTCGGGCTTGCTCGCATCTCCCTGTGGGAATGGTGGGGAAGGCACTGTGCCCTGGAAGAACAGGACACAGAGGTGTCAGGCACACAGGGCTGAGGGACCTGTCCCCCCAGGAGTGCACTCATGGAGCAGACAGCTTGGCTCCGGACACCACTGCAGGCGTGCCCCCGAACCCCGAGGTGAAGCTGGGTGGGATGCACACCCTGACTGGACAGGTGGACACGAGACCTGCTGTTTTTAACGTCCCTGGCCCATGCTCTTCCGGCCACCAACTCCCTCTACCCTTATCACTAACCCCTAGACAACAGCCCTTGGGACCCTCTTGCCGTGGGGGCTCCGCTTCTGTCTATCACTTTAATAAACCGGCTACTCGGCTGTGGCCCTTGGTGTCCGTGGATCTCAGTCTCTGAACGTGTGAGACCCAGCACCCACAGACCCTCGCATCTCACTGGGTAGCAGGCCCTCGGGGGACAGGACTTGCCCACAGTCCCACAGAGTGGTGCTTCCTGGCTGCGTCTCCTGTAGCACCTCCCTTTCCTCCAAGGACTTCTGAACAGAACCCTAAGCTGCTGGACAGAGACTAGAGGCTGCTCTGGAGGAGATGAGCAGAGCCCTCTGGGCTTCTCTGCAGAACCCCAGGAGGGGCCTGTCCCCAGCCTGGCCCTGGGTTCTGCAGCTGGCCACCTGCTCTCACTGCTGCAGGTGTTCTCTGGTGCCATGTCTGCGCCTCCCACTGGACAGGAGCCTGAGACTTTGCTCCAGAAAGAGGTGACAGACTCTGACCATCACCAAAGGCCATGGCCTCCCACCCGCCTTCCATTTCAGCCTCCAGGGGGATCTGGCCTGGCCCTCAGAGGCATCTCGCAAGGCCAGAGGGGAGGAGAGGCCGCCGTGACCTCCGGTGTGGCCTTGGCTCCAGCTTGGGCCTCTGACCTCTGGCTCCACGGCACCCCCTCCTGGTGCCCCTGCCTGCTCAGCTTTCCTGCCCTCTGTGGGCCCTGGTGGAGCCCACACAGCCCTCCTGGCTCCTGGCACGTCCCTGCAGGGCACGACAGTGCTCCAGTCCGTCCTGAGAGCCGCACCTTCCGCCCTCTCGGCTGAGGCTCAGCCAAGGCCTCCGTCCTACCTGCGAGTGTGCCTGAGCTCACCTTTGAGTCCTTCCTGCCTCGCTCCGACGCCTGCCACTGCCCCTGGCTATCTCAGGTGTTCTTCTCCTTGTCTATCTCCTGTGTGCTGCACCTGGGCTCATAGACAGTGACCCTGAGGGTGGGGAGAGCAGGTGGGCAGTGGACAGGCATCCCCGCCGCTCTGTCTACAGCCTAGGCTGCAGCCAGTGAGGTCCTTGCTGCAGCCCCTGGGGTGGGGCTGGCCCAGGACAGGCCCATGGGCCATGCTCCGGGGCACCCAGCCCAGGACCCTTGGGGGCTCCGTGTGCTGAGTCATCCGCCAGGTCCGGGAGGCCGTGTCCCAGGGCCTGGTTCTCTGCATTCTCGAGGGCACATGGCTGCTGCTCTGATGACAGGACTGAAGGTTCCTAGATTGAGGGCTCATCTGTGCTTGGCAAGACAATGGCACTGATGAGCCTCCAGCCTGGCTCCTCTCCCGTTCCGCCCAGCTGCACCGCCCCGCTGCCGGCTCTTCTAGGGAAATGCAGAGAGGCTCCTGATTCTAGTTGGGATGGAGCAGCGAATCTCAGCAGATGTGTCCCTGAAGTCCGCAAGACTCCCACAAATAGTTCAATGTCACACAGATCAGGCTAAGAGAGAGCTCAAAGTCCCCCATGCAGGGCCCCCACTCTGCCAAGGGTGACAGCAAACAGCTCCAGCAGCACCTGGCGCTGAAGTGGGTGTCTGCTTCCCAAGCCGGGAAGGAGGGCAGCACAGAGCTGGGCTGGCCCCCACCGCGCGTTTGAACGCTGGACACATCTCCCAAACGAATCCAGTGTGACCAAGAGCAGCACACCCTTAATTTTATTCAATAAAAAGAAAAAGATTAAAAAGTGCTGAACTACAAAGGCAGTTCATTATTTAAATACGTGAAACTTCACACTGAATGTATCTGTCTGCGGTTGAACTTGAACATTGACACTCATTATATTTTATATAATATGCTTTAAGTCCAAATTCCAAACGCAGGTGGGATTCAATTCTTTGAACTAGGAACAAGTACTTAGTAAGGTTTCAGACCACAGATTCCTTAAAGATGTGTCCACCTGGAAAACACCACTTTAAAGACAGAATAAGGAGCATTTCACGAAGCTTGGAAAATGTGGCCTTCCAAACCAAGTGACTGCTGCTCATATCACACCATCCAAGTCTCAGAGATGGCAGTGGCTGGTGTTTGTTGGGTCGGTTTGAGGTGACTAAGGGAACAAAGCACCAGGCAACCGTGAAAGAACAACCATCAGGCACCAACAGACAAGCAGTGATAACCACCTGTCAATCCGCAGGGTCTCCTGACCAGTCCTGGAAGGACATGGGTCTCAGCAAGATCCTCCCCAACCAACCCCAGGAGGACAAGGGACTCTAAAAACCTCCCTTTCCTGTCCCAAGCCCTCCCTTCCTGCCCTAAACCCAATAAAGTTCCAATCCAGCTGAGCCAGGGTGCGACTGCCCCGGACCCTCTGTGGGACTGGAGGGTCTCGTCCGGGAGTGAATCTCAATAAAGCCTGTTCAGCTGCTTTTAATCGGCCTCTTTTTGCTCACAGGTGCCTGCCCTTACAGTGTTGAAACTGAGCTGACTCCTGCTCTGAGGAACAGCTAGTGCTCATTTTAGTAGAAGGTCTGGGGAGGGCTCCGGAGGACCCGCCAGGCCTCCAGTTATATCACATTTCCGAAGAGCCATGAAGAATTATTAGGGTAAGTACGTCCCATGTAACATCAGTTGTTTCTGAAATTCAAGTGTAACCTTATTTCTGTTTGTTCGATCTTGCCTTGCCACCCCTGGGGAAGTTTTGGAAGATTCGGGTGCTCCTGCCTGCCCCCCAAGAGGCTGTGACTCAGGCTCTGGGGGGGGGGGCAGAGAGTCCAGTTAATGTGCCCACAGGTGAACCTAGTGTGCGGCCAGGCCTTGGCTCACCAGCTCTGAAAGAGCAAGGCAATTTATGAAAGCCTGCCCTTGGCCTCCCAGATACGCTCACCCCTGCCCAGGCTGTGGCCAGTGTCCTTGAGGGTACAGGGAAGCCAAGGGTGACCCCTTGTGCTGGCCTTGCTGGGATCTGACCTCACCTGGGGGACAGAATCTGTCAACAGTCTGTCTCATTTTGTTACACAACATGCTTTCCGGCCAGGAATTTTTCAGGCAATTTAATGTGCATTAGGTTTAAACACTCCTGAATTCTTTATTTGACATATTGTCTTAATCTTCTACTTGATGAACTTCTCACGTCTGGCTTTGCCTCTCCATGTCCACAGGGCTGACCAGACCCCCAGGCGAGGTCCTCGGATATGGCAGGAGTCAGGAAACCTCCAAGTACATTGCACCTTTTCCTGGATTGTGTGCAAATAGCTTTAGGGTAAGGCATCATGCTCCAGTTTTTCCTTAAATAAAATGACAAGCCTTGATTTTCAAGGGTCCAATTAAAGCAGAATGGTTAAATAAGTTCAGAACAGTTATGGAGAGCGATGGAGAGCCTGCAAGTGCTCGGAAAGTCCGAGCAGGGGGCCGAGTGAGAAGGCTCATGCTCCCCCTGTGCATGTCACCACTAGAAGAAGCCTGGCGCCGTCTACCAAGGCCCTCGGGCCTCTGTCTCTGATTGGAGGGATTTCAGCTGCATTTGATTCTCCCCTTTCCATTTTTTTGTGCTTTGCCAATGTTCTCGACCAGCTGCAAGCCTTTTGTAAGTGCACAGTCCTAAAATGCTTGGCCTTCAATGGTCTGCGGCAAAGCCACATCTGGACGTCCTTCTTCTCTGGAATTGGACGGCCTCGAATGAAAACGGATAGCGGTAAAATGGGGGGGGGGGGGTTCATCTCCCTGATAAGCATCTGTTTCTCTCTTTTCTCACCAGAACAGCCCTGAGGGGCCTCCCGCCCAACCTCCTTGAACTCCAGGCAGAGACTACAGAGGCTGGGGACCAATTCTGCCTGCCCAGTCCCACCAAGCCACCTCCTGAGCACGGTTCAGAAGGAAGGTGGGACATGGCAGCCATGACAACCATGCACCTTGCTCACCTTCCCCCCAACACCAGGACCTTGATGACCCCTCGGGTCGTGTGTTCGGGTTGACCTGTTGCTGGCATTTCCTGATTGCAACCACCTGACCTCAGAGCTGGAAATCACTTAATCTGAGTATTAAATGTCATGGTCTCCACCTGCAAATTAGAGGAGAGTGAGGGGTGGTCAGTGATTGACCCCAAGTCCTGTGGCTGCTCAGCAGAGGTCAGATTAGAACATGGGTCCTACACTGCCCTCGAGCTCCAAGGTCCACACTTTGCCCTGTGCTGCTCCTGGCTGTGCCAACCTGTGGGCCTGGGGGCTGCGGGACTGTGTGCACCAGGGTCTGCCCTGCCTGGCCTTCCCCTCTCCCACAGGTGTTCTGTTGGCCCTGCTCTTCCTCTCTAAACCACTCTTCTTCTGCACTGACACCTGGGCTCGGAGATGCCAAATTCACGGAGATGAATGGGAAAATGGATGCCAAAGAGCCTTCACAGAGCTTGTACGCTGTGCCTAGTTCTGTCTCCACTCTGCAGACTCCAGGCCCCTGCTACGCTCTGCGAGGGGATGCTCTGTGCAGCTGCTGGGATGTGTGGGGAAGGGGAGGGTCCTCCAGTTCCCCCTGTGGGCCTCCCCATGGCTCTGCTCCCAGTGGGTTTGTTGGGAACCCTGAAGAACGTCCCAAAGCCTGGAACTGTGGGAGGAACTGAGCCCCTTTGACCTTGTCATGGAACATTCTTAGCCGTTCCCAAAATTCCTTTGTCTAAATATCATGCAAATGGCAATATTTCCCCTGTGCTACTTCACCAAATCTAGGGTGTCCTGGGAAAGACTAGCAGCTCCCAGCATGCTCAGTGACCACTGACCTGGTCTTGCCCTGATGTGACTGGGTATACCTTCAGACAGCCTCTGCACAGAGCTTTGCTCTCCTGGCATCCACCCCATTGGGCTTGCCACCTGGGTGGGCAATGCCTCCTTGGGCAAGGCCTGTTTTCAGCATCACCTTTCAACTCCAGCAACACTGTTTAAAATGCGTGTTCTGTTGTTCTACAGAACTGAACAAACTCAATCTGTTGCATGCAGAATTGTATAAATCTCTATATCAAAATATTTCCTGGCTACAGTATTGCTGTCTGCTCAATTTCTAAAAGAAAGCAACTTCAGAGACATGATTTGTGGCTGGTTGTTTTGTGCCCTGAGTCTTTGTAAATGCCCAGTTTTGATACTACTTAGCCTTAAAACTGAATTTTGATCTATATCCCCAGGCCTGGCCATTATTCATCAATTTCATGTTGGATATTAATAAAAGTGAATAATATTTGTTAAAAATGACAGACGAAACTGGTTACCTATTAGTCATTGACAAATTGCACCCAAGGCTTCATTCTTCCTTTTTAAACACACTGCACAGCAAATTCCCTTGCAGGGACCCAACAAGGACAGGGTTTCACAGCAGCACCGAGACAGCAATTCATTTTCAAAGCCCTTGGATTCTGAATCGATGGGGGTTTAACAAGTTTTATAGTTCTCGCCCTGAAATTCATCCAAAATCACTAAGTAATGCTGTGGCCGCTAGGCCAGCCCAGTGTACCAGGCCCTTGTAGGCTCCCTGCGTGGACTGTGCTGTGACCCTGGGATGCAGATGGACACTGCACTGTGGGCTGCAGGCTTCCCATCTGCAGAATGTTGAGTCACAGCTGCAGGACGTGTGCATTTCAACACCACGGAAAGACACAGACACTGCCACTACAGAGACATCTCCTGCCATGCACACCACCCAGCAACTCCATTTCTGCAGGGAAAACCTGGGTGAGTTCAGGAGGAAACCGAGTGCCAGCGACTCCTCATCTTGAACATGCCAAGCAGACAAGATTCTGGGTCTCTCTCCGCCCAGTGAAGGCGGACGCTGTTCAGAACCATGTGGAACCAACAGGCTTCAAGCACAAAGCATGCAGCATCCAGAGGTGGAGCGTGGCTGCAGGAGGGGGCTGAGATTCTGTGTGTTCCACCGGCGACTCCTGGCTCCATGGCCTTTGCGGCCTCTCACAAACGCTGCCCCAGCACATGGCTGGCACAGCTTCCCTGCAGGCTAGCTAGCTCACGTCTAGGCTGAGGCCGGTTCCAGCTCGTCTGATCTGGGGCTAGTGACTCAAGCCTTGGTTGCCTGATCTGTAGAATGGAACAATGCCGTTCAGGTCAAAGGCCTGGATGAAGCGCGAGAACCCCAGGGACCTCGGCAGTCTGGGGCCTGTGACCCACACTTGGTTTCTGCCTCCCTCCTCGTCGTCCACACTTCCCTGAATTCAGACGGCCCCTGGAAGGTGCTACGCACCCATCGTATCCTGTCAGGGGGAGCTGGGCAGGACAGGAAGGCCTGGCCAGCGGTACGTGAGAAGCACGGAGGTCCTGACACCATGTACTGCTGACCCACTGACTTCTGTAGCCCAGAGCCCTCCACGGCCCCCTGCGCCTCCCACCCATGAAGAGGGCCCGTGCTTCAGACCCTCTGGTGTTCCCAGTCCAGTGTTCTGGAGAAGGAAGGTGCGGTGCCCACGACACGGAGCTGTCTCAGTGTCGCACCACGGGGCCACGGCCACATGCGCAGTGACGTCCTGACCACAGGGATTTCTCTTCATGGAATATGTTACTTAAATCTGTGCCCTCCCCACACAGAGTGCCCTGGCCGTTGTGGCTCTAGACTGGCCTTTCACCAGCATTGGACATGCATGACTGCTCCGAAAAACATTTCCTGCATTTGAATAACAGATCAGTCCTGCCTGTCCTCCAGGGTGGAAAGATGACAAGAAATCTGCAATTCATCACCTGCGTTTATGGCAGAGAGCAGGTCTGGCTGATCCACCTCATCTAAATTAGGCTAAAGAGCTTATCCTAGTTGTCTGGCAAGATGGGAGAAAGGAAGGCAAGAAGAATTATGGGAAAATGACAGGGCAGAGTGTTAGAGTCACACAGATTTCCAAGCTCACTTCTGTGACTTCCTTCAAGGCTGGTCATGAGCGTCCACCCTGTTCTCCACAGCTCTGCAGAGAAGATGGCGGCACCTGATGCTGAAGCGTAGCTCCCACCCAGGTGTCCACTCTCCCGAGAACTAGAGATCACATCTGCTCATCAGCATTGCAGCCCACAGCCCAGTGGGTCAGCCAGCACGGGGCCCGGCAGGGGGAGGGCAGAGCCACTTCTGTTCCAGGAGAGACCGACCTGGCCGGTGACTCTGTGGGAGGGTGCATGCGGGATCACAGAGACCCAGGGCAACCTGTTTCCACCCTCCTCGAACTCCCCGGGCAGTTAGGGATGGCCTGAGTTTTCACAGATCCTCCGTGAGAGTTTACAAATTAAAAAAAAAAAAAAAACATGAACATTTGTATACAGGCCACTCTGACCAGGAGTCCCCGTCCAGCTCCTACCTCAGGGTCTATCGGTCAGAGGCCCCAGACCCCTCTGAACACGCTTCAAGTTTCTATTCCCATTCTTAATGATTTTTTTTAAAAAAAGAAATACTCTAATTCCCAACAAATACTAGTCTGTCCTTCAAACAGCACAAAGGTATCCAGAAACCGAGCACACGAGATGGACAGCAAGGGTGCTGCTGGACAGCCTCCTCGCGGCTAGCGTGGCCTCGCCTGGCCTGCTCCCGGGGCTGGATGGCAGCCAGCCCTCCTGAAGTGCGCACAGCGACACTGCTCTGGATTCTAAGCCACCCGAAACACGTGGCCTCATGCACTTCCTCCCATGCTGTCCTGCAACCAGAGCCACAGAAGCCACTCGGCCCCTGGGATGTTTCTGGTGGCTGTGAGTGTGGCCAGTTGACCCCCTCCATGGGGTGTGGCCAGCTTCCTCCTGGGGGACATTGGCAGGGGCTGTAGGCGCAGGAGACGGTGGTGAGCCTTCTCCAGGTGCCCCTGATCCTGAGTCAAAGGAGTCAGCCTGACCGGACCACCATCGTCAGAGGTTTGGGTGTGACTCCTGAGGCCAGTGCCTTAGAAAACCACATCCAGTGAAATATCACCTCACTGGACTTTTCTTCCTAAGACTTCCAGAAAAGCCCTTGCGGTGGGAAAGGAAGAGCGACTCTCGCCAGCCGAGCCACTGTGCTGGTCGGTGGTCAGACCCCCATCTGTTTAAGGTCACTGCACATCGGCCACGTGGGCTGAATGAGGAGCCTTCACCCCTGGGCCTGCTGTTACCTTGGGCATCTCTTTGTTCTGTCAGCACGGGCTCTGTGTCTGGCAAGTCATTTACAAGTGACTTAACAGGGACAGAGGATCGCCGTCCCGTGTGCTTGCTCCAGTGGCATTCTTCTTGCTTGATTTAAGTAGTTTCTGAGCAGAGTGTGTGTGTGTGTGTGCAGGCTCCCTCCCTCCTCTGCACGCTCCTGAGCATCAAGCGTGCAGAGGGGCCAGCCTCCGTGTTTCCCATCCTGTTCTCTCCAACTTCCAAGGGAAAGCAGAGGCTCTGGGGAGACCGAAAATCAGGGCCCAGCCTCGGAGGCCCCAAAGCTCCTCTGGCCCTTCAGTCCTGGGCAGGAGGAGAGAGCCAGCTCAGTTGGATATGGTTGAAGCTTGGTCTGTAGCAGACCACAGGAACCAAATCTGCACACCTTCCTCTGTCCTTGGGGGGAATGGCCGTCCTCTCCCGACACCTGAGCGTCTTCCCTGTTTCTCAGGAGAACCACCAGTCACACCCACAGCCCAATTTAGATTTGCAACTGAGATGCTTTCACAATAAGCCCTACCAGGGTGAATGAGGACAGCGTCCACGTTCTCCACCCCAGTGATGGTTCCCATGTGCTATTCATCGCACCTTACTGCGAAGCCCCGTGGATTCCAGACACCACAAGATTAACCGCCAGCTGGGCCACAGGGGCTTCTGATGAGGTCCACAGAAGGATGACCTGGCAATCAGCTGTGTCCCCCAAACTGAGGATGGTCAGGCCCTCAGCATACCAGGAGGGGCAGGGGAGATGGAAGTCAATGACGGCAGGAATGAGCCAGCCGCGCCACTCACCCTCCTAGAGGGTCAGTGGGCCAAAGGAACTGCGATGGCCACCTACAGCTGGTCGACTCAGTCCTCCATCAGGCACAACACACTGCTGCCCACCCCTTTAGGGATGAGCCCGACTTTCATGTACCTGTTTACAATTACTCGGGGCCCAGTGTACTGTGTTCTCACTCCTTATAGGAAACCGACCTGGTTCTCATGACCAAGCTTCCCCAGGAGGATCACTGGGAGGTCACCCCCCAGGAACCCGGGGACAAGGGGACACATGCTCTGAGCAGAGGCCTGTCCTCACCCTGCTGGGCGCTTGACACTGCCTGCCCTTCCAGCTCCTCTCTGCTGGCCTGGTGACCAAGCACCGCGCAGCAAGCCTCTTCTCGTGTTGGGAATGGACGTCATCGTAACTGGGTGGTCTGTGAGACCTGTGGATCCTCTCCCTCCGTGACACTGGAGAGTGCCTGCCACCTGTGTGGCCCAGGGCTGGCCTCCACCTGGCTGTGCCCACCTCTATCCATCCTGCCCAGGTCCTCTGTGTCTGTAGCTCAGGCTGCGGGTTCTGAGAGCTGCCCTTCTGCTTGCTCCAGTGCTGCTGCAGAGCTGAGGACGTGCTCTGCCCTCTGGGCCTCTCAGACTCACATCTGGTGTCACGCTGGCCCCTCCTTCTCTTACACAGCCTGCTGGCTGTCACCCAGGAGGACGCTGGAGTAACAGCCCCCGCAATGAGAAGCGCCACTGGATTGCAACATGACGTGGCTCCCACGAAGAGCCGACTCACGCAGACACAGAGCAACGGAGAGAGAGACACAGGAGGGGCAGCCCTGAGCCCAGGAGAGGTCGAGAGCAGTGGGCGGCCAGTGATCAGGACGTAAGCAGTGGCCCTAATGTACCTGGGAGCTGACAGGCATTGGAGGGGACCCGGGGTGCACAGGCCACGTCTGCACCCCACCCTCATCATGTCATGTGAGCTGGGAGGTTCTGGGCCCCCTGAGGCCCGTGTGTGTTGTCCTGGGCAGGTTCTGGAGGACAGGGCTGGTGGCATGTGGATGGCTCCCAGTGGTCAGCCTGAAGGGGGAGACGACCAAGGTGGCCTGGCTCTTAGGGACAAATGCAAGAAGATGAATAGCTGAGTTCAACTGAGGAAGATGAGCAGAGGAGAGCCGCGGAGGACTGCCCCACCATGCAGAGGAGAGCCGCGGGGGACCGCCCCACCATGCAGAGGAGAGCCGCGGAGGCAGCTCCTGCATGCACGGACCCGCTTCGCTGCCCACCTCAGGCAGTCCGCCATGGTCACTGGGATCCTCAGGGGCTGTCTTCCCCAAGCCCATCCCCAACTGTGCCTATCCAACTGCCCTGGGGCGTAGTCTCATTTGGCATTGTATCTCCTGGGCCCCCTTCTGAATCATTCTGGGCCACATAATCTAATTTTCCGTGGGCTGCGAGTCTGCAAACCCATAATAATCCATATGTTTAAACATGGGAAATAAATGTCAGAAGAAAACCCACTGGCCACCTGGGAGCCACACTGCTCTGGGCAGACAGGCCCAGGAAGGCCGCTTATCATCGCCACAGACAGGCATGGAGCAGGGAGGTCTGCATCAGACCCTCGGCCAGCAGCTGCTGTGCCTCACGGACACACTGCCCAGCAGGACGCCTCAGGTGGACCCACAGAGGACTCCTGAGCTGGCTGTGAGGGGTGGGCAGGGAGAGGGCCGTGGAGATGGCCAGCAGCATGGGAATGTGGGCAGGGCACTCCCGCACACATCGCTAGCCGTGTCCTCTGTGTCCATCCTGGCACCACGGGATGGCCTGTCCCCTTCAGAGACCTGAACTCGGAACACAGGGGCTTCCTTCCCTGTGTCGGCCAGTCCAGCCTCCCACACGTCATCCCACCATGCTCACCCTGGGAAGAGCAAACCCTCTTGCAACCAAAGGTCCTGTCTAGAGAGAAGGAGAAGTGACCTGCGGTGGCAGAGGCCGTGTGCCCAGTCCCCGCAGGCTAAGCCTGTCTGCACACCCAGACCCCTGGAGGGCTGCACAGGGCCCGCAGACGACAGGGTCACGAGGTCAGCAAGTCCAGTGAGAACACTCAGTCGTCACCAGCAGGTCCAGGAAGCCACCAAGCCAGTGGGACTGACCCCTGGGGCTGACACGCGGGACAACCATCCTGAAGTTCCTGAATTTGCAACGGGGGAGGAACCCAGAGGAAGCACCGGGTGAAAATGCCCAGGAAACGGCTCGACTCAGCGGGACACGCACCGCTGCTCGTTAGTCCCAGTGTCACTGTAAGGACAGCAGCCTCCCAGCCCAGAGCCAGGTCGGCCCAGGTGAACAGACCTGTGTCCTAATGTGGCTTAAAACGAGAGCGCCGGGGCAACAAGAGGATGCGCTGCTTCTCTCAGACATCTGGGCGTGAGGACTTAGGGAGGATTCCAAAAGAGCTTTGAATTTCTCTTCAAAAAGTCTAAGACTGAAGCTGAGAGACAAGGGCCAGGCCACTCCCACAGCCCGTCTCCACCCTCGGGCGCGGGGTCCTTCCTCTGCCCTTTCCCAGAGGGAGGCCTGTGGCCTGGTGTGGTTCTTCAGTCACTCCCACCGCACCCGACAGAACAGGCCCTGCCTACATCCTCCTCCAAAGGAATGCTGGCCAGCTCTACCACTGCCAGATCAAACCCGGAGAGTGATCATACAGGATATTTCTCTTTTTAATAAAGAAAAGGCAGCTCTAAGGTCTCATAGAGGAAAACAAAACAAATCACCTGCAGAAACATCGAACCTGTCCTCTTGGCTGGAAGGAGAGTCCTGTACGTTGTACTCTCAAAAGAGCACAGAAGAGTGGACACTCATGCTGCCTGACCAGCCTTCCCTGGTCATCCAGAGCCATGGTGCCATTCCTGCCCTGCAGAGACCCGGGAGGGCTCTGGACAGGGCTCCTAGAGGACACGCGGCCCTGCAGGATGGGTGAGGAACAGACCGCACGGAAGCTGGTCAGTCCCAGCGTCGTCACTGATGCTCAGGATTGATGGGAGAAAGAGATGTCAGGCTTCTCCGTGGGCCTTCTTGACCAAGGCCGTTAGGGCCCCAGCAGCACCCGTCCTGGTTGAAGCCACTCAGCACCAGCCAGCAGCATGGCTCATGCTAAAGAGCAATCACGGGCCATGAGTCAGCCAGCCTCTACGTGACTGCAGGGTTCCGTGGAGGAGAAGGAAGGAGTCCCTGCAGCAATGGCTGATGCTCTGAGGGCCTTACAGAACACACCAGGAAGCAAGAGTCCCCTGGACGGTAGGTGGTCAGCATGGTAAGCCCACAGCACCAAGCCAACATCACTGACCTCTGTTAGGCCTTTGTGCACCTACTCTTAGACCCCAGCCGCTTTCGGCTTCTGGCAGCCGGCTCACACGAGGCCAGCCTCGGGCTCCGGGCCCAGCTCAGAGCTCGCTGACCTCCCCTTCCTGCAGTTGCACGGCCAGCTGTGAGCTCCATGCAGCAGAGCTCCTCTTTTAGCTGCAGGGCCCTTGGATCATGGGGATGCACGTGGGGTGTCAGCCCATGACATTGTCAGCATGCCGTCACCCGAGTCCCTGAAAGCCTCTGTGGTGCCCTCCAGCCCTGGGAACCCAAGGTGCCTCTGCTCCTTTGCCTCTGCCTTCCAGGGACGCAGGGCAGAGGACACTGCACGTCCGTCCGTCTGCTTCCCTGAGCACACCGCTGCCCTCAGGCTTCCCACCTGCCCAGCGCTGCGACCCCTGCCGTGGCCAGTGCCCCCTTGGCCTGCCACCTGGAGTGCTCCCTGGATGGATGCACTGTGTGGTCACCCGGGACACGCAGGGTCCACGCTGGTGGTCGGGAGGACTCAGGGCGCGCCTTTCCGTTCATCCTAGTGGGCTGAACGATGCTCCTGGAGCCACAGGCGGCCTCCTAAAGCCATGCTCACTGGCTGCAGGTTGCTGTGGTGCTGGGTGTGTCTGCTCTTCCCATTTCAGTCACCACAGGTCCGACTTCCTGCAGAGACCGCCGAGGCCGGCCTCCCCAGAGCAGCCCGTTGAGCCTCGGTTCTGGAACCTCAGGGGCTGCGCTGTCCAGGGCGCCGCCTGTCCGCCCGCACCTCTCTTGCTGGTGCTCTGGGTGTGGGCAGGGCAAAGGTGGGGAGAACAGTTCCTTCTTATTCCCCCTTGTCCGGCCTGGTGCCAGGGCCCCTGCTCCTGCCCTTATCCCTGTGAACTTTATTCTAAAATAACATGGGAGCCATTCTGGTAAACCACTCAGGCCAAGCCATTTGTCCTAAAATAAGACAAAATGCCACCAAATCCAGCTGACCTGCAGCCAGCACCCCTGCTCAGAATGACCTCCTGTGGGGTGACCGCTGCCGGCAGCCCTCACCCATGAAACCCTCTTCTAGTTGGGCTCCTCTGCCTGGGATGTACTTCCAAGGTCTCCAGGTGCACTGTCACGTTCTCTGCAGGCTCTGGCCACCTGGGGTCTTGTCCTTTCCTGCTCTGGCAGGCCACAGAAGCCTGAGGCGGCTCCCAGGGCCCGTGGTCTGACTGTCACATGCAGTGGCTGCTATGAGAATAGGCCTCTGTGCTGCACCCACCGCTCACCTTGAAGCCGCACCTAGCCTGGGCTCATGCCAGGACCCATGGGAGACCTGTGATGCTCCGCTGGACTCTAGGAGCCGTGGAGATGGAGACAGGGGTCATGTGTGCACGGCAGGGGTGTGGAACCTGTCCAACTGTCATGCAGAGCTCCATCTGAGTCCAGGGGCACACTGGAACGCAGGGACCCGAGGCTCACAGGGTCCCTGAAGCCCTTCCTGTCTTGATGAAGAGCCATTTCTCGGGGGACTCGAGCAGACGAATGGGAGGGTGGTGAGGACGGGGCAGGAGCCAGCCTGGGAGCTCACCCCACACTGCTGAGTGACAGGTGCCAGCGTGGCTTGAGCACGGCCAGCTCAGAGGCCAGTGGGATCCTTGATTGCACGTTGAGCTGGTGACAGGTGCAGGTGGCAAGGGCCAGGCTGAGCAGTCCCGGGAGGGGAAGTGGCTGTCAGGATGTGGCACCTTTATCAGATCCTCAGCTCCGGGGGAAGCCCGTGAGGTGGCTGCACGGGGCTGACCACTAGTCACTCCCACTTGCACTGTGCTGAAGAGTTCACCCAGTCACTTGGGGACTTAGCCCGCCTCGGGTACTTAAGAGAAAGCAACGTGGACCCAGTTCACGCTCCTGCTGTAGCCAGGCCACGGTTCAGCCATGTCTGAGCTCATTGGTAATCAGGAAGGGAGTAAATGGCAAAATCCTACATTTGCAGAGAAGATATTAAAAATATTTATCAACCCTATGTCACAGAAGCAGCCGGAACGAGTTCCCACACTGCTGGAGGGGCTGCTGGTCATGGGACCGCAGAGGCCCTCTCTGGACAGTGGCAGGGGACTTGCCATGTGGCCCAAGCAGCTACCTGCAGAGGCAGCAGGGCCCAGGGGCCAACCTTGGCGGGAATGTGACTCACGCTTTAGTTAAATTGAGTTCCAGGGACGCCGTCTCTGGGCGGCCCTAGAGAAGCGCCCTGGGGACATGCTGAGGAGGCCAGCAGAGCGTCTGCCCACAGTAGATGCCCTCAGACAGGAGGAGCTCCTGGGAGGCCTGTGGCCGGCTGACTCTCCTGGGGCCCAGCAGCAGCTTGGCAGGAGGACCCTGGCACTGCAGAGGAGGTGCTTCTGGCCCTGGGGTGACCCGGGGTGATGGCAGGGTGCCAGCACTGGAGAACCCTCAGCAAAGACAGGTTGCCACCTTCCGAGGAAGGCAGGTTCTGACAACACGGAGCAGGTGACGCCCCGCCATGCATTTGTCTCCACCTGCCTCCAGCAGCTTCCGGAGAACCCTCCCGAGTGGGCCAACAGGAAGACAGCCTCCTGTGCCAGGGGGCCAAGATCACACCCCCAGGAAAGCCGGGACGCACTGCAATCCCGTCTGCAGGGGCTGGAATGGCACTGCGTTCCTGGACTGCGTTCTCTCTGCGCCGGGCAGCTTGGACGCCAGCCCTGTGCATTCACAGGAGCCGGCAGTGGGCTCTTTGCGGGCAGCTGCCCACGGCTGTGATCCCGGAGCACCTGCCTGCACCTTGCTCCTGGCTGATGTGACCTGAGACCTCAGGCAGTGGGATGAGGAACAACATCTGAGTCATTTGCTGGGAGCCTGAACCAGTCCCTGTCAGAGAAATGGATCCCAGCATCACACATGGCCGCTGCGCAGTGGGACAGGGCTGGCGTGTTCTGCAGAGATAACGCCTCTTCAGGAAGTGGCCAGCACCAGACACCGTGCTGCACAGACAGCCCTTTCCTCCAAGGAACCTGTTGCCAAGCAACCCACGCTGTGTGGCCACGTCCCGCAGCCTAGGGACCACAGACCGACTGCACTGGAGGGGGATGGGTGGGCGGCCTCCGTGCCTCCCTGCCGCGGGCCTGTGACAGACCGTTTCCAGCCCCTGCTCAGCAGCGGTGCCAGTGCTGCATGGGGCCCTCTGCGACACTTGTTTTGGTTTGTGAGACGGGAAGCCAGACTCACTCTCCAGACTCAACGCCTTCCGCAGGTCCCCTGCTCTTTGTGTTCCACGGAGCGTGTGATGCTGCATCCCCTCCGACCCGAAGGCTTTGTGTGCGGACACTGGCCTGGAGACCACGCTGGCCACACAGCTCAGCAGGCCGGGCTCCGTGAGGACGGTGCAGGCTTCCCCCTCACAATGAAGTAAAAACCATCCTCTACACCCAGCCCCAGTTCTCCAAAGAGCCTGTGCACAGGTGGATGTGAGATTTCCCCTCCTGAAAGCCGAGGACATGGTGCCTGCTCTCATACGTGAGAATGCACAGGAAATGGTGTGCAGAGTCCATCTGCAGGAAGGACTCGGGCTTGGCAGTCCTGGAAATCAACCCCACGTGGAAGCCACCCGGATGGCTCCCAGGCACAGTGGCTTGGAGGGTCACGCTGTGACAGGGGAGTTGGTTAGTCCTGTCCTGACCCCAGTGTGCAGCCTTAGCATGATGCCCGTCCCCACTGTTTCCATCAGTGTGGCCATCGTGTCACCAAATGGTTCCTGCGAGGACCCGTGCAGTGAGGGTAAACCCAGCCAGCGTTTGACTCTGCCATGCTCCACGGGTATTCGTGAGAAGACTCGGAGTCAGGCTCATGGTTTCTCCCCAGGGAATCAAGACAATCCACAACAAGACCCCAGTGGACAGCAAGTGGGTGGACATGGGGAGGGGCCATGGGGGGTTGGGGCAGGCGGTCTTGAGTGGCCATGGGGGGTTGGGCAGGTGGTCATGAGTGGCCATGGGGGTTGGGGCAAGTGGTCTTCAATGCAGCACAATTCTGAAAAGGCAGATGCTGCTCTCTAGCCTGTAGCTCCCTGCTCAAAGGAGACACAGGGGACAGGACGGGGGCTCCGGAACCTCTCACTGGCATGAAGGGCATTCTTCTATGGCCATGCCTCTCCACCCCAGGTGGGTAGTCATCCTGCCTACACCATGAAACGAGCATTTGCTGACTTTATTCCACTAAATATGGACAGGTCTCAGGGTAGACGACCTGTCAGCCCTTCTGCTTCCCATTAAGGAGACAACAGAATCATAAAGTGCCGAGAGAGAGGCCCTAAGTAAAACTGGCAGGTCTTCTTGGTGCCATGGCCAGCTCATATTTCATGTGTACACACCATTAATCAGTTTTACCGGTGATGCGTGCTTGGTGTTGCAGACAATTTGAGGAAGAAATGACTCTGAGCCCCTTAACATGATCACCACGGTGACCAACCAGTGTGTGAGCAACAGCCCCTCCCTCAGCTGCACCACTGATGGAGGGTTAAGGGCGTCGTGACTTCCAACAGGGGCAAGACGCATTTGACAGACAACCATCTCTTAACCCAGTCCCTGCATCGAGATGTCTGGGACAAGGCAGCGACGCTGGGGCACACGTCTCTAAACTCTCAGCCACTTCTGCAGCCCAGGGTGCACCTTGGTCTGAGAAACCGAGGCCAAGGACGTGGGTGCCGGCCACTGTCAGGGGACATGCAGAGCACGGCCCTCCTGCCGGCCCGGGCTGCACCTCTGCACACTGAGAAGTCTCTGTGTTCTCTTGCTGACCTGAAGCATCACAGCTTGTCATGGTTGCCCACCGTGAATGTGAGGGCGGATTATGAGCGTTATTGGAAACCACCCCTCAGACTTAGGTCTTCTTTAAAAATGCAAATACACAAAACAAAATGAGGGGAAAGAATTCACCCCCAAATTCCCAATTTAACCTATTGGTTTAATCTACTCAGAAAAATGTTACCTTTAAAAATCTTGCAACTCTGATGAAACAGAAGTCTTGCATCAGCCTCAGGGACACTCAGAGGGCAGAGAGGACCTGCTGATATGCAGCCCTGGCCTGCCGTCCTGAGAAGGCTGAACACTCTGTGGAGGCCACCACAGGCCATATCCCAGTGCCCGTCCTGCTGACCCAGAAGCCTGGCTCCTTGGCACCACACAGGGCTCTTTTCAAAAGCTTCAGTGACACACAGACACAGGAGTCACCTGTGGAGACGCTCGATACGTGGCTTTTAGCAAGCAATGAGCACCCTGGACAATTCACCAGCATCTGTCTCACTTCTGCTTTTAATGGATGCCATTTATGTTTCTTTGGTGGCACTTTTTGTTTTATTGATTAAAAAGCTTAATTTGGCACAAAAAAGATCTGATAGCGATTTCTAAAGAACAGCTTCTACAGCAATTCTACAGCAATTTCTGAGGTCACCAATCTCAAGAGTCCTCCAGGTGCAAGTATCAAAAGACACACAGTCATCTGTGAATAGTCCTGTGATGGCCTGGAACCCACGTGGTGCCGCCACTTCGTGAGACCGACGGACTTCCGTCCTGTTTAAAGGGACGATGTGGTCTTGCGCCAGGGGAAGCTTGCACTGCAGGGCTTTAACCAGCCTGCAGTGTCCCTGGAGATTCAAAGACACATCTTTCAGGGACAGCAGAGCTCTGGGCACTTGGGTTCAGAGACTAGAAAGCTTCCTATTTGCAAAGCCCTGTAGTGTCCAGCTCTGGTAGGAAAGAGGTTATTCAAAAAGCCAGCAAGAAGGTCATCTCCAGAGTCAATACTAAGTGGTAGCAGAAATCTGTTCATCAAAAACCACTGGAGAGGGCTGGGGTTGTAGGTCAGTGGTGAAGCACTTGCTAAGCTTGTGTGCAGCCTGGGTGCGATCCTCACATCCCATATAAATAAATAAAATAAAGGTCCATTGATACTAAAATTTATATATCAAAACAAACGGCTGGAGAAAGCCTACACGGCAATCAACAGCAGATCCCTCACAATGACACTGACGAGTCCTCCCTGGCTCAGTGTTTGACACAGGAGTGGCTCTTCCTGGGAGTGGCATGACCTGCGCCAGGTCGGAACGTGGTCTGGAAGCCCCTGGCAGCACCTCGCAATCCCACGTGCTGCCCTGAGGCTGAGCTGAGGCTCTGGCTGTGAGGAGCAGGTGCACCCGCCTTCGCAGAGCTCCGGCTCCAACTGGGACGCCCACCTGAGGCGGAGGGTGGGTTTCTCTAAGGGGGATGTGAGTCTGGCCTGGGCTGGCGTCGGGAGTGGCCTCGCCAGGGACCTGCCATTGGATCCTGAGGGGATGTTCCTCCCGCCCTGGGGGAGCCCCGAGGAGGGGTGAAGGCTGAGCAGCTCCGTGTCTGTCAGGAAGGGCTCCAGCACCCAGCTCCCCTGCTCACTGCTGGGTCAGGCTCGAGCAGGCTGGACAGAAGCCGTCGGGGCTCCCTCTGCCCACGTGGCCCCAAGCCTGGCTCCTGACCTGGCCTCTTCCTGCTCTCCTCTTGCTGACCAAGGAGGCTGCTCGCCACTGCACCAGGAGGAAGGGAGAGTGCATCTGCGGTCTGACCGCCTGAGGGAAAGTGAGGGCGACGCTGCGCGTGGCGTCTTCGGAGATGTTCATCGATTTCCGTTTTAGCCCAGGAATGGAGCTCAGAAATGTGTAGGCATTTCATTTGAGACGAGTCTGTTTTCCTTGAAATAAATGCTCCCTTTGGTGAACGAACCCACCCACTAGCAGGCAATGCTCCAAGGCTGCTTCTGATGGGGGCTGGCTGCTGCATGCCCCAAGCCAGGCCCTGGGACTGCGAGACCCTCTTCCCACTTGTCCCTAGCCAGCACTGTCCTTCTTCAATCAGATCAGGGCATGACTTTTTAGAAGGCAAAAAACCCCTTTACTTTCAAGCACATTTAAGAAAATGAATAAAACCTGTGTAGAGCATTCGAAGCTCACTCAAGTCCAGCCCCAGCAGGTAGAGGGCGGGCCTCCCGCAGGCACCCCTGACCACAGCTGCCCCAAACATCCGCCTGAGCACCCGCCACCGCGCGGGTCACAGGGATGCACCCACACAAGCACCACCTGCAGTCAGTTCTCAGGAGGGTCCCAGGGTTTTGTCAACTTTCCAATCTGCCCCTGGACAGTGGACCTCTAGCTCCACTGGTGGGCTGGTTTCTCTGCCCAGCACTGGCTTCTCTGAGGCCTCGTGTGCCACATGCCGCATCTGGCGTTCTGTCTATGCATGTGCCCAAATTCCAAGACCGGCAAAAATTCCAGACAAAAATATCCCGCAGCATCTGAACATCCTGTTTCTATGGAGACTGGAATCAAGCAAACTGGCTGATGAGAGGCGTCCTTGCTTCCTCCACTTCCTGCCTGAAGCCTCACCACTGTGGAGCAGGAATGCCTGCTGCTTATCATTCCAGACACATTTTTCTAATGTGCAACTGCAAGTTCTAACGAGAGCACTTGATGAGCTCTGCTTTCCCTGCTATGCCCTCCGTGGCCCTCACAAACGCTCTGATCACACGGTAAGCCAGTGGCACTGGACCTTCTGTGACCCTGAGGAGGCCCCCTCCCCGGGCCTGGGTGGATCTTGGACGGCAGTGCCTGGGGCACGGATTGAACCTGGCCCTTCAGAGGGCCCCAGAGATGCTCTGTGAGGCATCACCACATTCAGTTAGCGAGTGACTACACTCAGGGTCATCTACTTGGTCTCCGGGCGCTTCATTCAGGGGCTCGATGACGTTCTCTGAACATCACCACACACCCACACACTGCATGGGCCCCACTGAGCCCCCGTGTGCAGGACTGGGACAGGCCTTGCCATCACCCTGTTAGAAGGTGGACTTCATTAGGGTCGGCGATGCTTTTGGAGACGTCTGGGGAGACGGACGCACAGGAAGACTGAGCCTCGCACTCTGGGATGACCGGCGGGTGTTCCTCTCCCCAGCTGGCGCTCACCTGTTCTCCCCATGGCTTCTCCTCGCCTCTGCAGCCTGGGTACCTGAGAGACCCTTCCCGTCACAGGGCTCCACCCTGCAGCCCTACATGACTGCCCTGAGGGCACCAGCTGGCCCAGCCCTACCCCACAAGGTTCTCACTCAAACCCCAGAGTCGCCTGCTGCGGGGAGACCTCCCTCCCAGCATTTGGCCCTGTGGTGCCCGGGCACTTCCCCTCCTCATTCACCACTGGAAGCATCTCTCTTCCTGAGTCGTGAATCTCCTGAGCTTTGTTCACATTTGGCACAAGTGTGCTGGCAGGACCCTGACAGACAGGGGCCCTGAGTGGGTGGCCTGGGCGGAGGCCTGCAGTGACAGACCCGCCACTCTTGCCCAGACAGAGGCTGGCACGTCAACGGCCCTCCCGTGGAGGCCCCGGGCAGTGTGTGGAGGTGCTGGCCAAGGCCTCTCTTAGAGGACCTGGGGCCAGCCTGCCTGGCCGGCTGCTGTCGGCCTCTGGGCCTGTTTTCCTCTCCCTTCTTGTCCCTGTTTCCTGCTCCATCTTTGGGGACTTGAGGCCTGCAGTCTGTCCTCCACCATCAGGGTCCACATCACCTGCTCCTCGGGCAGGGCTGTGGCATGGCCCTGGAAGCCAGGCCGTCCTTGGTGCCACATCCTACGCACAGCTTGCTCTCGAGGGTCAGGGAATCTAGGCTCTGGGCCTCTGCCGGGTGCCCACGCCCGTCCTGTGTCCGCTAGTGCCTCTGTTGGTGGAGGCACCTGCGTGGAGGACAGGTGGCGTCTCACATGCAGCCCTGGTGCCCAGGAGGCGCAGCGGGGGAGAAGGCTCCTGACGGACCGAGGGACGCGGTCCTGAGGTGCACATCTGCTACAGCGCGCCCAGCGGCAGACACAGCGAAGGGAGAGCCGGAAGCAGGGCTGGGAGTGGCTGAGGGCCCTTGTCGGGGGAGGTCTGCACTTCAGCAGGTGGGGCTCCAGGCCCTCATGTAGGTCAAGAGGGTGCAGGCCCAGGGGCTGTGGCCGCAGCCTGTGAGGCTGCTGCCAGGAGGATGGGGAGGAGCCTGGGCCACGGCACTGAGCTTCCCGGAGGGCTGGGCTGCCCAGGAAGAGCGGCACGGCTGGGACCACGCGCTGTGATGCCGTGGTGTGTCGGAGAGGGCCCTAAGGGTGGGGAGCCAAGGGTGAGGCCTTGTATTTTCAGGACAGAGTCCCCCACAGGTTTGTAAGTGATGTGAGGCATGACTCAGGGTCGCAGCTGTCACACAGGCCCTGAGCATTCTGCATTCATGCCCTGGGGGCAGGTGGCCGCACCCCACTGGAGAAGCGTCACCAAGGTGGGAGGTGGCAGGACACACCCTGCCAGGCAGCTGCAGGTCCTCTGTGCTGCTGTGGCTGTGCTGTGCTTCTGCCAGGCCCCTCCACTTAACAATCAAAGACACAGAGAGCAGGGGACAGGGTGGAGCCCAGCAGCAGGGCCCTTTCATGTTCCGTGTGACTGTGGTCCAGGCACAGGGACGGGGAGCTGCCCAAAGCCGTGGACCCTCCTGAGGGTCTGCTGTGTGCCAGATGGGATTCTAAATCTTGGCTCTGCATTGAAACAAAGAGATAAAAGCTGGACAGAACCTGCGACTCAGTTTCTCTGAAGTCTGAACTAGACTTTTGGATCCACTCTGAGGTGCAGAGGGCAGGCGTCTGGAGCCTGTTGGTGGCGCCCGCGCTGATTCTGGTGCCGGGAGAGGGGCTTGGTGGAGATCACGGGGCCTGAGGGTTCTGGGCCCAGCCACCTGGTGTGCTGGGAGGAAGCCCCTGGGGGCGAGAGGAAGCTGGAGAGGACGGTGAAGGCCGTGGATCCCAAGAGCCAGGACAGGGGATGAGGGGCTGCCGCCCTCCTGGGGGATGAGAGGGACGGAGTGGGTGAGGCTAGAAGGACGGGCGGGAGCAGAGTGGGGAGACGGCCTCACAGAAGTGGACGCAAAGCTTCAGGTCTGAGGTGGCACTCCACACACGTGGGCATGGACGCTGACATTGCTCAGGACATCAGCGTCCTCCTCGGGGTCTGGCACGTTGCACGGCGAGGCCGCAAGGCTCAGCAGAGGCTGCACAGCAAGCAAGCAAAGACCGTAAAAGAGGTTCTGCCCTGGAGCCTCCCACCCCAGCGCGGTGGCTTTAGGTCTGGGGGACAGACCCAGTCTCAAAAGCTGGTCTGTGGCCAGGGCCGTGGACCTGGGCTCTAGTGTGTTAGACGTGCACCACTGTGGCTGAGAGCCAGGATCCAGGTGCGGCAGGTTCCCTGGTGACTCACAGGCTCCTAGAGGCTGAGAGGCAGGAGCTGGGGCCAGGTGCAAAGGCCCACTCCTGGGCAGCAGGAGTCCCTGAGCGCATGCGTGTGCCCCAGTCTCCCCCGTGTGTGCCGTTGGGCTGCATCCCACACGCTGCCCGGCTGAGTCATGATGGTTCACAGAAATCAGGACTCCTGCTCGAGGAGGGCTCGCTCAGAGACACCCGGCCACCTCCTCTCCCCTGTCCACACAGAAAGCCTCTCTGGCCCACAGGGAAACCGGGGTGCGTCGGCCTGGAGCGTGCCGGGGAGGGGCCCAGGCTGAACACACTTGCCCCCCAGCTCACTCTTGCTGTCTGCGCGGGAGCCTGCTGGTGCTCCCGGCCGCGTGGAGGCTGCTGCAGCCGGCATGGGCATCCTCAAGGTCCTGGGGTCCAGGTGACAGGCATGGGGCCCCCTGGCTGCTCTAACTTTGGGAGGTAGACAGCTGGGTATGCAACTGGGTGTGCCGAGTGTGGAGTCCAGACCCGTCCAGCACCAGCACAGCGCGGAGATGGCAGCTGCCTGTCCTGCACGCGCCACCCAGGGAACAAGAAGGCCCAGGGGGGCCCGTGATGAGAGGGGTGTCCCACGCCTGCAAGGGGCTGAGAAGGCAGAGCACGTGCCACACGGGGTGGCTGAAGGGCCATTGCAGAGAGGCCTGGGTGTCTTAGTGATGGCCAGGAGTCCCTGGGGGCCAGTCCTGGGCAGGGCACACCCAAAGGCGGGTGCACTTCTAGCTAGTGCTGCAGTCTCGGTCTCCCCTAGTTGGACTGAGGAAGTTCTGACACCACTAACCCATGGTCTTGTCCACGGGCTCCGCTCCTACCAAGCTGGCTCTCCGCACCCTGGGCGCAGACGGCAAGATCTCACATGGAGTTGAGGACTCTCTGCTGAGCCCACTGTCTGCAGAAGCACCCACCGTTCATCTCATTTAACCCTCCAGGTAATTCTTCCTTTGAAGAAGGGGGTGGACGTCAGGAAGTCCCAGGTGGTCTCGGGAAGAGTGGACACGAGGAAACGCATTCTCACTTGGTCAGGTCATTCTCCAGTGGCCCTGAAGGCCTGGCTGTGTGTGCACTCTGCACAGCCTTCTTGATCCACCAGGCTGTGCTAACCTGCCTGCCCCGGCACTGCTCGCCCCCACACACTGTCACACTGCACCCCTGGTCGGGACCATCAAGGTGGGGGGTGAGGCTCTGCGTCAACTGAGGACTGCTCTAGGGGCAGAGAACTGTGTGAGCCACTGTCCCTACAGGGGACATCAAGAGGGAGGAGAGCCCGGGACTCAGGCACACCAGAACGGCCTTGGAAAGCCGGGACACGTTCCCTCACTGTGCTGAGACGCGAGGAGCTGTCTGCGGTCTGGGCTCTGCCTTCGTTCCAAACCCAGCTCTGACCTGTTCCCTGCACACCCACACCACCCATGTGCCATGTTTGGTGGACACTGGGGGGACATCGGGAAGCGCTGCAGTAGAGCAGGGGAGGTGGGGCTCGGCCTCCTGCTCCTAAGCTCTCTCCAGGGCCACCAGGCTGTGTGTGACACACCAGCACATGGAGGAGCAGAGCTGCTGGGCGACAGCTCGAGCCTCCACATGCACAAGATGGGCAGTCACGGCAGGCCCGGCCTACGGTCCTCAGCTCTGTCCCCGGAGCGTCCCGCTACCCAGGCACTCTCTTGGGCTGTGGGGGGTGAGTGCCAAGTGCCAACTGGCTGGGGGTGACTGAATCACAGTGCTCTGTGGTGGGGGTGCACTGGGAACCTGGTCAAGGTCAGGGACCACTAGACAAAAGCGGGGAGACCCTGTGGAGATGTGAGGGCGAGGGGCAGGGGCTCCCCTGAGTGGTGTTTCCCAGGCCCTCCCTGAGATGGCGTTCTCTTCCCAAGAGACACAGGAACTGCCACACGGGTGATACCACAGAGAGTCCCCAGGGAAGGCCTGAGGCGTGGAGACTGACCTTGAAAAGAGCCTCGGTTTCCCTTTCAAATAAGGTTGAGCATTCAGTTGTTGGCACTGGGGTTGAGCCTGGGAGGGTTTAGCCCTGAGCACACCCCCAGCTCTTTCTATCTCTGAGACAGGGTCTTGCTAAGTCGCTTAGGCCTTTGCTAAGTTGCTAAGGCTGGCCTTGAACTGGCATCCTCCTGCCTCAGCGCCCCGTCTCTGGGACCTCAGGTGTGTGCCACCACACCTGGAAATAGCTGGGAACTTCAATGCCAGGCTTTGGCCGCTTGTGTGGCCATTTGTTAATGGACCGTGTCTGTCACCCCGTGGAGACGCAGGGTGCAGAAATGGCACTGGGGCTCAGGGCAGAGGCAGGCGAGGAGACGGGCTTTCCTCTCAGACCGCAGATTCGGCGTGGGCAGGATGATCCCAACCCTGGCAGAGTGAGAAGAGTCACAGAGCACAATCGGGAGGCTGTCGTCCAGCCCCTGTGTTTTGTTCTGGAACTAAAACTGAGATTGATAAGAACCAAAACAAAAAAAACCCAAGTGCTTTTTATGGCTCATGTCCAAGTAACGTGACCCTGAGACACAGCAGTAAGAGGGTAGCCGGAGGAGAAGGAGGACGCAGCTGCAGCCTGCTGTCAGCACAGGAGGGAGGGGAGGGAGGGAGGGCGCACCCAGGTCCCCTTCCTCCACCGCCTTGCCTCCGGGGACGGACGGGTTCCATCCCAGAGCCTTTCTGTGATCATCAGCTTATCTACAGTTTTCTCAGCTTCTCTGCGACGATGACAGTTAGCTCCTGCAACAGGAAAACCCGAGTGAGCCACGCATCTGCAGCCCAAGCAGGGTGACATAACCAGGGCGTCTAGCAGTGTGCAGTGGAGGTCAAGTGCACGGTGAGGCAGTGACCTCCACTTCACAGCCATGGGAACCTCCTCCGGAAACCAGCAAGCGAACTCTGGCCCTCGCTCATGGGAAAGGACCCGAGCACACCCCGCGAGGCCCACAGCTCGGTGCAGGATCACCGCTGGACCAAGCCATCTCCGTCTTCCCTGAGGCTGGTCCCATGTCACCTCTTGCTCAGAGATTAAGAGTGGGCCAGATGCAAAATGGCCCCAATTTGGAAAACAAATCAAAACAGTGACCCTGAATTTGAGTTTTACTCTAACAGGGGCCTTAAGTTAACAAACCTCTGGAAGAGTGAACGTTTAACAGAAGTGGGGACCCAAAGACATTTCTGTTACTTAACAAGCACAGGCATAACTAATACAGTTTTATGCAAATTTTGAATACAATGATAAATAGTGCATACATAATTAAATCTTCCAGAATTTATGAGAACTCAGAATGCATTTTAATGAAGAGATTAACACTGAATAAACAGTGCGCATCGATTTTATTAACACATCTCTCAATGGTGTCCTCAGAGCCACATTTGTTCGAGCTTGCGTTTCCCCATTTCTAGCACAGACCTTCCTCGCAGTGGCTCTTACGTCTTTAAACCCCAACCCTGAACTTACTTCATCTAAGTAAGTCCCAGCTGGTGGCTGGAAGGACACGGTGCCAGCAGAGGCCAAGGCACATGTAGGTGTTCCACAAAACACAGTTCAGAAGGCAGCCCTCCCATGGGCACCAAAGTCATAGTTAAAAGTGAGAAAATGACTGACTATCAAAAAATCTCTGCCATACAATAGCCTCCAACAAACCCCTCAGTCATACAGTCATGAAGCAAGCATTTCCCAGCAGAGACTGATAGATTCCTAGTCCTGGTCCACTGCGCTGCCCATTGGCCACTGCACTGCCTGCCCCGAGGGTCAGTCCCTGCTCGCCTGCAGAGGTGGAGACAGGAGGAGCCTGCTGGCTTGGACATGGACTGTCCATGGAGGCCAAGTGCCATGAGCTTAGTCCCCAGCTTGGTGCTAGGAGGAGGCGGAGGTGTTTGAGAAGAGGCATCCCCCACGAAGCTCACGTCAAACCCCACAGGAGTGCTCCAGGGGCGATGGTCGGAGGGTGAGAGCTGGGATCTCATCAGAGGATTGATCCATTTGATGGGTTAATAATTGAATGAATTGCTGGGTGGCAGCTATAGCGGGGGATGTGGCTGGGGAAGGAGGGTCACTGGGCGCGTGTCCTCGGATGCATCTTGTCCCCGGCTAGCATGCACCCTCTCTCTCTGCTTCCCAGCTTCCGTGAGCTGAGAAGCTATCCTCCACCTTCCTGTCGGCCATGATTTTCTGCTTCCCTTGGGTCCAGAGCAATGAAATCTGCTGACCAAGGACCTAAATTCTGAGATCGTAAGCCCCAAATCAACTTTCCCTCCTCTGAGCTGGCCTTGCTGGGTATGTTGGTCACAGCATTGCAGAGCTGACTGACACAGATGTCTCGGGTCACTGGGGGAGTGTCCTCGAAGGAGCCTGTGGAACTCCAGCTTCGTCCTCACACTTCATGTCCCAGCGTGAGGGGCAGAGTCTTGCCTGCCTGTGCTCCCACCCCATGGCCCCGGAGCAGTGGGACCAACTGGCCAAGTCCTGACACCTCCCAAGCTGGGGGCGGGAAGGGCCTAAGCTGACTGTGCCAGACTAGCTGATGGACATGGCCTGGCAGCGATGAGGGCTGCCCCCCGCTGAGGAGCAGGAGGACGGGCAGCACGGCTAGGCTGGTCACTGGCTTCTTTCCAGGCTGGCCCACACATCTCTCCTCGTCCCTCCCTTCCCCTTGGGCTTAGCTGCCTCTCCCAACAAAGCTCATCGTGTGGCCTCCTGCAGCTAACAGGCTTCCTCAGAGCCTGACCCTCCCTGCTGCCGATGGTGGGCTCCTGAGTCCTCCACACTGGGCAGCTGGGCAGGCCTGCCCCTAGCTGTGAACCCCTGTGGGCTGGGCAGGCCCTTCCCTGCGCAGGTGCCTGTGAGCTGGCTTGGTGGGCTGTACATATATGTTGTATTTATTTTTGAAAAATTGGCTCTAGAGCAAAGTTCAATGTATAAAAAATGAAGTCCATTTCTCATGTCGGTCCATTTTAAAGTTACGTTTGACAAACCTTAAAACTCAGGTTTGAGGGTACAGTAGGCACCTAACTCAGGTCAGGCTTGGACCGGGCGTGCATGAAGTCCGGTGGGAGTGTGCCAGTCCCCCTGTGCTCTGTAACGAGAAATGGCATCCTGCACTCCTCCTCCTGCCGCAGCAGGGCTGGGGTCTTGGCTCAGAGGAGAACAGAGTGGTCAAGTCACATTGTTCCCTACGTCCCCCCTCGGTCACGGGTGGGTGTGTGGCTTTCCTGACATTCCCGTTCCTCATGCCTGAGTTTCCCCATCTGAATCAAGAGCTGCTCAGGAGGGTTTGCAGATGTGAATGTGTTACCATCTTCCAAGAACTTAGTGACTTGCACATTGACCTGTTTAAATTCCAGAATATTCCATCACCTGATAAAACCTGGATTCGAATTCATGGTCTGCTGATGGTAACAGGCACATGGCCTCAGATCTGGGCCCGTCTCCATCACAGCCTGGGGTCTCCTGAGGGTGCCAGCCGCTGCCTTTCGATAGCCTCGGCCTGCTGTGAGCCCACCCACTGAGCCCGCCGTCCTCCCGAGGTGGCCGCTGCTTCATGCCCTGCTCCTGCCTCCCGTGCTCCAGCCTCCGGCCTGCCCCATTCTTCATCTGTCAGGTAAAAGAGTCATGAAGTGGATTTCAAAGCCGGTTGGCTTTGGGCTTGAATGGCCTGCAGGGAATCCCGGCTCAGCCACATAACAATTGTGCAACTCTGAGAAGGCGGCTGCCTCGGTGAGGTGAGGTGCTGTGCCACCAGCCACCACCAGGGGTAAGCAGCAGGGACACAGGGCCACACACTGCACCGTCGGGTCCTCTGGAGCTCACCTGGGCAGCTCTGCGTGCCCTGCCCCCCCACGCATCACCAACAGTGGCTGGCGCAGGCAGCTGTGCGGCTGGGGTGCAGACGGGGCTGCTCTCCAGGGGGGCCTATGCCGGGGACAGGGTTCCCGTATTCCATGACATCCCATAATAGACCCTCGGCACCTGAGCACACTCCACCGGGGTCAGTAGATCATGAGGAGAGACGAGCTGCCGACTCAGGACGACGGCCTGACTCCCATTGCTCCAGGTGGTACTTGATGGCTCTAAACGGAGGCTGCGTTTCTTCATAAACAAAAGCTATCTTTAAATGGCCTGCGTATTTTAACAAACACTCCTATTTTCAGGCTCACGTTTGACAATTGTGGAAACGATGCTCTTCCTGCGAGAGGCCGCGGGTGTCAGCATGTCTATGGTGGCCCCATCCCCATCCCAGTGGTGTCTGAGCATGCAGCACCAGTGAGCGGGTTCCCATGGCAACCCGCACCTGTCCCTGGAGAAGCCTGCGCTCCCGTGCCAAGAGCCCACCGTGGTGGTCCGCAGAGCTGTTCTCTGAGGAAGCTCCCATTGGGGGGATCAAGGGCCCCCTGGAAAAGCACCCAGGACAGGACCACCCTAGTTTTGCTCCCTGTAGAAAGACCCCTCACTTCCTGCTTCATGGCAAGCTTCCCCAAACATTCTAGCCGTAACTGATTCTTTCAGAGATTCTAGCCAAAAGCTGGGGTGAGCCGCCGCAGGGCACGCACGAGGGTCCGTTAACCGCCCACAGCTCTTCGGGCCTTGCTGCTGCGAGCTAGACTGCTGACTGCACTGTGTGGGAGCTACTCAGCCACCCAGGAACCGGCCTCCTGATCTCAGCAGTGGATCAGTAAGACGAGAAAAAACGCAGCCCAGTGGGTCTCAGGGTCTCAGGGCCAGGGAAGGAGAGCCCAGGCCCCTTCCAGGCGGCCACGGAGGGGTGGGCCTAGGGGAGCAGATGAGGAGTCTAAACTTGTTACTGCTGCGTGCCTGATCCACGGGAGCCAGCCCTGGTGCTGGTCACTCTCAGAGGGCGCCCCTTCCTGACCCGCTCCGACCTGCTAGGTGGACACGGCCCCTGACTGGACAGTGCTCTGCTGGGCCAAGGGTGCTCCTTAGGTCTCCCGCAGCCCTCCAACAGTCCTGACCTTGATCTGTGGACTAGTGTGGCTCACCAAGTCGACAGGGGTGCAGTGAGCTCCTCAGGGTCAGGAGCTGCCCCAGGAGCCGAGCGCTGGGACCTGGGCCTGTGTGCGGGCCCTGTGCCCCCAGGGATTGGGGGAGGTTAGGTCTCTTCTAGAATCTGCTTGGGAATTGGGTGATGGTGCTTCCCTTACAACTGTTGTCCCGTGCTACGGAACAGTGGGGACTCCACCTCTCGCCGTTAGGAGCAGTGTCCTCAGAGCCCGTTTCAGAGGTACCTGCCGACTCCTGCCTCACCTAATCCACACACCACAGAGCAAGGGCCTCCTCACACGGCCCAGACCCACGCACCCTGCTTCAGCCACACAGCTCGTGTGCAGAGTGCACGCCTAGATATTCTGGCCCTGAGTGTTTCCTGTTCACAGCCTGCGAGAAGGCAGAAGCCCCCAGGCTTGCAGGGCCGGTGCTCCTCATCAGAAGCTCCCACAGCAGGCAGACGGGGGGCAACGTGGCCGCCCAAACGTTGGCCAGCCACAGCCTCAGAAGGAAGCAGGAGGATGGTTGTGTGTGGACATGTGGACACATCCAGAACCAGGTCAGGTGTCCCCGGGCTGCACGTTCCAGTGTAGGACTCCGTTCAGCCACGGCCGATGGCGTGGAGGAGGGGAGGGGAGGGAGGAGGGTGGATCGGAGGGGAGGGGAGGAGGGGAGGGAGGGGAGGAGTGGGAAGGAGGTAGAGGGAAGAGGGGGCAGGGGACAGACCCTGCAGACCCTGCCAGATGCCTCCCTCTCCCAGGCAGCTCCCCGAGGCCCCAGAGCAGAGACAGCTGGGCAGGGCTGGAGGTGTGAGGGTGAGTCTGTCCCTGCGGGTCTGCAGGGTTGGCCTGGGGTCATGTCACCCACTTTCCCTCAAGGACCTCGTCTCCACAGACCTGGATGACTGCTGGGGAGCCACCCAGATGTCCTCAGGGTCAGTCCAGCACTTCCAGCCTACCAAGGGGGACGCACCGGAGAGGAGAACACAGCCCAGCTGTCCCACCCTCCCCTGCTGAACCCCCTCCTGCGGGGCCCTGGCTTTGCCCAGGAACACTGGAGGAGGGGCAGGGCTTGGCCACGCTCCCACTTCCCTATTTGCAGGAAAGATCTTGCCCTGTGCTTTTCAGGGGCTGGAAACAAGACTGCAGTACGCTCGTGTGGTGGAGAAACGCAGCAAACAGGCTCCCGTAGGCTGCGACAGAAACCGGCTCGGGGAAGCTGGGCGGGCTCTGCTCACCACGCGAGCACACCATCCGGGCCCCGGCACAAGGGCCAGGTTCTCCTCCCCTGGGTGCCTCTTCAGTCCCCCACCTGACTGCGTCTGCTGGGTGCGTGCTGGTGGGCACGGGAAGAGCCCCAAATCACCTGGTCCACACCTCTGCCTTGTTGAGCAGGACGGAGCCTCAAGCGTGTGGTCCCACTGGAGACCCCAGGGGCAACTCCCGAGGCGGCCAGTCTCATCCGAAGCAGCCTTGTGAGTGGGTTAAGGAGCCCTCCGGCCAAGCTGCTGCTTATTTATTTATGTATCACTCAGTTATCTGTGGTGCTGGGGATCGGACCCAGGACCTGGCATGTGCAAGGCGAGCCTTCTACTGAACCTCGCCCCTGGCCCCCGCAAAGCAACTGCTAAGGACTGTTGTCCAGGCGCTGGGCCCTGGCCCTCAGTCCAGTGGATGCCGGGCTGACCAGGGCTTCACCCACTCTTGCTCCTCAGGGCCACGTGCCGCAGCGGTGGCTGGACGATCACTGGGTCCTCTCAGAACACTAGAAGGGGACCCCTTCCCGTGGCCCACCAGGCAGGACATGGGCTAAGGGGTTCGTCATCCGGACAGGCTTCCTGGAGGCCTGGGGACCTCTGGAGGGACGAAAGCCTGACATGCCACGTGGGCACCTGTGGGCGGTCCACCTCCCAGGACCCAGGGTCTGCCAGGTGGCTTTGCACATGTGCTCATCATTTGGCGCTCCTCGGTGGTCTTCCTGAAGACCCCCAGGCCCTGGATGGTCCAGGACCAGCCCTGGACTGGGCCAGCCTGCTCCTCTGAACCCAGTGTTTTCACTATCAGCAGGAAAATGGCCTTGAACTTCCAAAGTGAAGATACAGAATCGATTTCATGAGTTCAACACCCTTTGCTCCGTCCCATGGCCTCCAATCTGCCTCCCTGATCAGCAATCTCGGGGGCCGTTTGGGGAGCATGTACCGGCCTCCTGTGGACCCAGGAGCAGGTGCTCACAGGCCTCTGAGGGTCACTGGAGGCTCTGGCCTCTGAACCGAGCGGCTGCTTAGCCTCACTGCTTCCTCTGAAACCGCGCGGCAGCTCGTGAGTGTAAAGGTCGTGGCTCAGACTGAATTTGGCAGCTGCTTTTGTAGAGAAAGCAAAACAAATCAGTGGAGGGTTCTGAAGTGCTGCTGACCTCATCGCTCCACGGCCTCGCTGACTGTCCACGCCAGACGAGGCACTGCCTGCCAGAGCGCGTGCAGCTGGACCAGCCCCGGAAGAGCGCCTGGTTCAGCCTGACCATGGCTGTGGGTGACTGCCTGGCCACCACTGGAGGGCCTTTTGATCCACGATGCCTGTGGGCATCAGGACAGCCCGTGAGCTGGACGCTTGTGTTCCTCTGTGGGGGACACCAAGGCCAGGAAGGCTATGTAAGCCAGCCGGTGTCCTGGCCAGCGTCCCAGGGAGTGGCCGGGGGTGGAGGCTCCCTTGGCCACCCGACAGAGTCCACAGCACAACCTCCCTGACCTCCATGAGCAGGGGAACAGGGACAAGCGGGGGTCACTCAGAGCCTGTGCAGGAAGGGCCGGCGTGTTCACCGGACAGCAAGCGGCTCTTCCTTCCTGGTACTGCCAGGGTGGCTCTAGGCCTGAGCTGGCACAACTCACACCACAGGTAGTAGGCGTCCAGGGGCACGTGATCGCTGAACAGAAAGGGAAGAGAAACAGAACTCACTGCCACCAAAAAGTCACTTTGGTCTTTTTAAAAATTTCCTAAAATTTGAATCAGGGTTTAAACACAATGATTCTAGTGTGTTGGGCTCAAGAAGTGAGTTCTACAGACGGCCCAGGACAGGAAGGCGGTTCAGTTCTGAGGTTCACCTGGGGAACCCGCGGCCGCGGGTGGGAGAGCCAGGTGCCGGCCACAGCCTACAAGTGAACGGCCTGGGGAGGCAGAAGTGAGAGTCCCCAGCCCAGAGACCGTCCCTGTGCAGCTGGGAACTTGGTCCTGCCCACTCAGTCTCCGTTCCTCATGGATGAATCCTGGTCTGGTGTGTCCATCTTGCCTTTTAGTGTAGAGATGCCAAGGTCCTTCTACTAACCACCCCCCGCCCCGCCCAACCTCTCCTACAGTTGAGGGTGCTTCTGCACAGGAGCAAACGGACGTGGAAAACACTCCTGACCATGGACGTCATGTTTCCTTGGTAAAGTGAGGAGGCGGTCACGCCTCCCTTGATCCTGTAGAACAGGGACCCCCCACTGGCCTGTGCCTCGTCTTCACTGTCATCAGAGACGCTGGGCCCAAGCCCAGGGGCCTGCTAGAGGCTCTATGGCCCCACTGCTGGGCAGGTTCTCCCACGTCAGTCAGTCCCGCCTCCTTCCAGGGACGCCTGCCCACCTCTCATGGCCCCTGGCCTCATTCAGCTTCCTTCTGCTGTATTTAAGGCAGCACACACATGAGCAGGGCCAGGTAGTGCCTCTATTAGAGTAATGAGCCTCTTCATATTTAATCTGAGTGATTATTTTTTTCCCACTTTTAGCAAGGATGATTTCCAAAGCTGATTTAGCATCTAAATTAAAATCTACCAAAGGGATGGCAGAACACTGATGACACGCGGATTACGATCTGGCAGGAATGTGAGCGCTACCCAGAGTACTGATGCCCATCCAGGAGCCATGTTATCCTCTGCCGGGGTTATTCAGCTAGGCTGCCTGACTGTCTCACTAGACGTGCGCGGCACTGTGTGCCTGTGCACAGACCCCCTGTTTCCGTCCTGCAGCACCATGTGATCTGGGGTTCGTGAGAGCTAAGAAGGCCAGACAGGTCAGGTCCAAAGTGTGTTCAGAGCATGTGCTCTGACCCCATGGTGGGCCTCAGCACCCTGAGCAAAGCAGGGCAGGTCGGCCCTTGTTTCCTACTGACACACCACCATGCCTTTCTGCCTCAGGGAAGAGGGTGGGGGAGCCCAGCTGACCGCCCAGGTGTGGGTGAGGCACCAGCAGATGGGAACCCTGGAGCCTGCTCCAGGAAGGAGGTCCTCTGGACAGTGGCCACGTGTGCAGGAAGGAGGTCCTCTGGACAGTGGCCACCTGTGCAGGAAGGAGGTCCTCTGGACACAGGCCACCTGCTCCAGGAAGGAAGTACTCTGGACACTGGCCACCTGTCCAGGAAGGAGGTCCTCTGAATACTGGCCACCTGTTCAGGAAGGAAGCACTCTGGACACTGGCCACCTGTCCAGGAAGAAGGTTCTCTGGACACAGGCCACCTGCTCCAGGAAGGAAGTCCTCTGGACACTGGCCACCTGTGCAGGAAGGAGGTCCTCTGGACAGTGGCCACCTATCCAGGAAGGAAGTCCGCTGGACACAGACCACCTGCTCCAGGAAGGAAGTACTCTGGACACTGGCCACCTCTCCAGGAATGAAGTCCTCTGGATACTGGCCATCTGACCAGGAAGGAGGTCCTCCGGACACAGACCACCTGCTCCAGGAAGGAAGTCCTCTGGACACCAGCCACCTGTCCAGGAAGGAGGTCCTCTGGACAGTGGCCACCTGTCCAGGAAGGAGGTCCTCTGGACAGTGGCCACCTGTGCAGGAAGGAGGTCCTCTGGACAGTGGCCACCTGTGCAGGAAGGAGGTCCTCTGGACAGTGGCCACCTGTGCAGGAAGGAGGTCCTCTGGACAGTGGCCACCTGTGCAGGAAGGAGGTCCCTTGGGCACTGGTCAGTTCACATGCTCCAGGCTCCTCACTCAGTGCCTTCCTGTCCTGACACTTGGGCTGGCAGGGCAATCACAACTGCTGGTGTGACAGCCTGGGGCCATGATCTCTCAGTGGGTGACAGACCACATGGTGTGACAGATTCATGGAGACACCCCTGGCCTGGGTCAGCTCCAGGTCCTCTGAGTACACAAACCCATGTGAATAGTAAAAATGAACCTGTGCTGTGCCAACCCAAGCCCACCACCCGACCTCCCTGGGCCTCCCTCTCTACCCCGCCATGTTCTCCCCCTCTTGTCCGTGGGTTCCTGGGGGAAGAAGGCTGGTACTTTTTGGTGTGTGCTCACCGCAGCCCACCCGTCCCCAAGTCGTCCAACCAGCTGTAAGCTCACTGCTTCTACTTGTTCTGTGGGAGCTGCTGGTCTGAGAAACCCCGTCAAAATCCACAGCGGAACCCAAGCTCACTTCTTCTTCGTCAGGACTCGGCACTGGCAGTGGGAGGTGTGTTGGCTCGGGCCGAGGCACGCTCCTGGCTGGCGGGCTGCGTCCTGGGCTCCCGTCCCTCCCCACTGCAGGGAGAGGCTCCCCCAGCCTTGACCCCCTGCAGCCGTCGCATCTGGCTCTGAAAGCAACCTCCAGTTCTCAGCAGCTAGACTCAGAAGACGTGGCAATCTCTGCCCGCGGGTGGCCGTGTCCTGCTTCATTTGAACCAGCAGTCCTCCGAGGCTGTGGGAAGGTGGCCTGAGCAGGGCTGGTGTGGCTTCCTGCGGTAGCTGGTCTTCACTCGGGAGAGGTCACTGGGAGCCCGAGTTTCCCCAGGGCTTGGGAGTTGCGGTGGGTTCCTCCCCTGTGCCGTGGCTGAGGAGGAAGCTGGGGCCCTCTCCGGCCCCTGTCCCCCTGCCTCCCTACTCCAGGCCTGGGCGCGTCGGAGTTAGAATCATCTTCTGCTGAACTCTGCCTGTGGGTCACTCCTTCCAGGCAGGTCCTGTCCTCCCTGAGTAGCTTGGAGCTCTGTCCTGCTGCCTGCAGGGACACCCATGCTGCACTCAGGTTGGAGGCTGGCTTTCCCGCCAGTGGGCTGCTGTTGGCAGGTCCCCGGACATCCTTCCTCAGGCCCGGCTGCTTTGGCTCCTCCCTGGTCCTAGCTCAGGTGCTGAAGGTCCCTGCCTGCTTCTGGGCATGGGCCTGGCCCCCCATGGCCTCATCCCGCGGCTCTCACAGCGGCTCTGTGCTTGTCTGGATTCTCTGGCCCCTGAGGACCACACTCTGACACAGAGCAGCATCCCGGCTTGCTGGTTAGGCAGGTCAGGTGCTCAGGGACAGCTAGCTCTGGTGTCGGGAGGTATCTACATGGGCAGGGGCAAGACTGCTCCCCAGGAGGGCCGACATTTCCCTGTGCAGATCCAGAGGGCAGCTGCGGCCTCTGCAGTGGGCACCTGTGACCAGTCTGCTCTTAAGGAGACCCAAGCAGGCGTCCCCATCATACCCCTCTCTCAGTCCTGACAGAATTCCTCAATGGGATGCAGATACCCCTGACAATGCTGTCCAGCTGCCCAGCTAGTGTCCCTTCCTGTCCAGGGAAGAAGGTGGGAGTCAGTAAGGGGCAGGTCTCGTGGGCCTTCTGTTCTGGGCCAGGTGGTCCTTCCTAGCACACGCAGCGGGGGCTGGGTCAGTGCAGAGGCTGGACTCACTGTGTGAGCATGGCTGGGCGAGGGGTCGGTGTCATCTGTGAATTTAGAAAAGCTTATACCTTGTCTTGCCTCAAGTCACTTGTGGTGTGCTAGGAATGTCCCCTAACGACACCCACAGGTGACCGCTGGGACCCTGCCAGGCTTGGGAGCAAGGGGTGGCAGTGATTGGGGCCAGGAGGAAGGCTGAGCCCACTGTGCGACACCAGAAGGCCCTGCTCTGCTGGTGTCCTGGGCTTTCTCTCGGTGAGAGTGTGCTGGTTGGGTAGATGGTCCTGTCACCTGGGTCTCCTTTAGCCACACACTCCACCTGACAATAAGCCCTCTGCTCCTTGTAGCAAATCTGTGACATTCAGCTGATGCCATCAGGTGAGGCGTTCCTCAGAAGAGGCCTTGCCAATGCCAGAAGAGCAGAGACTTCAGATCAAGGCCTGGGAAATCAGGGTTCAAAGTCTTTGAGTCCATAAGCCCACGTGCTTCCTGAAGGCATTTCCCTGGTCTGTCTGCACTCTGGGAAGAGTGGTGGGAAAAGACTCATCGCCCAGAGACGCATGCCCTTCCACACACGGGATTGTGTTGGGAAGTCACATCCAGAGGCCATTATCCTCAGAAAGAGCAGCGGGCACCAAGGCTGTACCCTCTCCTGGCTCAACTCAATGCAAGGCTAAAGTGCTCAGGTGCTGACCGGGGCCTGCTGCTCTCCAGAGAGCAGGAAGCTGACAGTCCATTAGCAGCCCCGCGACTCCCGGCGGGTTCCCACACCGTGTAAGGTCACAGCCTGAGCAGAGCCAGCCTATTTGGGGCCATTCCAGACAGGTCTACCAGCTCTCAGCCGTCACATCCTCATATGGGGGACAAAGCACGGCTGGTGACAACACTGGAAAGCAGGACCAGCAGGTGCTGCAATCAGGGGCCTGGGCACGTCCTCCTGGGAGCACAGGTCAGGACGACCCCAGCCTGAGTCAGGAGGCTCCCTAGCCTCTGGCACTCAGTGTCCTGCTCTGGAGAAGGAGACAGATAAGGTGACTGACCGGCTCTTGGTCCCGAGGTCTGAAGGGTGTCAGTGCTGCAGTGCTGGTCAGCCCTTCTTCTCACAATACCCACATTCCTGTGACCCCTGCGCACCCTCCAAGGTGGGTGGCTGGCCAGGAGCGAGGGCCCAGCACACAGGCCTGCTGACCTGCAGGACAGCCTCCGTACCCCTAAGCGGCTGCTTCCAGAAGAGTGGGCTCCAGACAGAGGGTCTCATCCAGGACTAGGGAAAGACTGCTGGACGTGGCTCCTTAAATCCTGGCTTGAATACTCGGGGACGACGTCGGTGAGGGTGGGGAGGAAGGACGCCTGCACACTGGGCGGGGAGGGGCTGCTCTGGCCCTCTGAGAACAGAGACGCTAACAGGCCCCAGCTCCCTCACGCCCAGCGCCCGCCCTAGTGCTCACAGAAGCTGAGGTAAGGACCCCCAGACGCCCACCAGGGGACGAGGGGAGGGAAGGTAGCACGGCACACAAGGGAATGCTGCCCGGCCTTTAGAAAGGGAGAAGGCCTGCCCTTGGCCAGCACAGGGCGGACTGAGGCCACTGCCCGGAGTGAAGTAAGAGGCAGGAAGGGGGGCCCTGCCTGGCCTCCTGGATGCCCTGACACTCAGGGGTGACAACCAGGTGCAGGCGGGGGTCAGAGGACACATCGCGGCAGCTCCGCGGGGTGAGCAGGCCACGGCTGACTGCAGCGCCAGGTCAGTCTGTGGAGGAGCGCAGAAGGGCTCGCTAACCAGCAGGTTTAGCTGCTCCGCGAGACCCCAGATCTGTGAGCCTGCTTCTCCTTGGCGGCCACCTGGCTCTACCTGGGGTGAGTCGCACACCTCATGCTCACAATGAGTTTATTTTAATATGAGAGTAAAACCAAGCATGGAAGACATATCCCAGACCTCCCGTGAATTCCAGAATCTCCCCCAGCAGCTCCCCACCCCCCCCTTGGACTCCTGGGCAGGACCAGCTCTGCATGGTGCTCAGAGTGGACGGTGTGTGAGGCCCAGCCTCCACAGGCAGAGGCCATTCTGGGTCGGGTCAGCTGCCTCCCCACAGCCCACACACTGGCTCCATTCCTACTGGTCCCACAACAGCTTTCCCCTTAAGCCCAGCGCTCCGCCAGAGCCCTGCAAGCTCCATCCTGTGGAAGGTCTGCCTGCTGACCCTGTCCTGAGACATCTTGGACCAAGCCCATCTGGACATGCTCCCTGGCACAGGCCAGAAGTCTGCGGCCCTTGCTGTTGGTGAGCTAGTGAGAGTCCCCTGGCCTGTCTCAGGAGCTGGGCGAGCGGCCCCTTGGCAGTGCCAGCTCTCCTGGCTCTGAGCTCGGCCTGCTGTGCTCTGGGGCAGCTCTGCTCTTGCCCTCACGGGCACTGAACCCGGACCTTTGCCTGAGCTGCGGCTGCTGGTTCCCTTGCTGCCTGCTGTCATCAAGGAAAGATAAAGATGAAGACTGTCTTGGGGACAAGTAGTCCTGCCTTCAGAGCACCACGCTGCACACCTGAGGTTGGGATTAGTCATGCAGGGTGGACAACAAAGCCACAGACTGCACACGTGGTGCTGCCTCACCCTGTGCCCACACCCAGCACTGCTGCCCGTCCTCCATGTGTCCCTGCCACGCGCCCCTCCTCGGCTACTGGTGGTAGCTCCAAATGCTGGCCTTCTTCTTTGGACGTGCCTCTCTGTGGGGTCCATCTGAGTCCCCAAGACTTTGCAGCAACCCTCTCCCCCCCGTTGCCTCGCAAACCCACATGTTGCCTCTTCCTTCTCAGGGAGCCTGTAGCTCAGCATTACCTTTCCTCCCTCTCCGGTGGGCAAGCACCCCAGCCCTCTGCAGGCTTGACCTCGGATGCTGCAACAGGCCCCATATCTGTGTGCCTACCTGCAGTCTGGCTGTGCCGAGCTCGAGACCCCACGTGTGAACCACGCACAGAGCACCTTGGCTTGTCTGTGCTGTGGAGTCCCCCTGTCCTTCCACTGGAACTTCCCCACCACTCTGTTCCTCCTCCTGTCCCCACAGTAGAGGGAGCCAGCCCTCCACCCTGTTGCTGAAGAGAAACCCCAGCGAGGTGCTGACTGCACCCTCTCTGGACTCCCTGGCCACCGCCATCAGCCCCCAGCACTCACTGAATCCAGGAGCCCAGCTCCAGGGCCAGCTCAGCTCACCTTCATCCTCACTCTCAGGGCAACCAGGCACCCAACCGTGTGGGGCAGAGTGCACAGAGTCAGCATTTGGCCATTCTTAAGTGGACCATTCATGGCATGAGGGTCATTCAGTCTTGCAACCGTCACTGCCCACCATCTCCAGACATTCTGTTCTTCCCAAGCTGAGTCTCCCCCCCAGGAGCCTGACCTTCAGTCTATAATGTGCACCTTGCAGGTATTTCAACGCCACCCCTCTTGCTCTGTCCCCGCCTCTGCCCAAGCACACTGTGTCCACTCTTCAAACTCATTTCACCGTCTTTTCTGATTGACAGTTTCTTTATCCTGTGCACACGTACGCTTTCACAAAAATCCAGTGATACTGAGTAAATCGGCAACACCACCAGCGTGGGTCCCCACAACACTGCTTTGACCCCTTCCCCACGCTTCCTCGGCGGTCCTGGTACTCACCACGGTTGCAAGGGGACCACAATGCCCTTACAAGATCTCCCTCTTCTCCTTCCTACCACGCTGCAGCTCGTGTTGACACAGAGCGGGAACAGCACCCCAGGAAACGCCACTCACTGCAGACCTGCACAGAGAGCTCCCTGGAGCACCCTTCGTTGTCAGCGTGCACAATCTCTGGGTCCCCACTGCTGACACAGGCCGGCATTCGCAACAGTCACCCGTCCTTTCCCCTCAAGAAGGTCAGGTGCACCTGGGGGGTCACACACACTGTGTGGCCTCCCCTCGCCTCTGCCAAGCTCCTCATTTTCCAGAGTCCACAACTTTCTCTCTGTTCTCCTCGCTTAGCTCTGGACTAGCATACCCCGGGCGCCTGCTGAGAAAGTGTTTTGGAAAAGTGCCCAGCTGGCCCCTGGGTGGGTGGTCTGACTGTGCCCCAGTATGATTGTGCCCTCCAAGGGGCGCAGGGCTGTGCACCTTCCTCCTGCTGTGGCGGTGCTGTGGTAGAGCCCAGCGCCCGGTTTCTCCATCGGTGTCGTCTCTGAGAGCTCGGCGGCCATGCTGTCCACGCCCAGTGCTGTGGCCCATGTCCTACAGTGTGCCTTGTAATCCTGAGCTCCCCATCTCAGGATTGCGCTTTTTCTAGAATGTTTCGTGCTCTTTGACACTGAGGAAGATCCAGAATAATGAGGAAGTCAGGGCTGGCCCCGATGGTCTGAGCACTAAGAGGGACTTCCCTGCTGATGAAGGTGCTCATGGACATGAGGGGGGGACCCCATAATAGGACTAAGATAGGCAGGTGGACATGGAGGGGTGCCAACGAGTGATAATGAGGGAGCGTGGGGAGGGGAAGAGACCCAAAGTCCACAAAAAATAAGTCGGTGCTTCCCTGCTGGGCTTCTGCTCTCGTAACAAAACTGTCAGCTGCTCTCTCTGTGACCTGTTCCAAAATTCTTTGTTGAGCAGAGGCAACGAACCCGAGACTCCCAGACAACACTCCTTAGGCCCATTCCAGAGTTTCTGGAGAGTCGCTGTAAGCAAGCATCTTTTCACCTCATTTACCCTTACTTTCTTTGTATCCTACTTTCCATGACTTTTCCCCCCAACTTTGTCTTGCACATCTAAGTAGAATAGACCATGTTCACAATCACGTATCTAACATGTCCCACAAGTCCCTCCTGGAATTGTTCAAATTTTCCAGTCTCATGGGTCCAGTGTGAGAACCTCAGATAGCGCTGATGGCTCTTGCTGGCTCTGGAGGGCTCAGGAGCCTGTGCTCACGAGGGCCTCATGGGGTGGCCAGGGTGGGCAAGGTGGGCTCTGCCATTCCCTTTATGCAGCAAAGACAAAAGTAGCCTAGAGAAAGACGCCCAAGGCCACATCAGCTCCAGGCTTGGACGAGTCCTCTACTCACGGTGTCCACTGCTGGGCCTGCAGACTTGGAACCAAGATAGTGAATTCTGCTTTAGAGATGTGTTTTATTATTGGATATTGTATTAATTGATGCTTAATAAGAGTGTATTCTTGCCCCAAATGAGCTACTGCACAATGAAAGTCCCTCTGGACAGGCGGCCTGTAGTTTATCACTAAGCCCAGGCACAGAACCCACTGCACTGGAGATGCAGAAACAAAGGGCCTCTGTCCTGCAGGGGCTCCTGCCCAGGGCGTCTGCTCAGGGACTCCGCTGCGTAAAGAATACACAGATTGATTAGTTCACTCAGCTGGGAAATGCCTGCAGAGATCGGCCAGTGGTCATCTGACCAGGAATGTAACTTGGCCCTGTCCCTGTGAAGCTGATGGGGCCCCCATGTGCCTGGAACACCAGGACGTTTCTCCTGGCCTGAGCCACTGGGCGGAGCTGGCCCCTTCATGTCGCCTGGCCTCCCATGTGCAGGAGCCAGGCCACAGAACTGGTGTGGTGGCACTGGGTCCCTCTACGGAGCCTGAGGCTCTGTCCCTTGTCCTTGGTGCTGCGAGTCTCTCTGAGACTCAGCCTCTAGCAGGAGCAGGTGGGCACATTTACCTCTCCAAGGGTTTCCAGTACTTTATCCCCTAGGCCTCAGGACAGCTCAGAGAGCACTGCATTTATTTTCAAAACAAATTCATCTTCTTTTTTATTGTTTGAGAGTGAGTGACTATGCATCATAGGCTGGTGCTACCTGCTACACACGTGCAGGGGTTGCCCCGCCAGCTCCTAGCCCAGACAGGACAGGACTTGCCCTTGGTGAGGGCACTCAGTTCCTCTTTACACAACATGATGAAGCGTATTTGTCACCTTACATAGCAGGCCTCTGCCCCGCTGACGGGGCCTCTCTGCCCAGCCCACAGTACACATGCCCGGGGTTTTAGTGGTTAAGTTGATCTAACCATTCCTCTTCCATGGCATGTTCAGTATGGCTTCTAACTTCTTTGTGCTGTGAAGACAAGTCACACCTATGCTGCACACATATCTATGTATATTTGCTTGATTTCCCCTCAAACCCAATAAATGTGTAAAAAAATTCCTGTGTTCTAGGTGCTGGGCTCGGGGGCAAGCAGAAATTCATATCCCATGTCTCCTTAAGTCTGCAGCAGTGGGATTCCTCTGAACAGTTGTGCTCTTTTGGAAACATGGTGTTTCGACAGGCGTACCGCTCAGTCACTGAAGAAGGGAATCCTGCCACGTGTGGCTTCGTGGGTGGGCCTGGAGGACATTTGCTAGGCAGATCAGCCACACACAGGACAGTGCTACACATCTCACCCAAATGTGGGGTCTCAGCATGCCAAGTGTGCAGACGCAGAGCACCGAGGTCGCACCAGGGCCGGGGAGGGAGGTGTGGAGCCAGTTCCGTGCTCAGCTGGGTGGAGACGAAGGCGTTGAGCAGTTGGAGTGTGCTGGTCATCACCCAGGTGTCAGTCTGCCCAGTCATCTGCATTTTGAAAAGAGCCATGCTCACTTTAAATTGTCAGACGGAGCTGGAGACGAGTTCAGCACGTGAGCGTTCCAGGCGAGAGGCCTGTTTCCTGGGCTGCCTGGTGTTGGCTATGGGAGCTGGCCACTCTGACAGAACAGGGGAAGCTCGTTTGGATGTGTCCAGTCGCTGGGGCTGGAGCTGCACATCTGTCTGAAGCCTGGACTGCGTCCATTCTCTGTGGATCCTGCCAAGCCCCCGTTTTCTCCTCTTGTCCATCTTTATTCGGTGTCTGTTAAAGCTTTAGAACAGATTAACCTTTTTACAGATTGGGAAAGAGGATTAACTCTGCTTCAATACACTGGTGTCTCTATTTGAGATTTCTTCTGAGTCTGATTTTGGTGAAAAAGGATTTCCTTAGTGTTTTATCTCTCCTTGTCTTTGGATCATCTCTGGATGTCCCCAGGAGCAGAGAGGACACAGGTGCACAGCCTGTTCTGGGCTGCTATGGCTTTCCCTCCCTGACTGTAACCTTTGGTCCCCTGGGATTAAAGTTCAGGTGCTACACAGGAATCCAAGGTCACTTTTTCCTAGACAGCTGTGCCTGGTCCCATTTAATAGCCAGCCGCCACCCACTCAGAGGGACGGGCAGGGAGAATTTCTGGAGGGGCTCAGGAGCCGCCCCTGGCCCACAGACAGGCAGCAGGTGGTCGTCCTGGAGGCCGTGTGTTCAGGCTGGTCCTCCCCAGGCGCTTCCCTTGCCCTGGCTGGGCACCGGGCAGCCGGGCAGGGCTGGAGGCTGCCCGGCGGATTGTCACGGCTGTGTCTTTTGTCCAGGTTGTCCTTTACATCTGCAGGGCGAGTTTCTGCCCAAGTCGTGCTCTTCCAACAGCGAGGGCTCGGTTCAACTCAGTTACAGTCACTGAAATGTCTCTGCGGCACTTGAATTTTGTTTTGTGATTTCTGGGGAGGTGGCTGCTGCGGCTAACAGGTGCAGCTCACCTGCAGGGAAGCAGGCAGCGAGGCCAGGGGACAGGCGTGGCCAGGAGCCGTATTCGCAGTGCACACTGCACGTGGGTCTGCAGCACCCATGCTGACCCTCATTGGTGCCCAGTTGGCGCATATTCACTTGAAAGGATTTATTGAGATGCTCCTAGAACCCGCTGCTTGGCCAGGCCAGGGACATAAAGAAGAATGACAGAAAAAAGAGAAGGTTGCTTCTGCCTGCGGACCCCTGGCAGGTGGGTGAGAAGCTCTGCATTGTTGGTCATGAAGACAGGGAAACCAGAGGTCAGGGGTCATGCCTCGAGGCAGCATGGCAGGGTCACTTCAGGCAGCTGAGGCCGCGTCCCCCACACAGTGGCCAAGGCTCTTCTGACCCCACTCTCCAGCCAGGGCCCTCTCCAACTAAAAAGCAAACAGTTCCTGGACTGTTCCCGTCTCTACAGCACCAGGACCTGCAGGGACCTGGTCAGTGAAGGGCGTGTGGGCCTTAAGGAGAGGGTGGGGGCCAAGCCCACAGGAGAGGCTGGCTGGCTGAGGGCCGGGAGGCGTGAGCCGCAGGGGAGCGTCGTAGGAGGTGGGGGCCCACTGACAGCCTTGCTCTGAGTCCTGGCAGTGCTCAGCTCTCTGCGTCTCCATCTTTCAAATAAGGGATGATGGATGTGACTGCCCAGCCGGGTGGTTGTGCTGGGAGCAGCCGACGAAGACGAAGCTCTGGCTGGCGCCGGGCACAGCGTCCATGTCAGAATGCCAGCAAAGGCCACAGGAAGGAAGGCCCCAACTCGGGAGTCGGTGACTAGACCTGAGTCACCGGAGTTGGTGACTCGTGTCCTGAGGCTGGGGCAGCCCTGCTGGCAGGGGGCTGGGCGTGTGCCAGGCGGGGAGGCTGCCCGGGGCTTGCTCTTCTCTAGAGGAGCTGCGGTGCAAGAGAGCTGTCTGTGGAGTGGGAAGCAGCAGCACTGGGCCCTTGTACCCTGGGGGCAGAGCTGCTGGGTCTGCCAGGCCGGGGCCTCCAGCACCCTCTCAGGGCTCACGTGGGGCCCAGACTCCTCTTCTGTGATCCATGTCACCTGAGGAACACTGACCCTCAGCTGAGGAGGTCTGGGCTCAACCTGAGGAGCTTGGCTCATTTTCAGGAGGAAGGGCAGCCCTGAGGCCCTCCTTCCCGGTGCCCACTCACTGCGCAGAGACAGGTCTCGGGGCAGTGCACACGGGCAGCCAGGCCACACTGCAGGCAGGTGCCACACTGGCTCAGTGACCTCACCATCCACTATGGCATTCACGCTGGGTCTTGATAACACAAAGCAAAACTAACCAGCCTCGAAAAGACAAGTAACGGCAGGATTATAAAAGCCAGAGGTGAGTGTGGAGTTCAAACCTCTGACTCTTAATTGATGCCAATATCCTCTGTGCCGCATGGTTGTATCACAGAGAACTGCTGAGCTACAGCCAGCACAGCAACAGCAAATCCCTCCCAGATGCCCTCCGATCAGCAGAGGGCAGCCCGCAGAAGCACTTAGCATTACCACCCATCAGAACGACTCCAGGAGGCTTTCGACCTGCCCTTCCTAAGAAGTGGGCAGAACTGGCCTCCCAGAGGAAGGCGGCAGCACTGCCCTGTCATGGAACACCTGGACGCGAGGCGTGGTAGGGTCTGCAGGAAGGCAGGGCTCCGAGAAGGGTTGCACCCCACGTCGCATCCCAGGGCCCCTGTGACCCACTGGGCCGTAGTGCAGAGGAGTTGCTGATCTCCAGTCTGATGACTTCCCGGGAAGGGACGGCCCTTGGCACTTAGCCATGCGCACCCCCTTCACCCACTGGCTGAACATCCTCCAGCAGCTTTGGCACCCCGCAAGCACCGTGGGGGTTGGCGCCTGGCAAGTGACCTTCCTGCCAGGGCTTCTGGCTGTGTAGACCTGGCAAGCACGCGGGCAGGTGACAGGTGGCAGATGCTAGCGGCTGCACTGAGTTCCTAACCAGTGGATGCCCTGGCTGCGGAGGGCTTTCTGAACCACAGGCTGCAGCTCCACCCGCCAGAGGGGGCAGGATTGGGAGAAGACAGAGGGAAGGCCCGGCCTGGTGAAATGAGACACTAAATGCTGACCAAACCGGCCTCTCAGCTGAGGGAATGGCCTCTGCAACAGCCCTTGCTGCACTCAGCCTGGGTCTCTGCCTGCCTCCTCCTGGCCCTGGGCAGTGGTGCCCCTGTGTGCCCAGCAGGATCCCAGAGGCAGCTGGAGCTGAGGCGTGCGGAGGCCGCAGCGCTCTCCAGAGGAGCAAGAGCCAGGGAACTCCTCTGCGGCCTCATGCCTGCTGGGCACTCTGGGCGGCACGTGCCTGTCCCCGAGAGCCAAGGCTTCTCCTCAGCTCCAGTCCTGCTGCAGGCCGAAGCAAACACCCACCGAGCCCAGCCAAATGTGCCCCTAGGCCGGCCCTGCTCCCACTGCAGCCTGCCCCCAGGCCAACACCAGCCCGGTCCACACCCAGGTCCCGTCCCAGACCCCAGAAGGAACAGCAGGACCCATTGTTTGGTCTTGAGGTTCAACTGGATTAGAACTGAACTCAGTTTGCACCCATGCCACCTGAGTTAATGAACGACCTACGGTTCTCCAACCGAGATCCTCCCAGTACTTGGGGTGTCTTGCGTGGAGGTTTAAACTGAACACCTGTGGCTTCACACTAAAGCACAAAGCACGATTTAAGGCATTCTTGCACGATAAATCCTGACTCGGTTGCACTTAACGCTGTTTCACTCAGAGAAATGTGCCCCCTCGCTGCAGTACAGCAGGTAAGGATGCAGTGACAAAACATGAGAAATACAGCCTTACATCTCCCCCCTGCTCTGCCTCCAGCACACACCACCCTCTCACTCTCAGTTAAGTCTGGCCCACCACCAGCTGCCCACCGTCAGCCACAGTGCTCTGCGGGGTGGCTTGCATTCTCCGTCTTGTTTCACAACCCGCCTTGGCACCGGCAGGAGGGCCAGGCTTGCTCCTAAATGTCCCAGGACGCGCAGGACAGCACCCACAGAGTCACACACCTAATGTGCCCACAGGGCCTTGCCTGGAACCTCCTGTGGAGTGGGGCTCCTGGAGTCTCTTCCCCAGCACCAGGAGAGGCGGGGCCTGGGGACTGCTTCCACCCTGCTCACCTGGAGCAGGCAGGTGGTGAGCACCAGGAGAGGGAGGAGGCCTGTACCCAGAGCTTCCCCAGAGCTTCCACCCGCATCTCCAGAACAGGCTGTCCCCCCAGACGCAGAGCTGACCTGTCACGACGCTGCCCGGCACACAGGTGGGGGTGCTGGTCCCAAAGCGTGGGCCCTGGACCCACGGCATCAGGGTCCAGAGAGAGCCCTGGCCGGCCTGGTGGGCCCGGAGTCAGGGCTGAGAGGCCCAGGGGAGACGCAGTGCACAGAGGTCTGAGAACCACGTGTCCGTGACCTTACCGTGGGGTCATGGACACGTGGTTTCCCAGCAGAGTTAGAAAGACAGAGATGTAGACAGACACTAGACATGACAGACTCACAGAAGGACACCAGATATACACGTCCTTCCTGAGTCTTGTTCTCCAGGAAGGAATCAGAGAAGGCAGAGAAGGGGTGAGGAAGATTTCAATAAATGTCAGGTTTAATGGTGTGGCTTTTCCTGTTGAGAAACACATGTTCATTTGTATATATTTTGAACAAAAATTGCAAAACTGCTATTCATTTCAAGTATCTAGGAACTGGACAACAGACCAGGTCAGTGTGCTGGGTCCTGGTCAGCCAGGTTGACCTTGTGGCAGGCTGGGCCAGGGCCTCGCTGACCAGGAGTCCCTTCAGCTGAACTTGGGTCCTCTCCTACGTGCTCTGAAGGGAAGGTCTTCTGCTGGGGGGTGACTGGAGTCAAAGTTAGAGGTGAATAGTCACAACTGACATAAAGTCCTGGGCTCTGACCCCAAGAGGCCAGTCCTTCCTGGACAGGGACAGGGTGCATAGCTCTGTCACTGTCACTGCGAGGGGAGGTGGACACTGTGCATCTCCTGCCCAAGTGTCTGGGACCATCAGGAGGCCCACAAGAGCCTCATATCCTAATGGAAATAGCCTGAGAGCTATATCACAGCACAGAGTGGACATGCCTTCCAGTGCACACGCTGGAACCCTGGTCCAGGACTTCAGAGCATTTGGGGACAAGGTCTTCACAGAGGTAACTGAAGGTCCTTGGGTGTCCTGTATTCCAGTCTGACGGCAGTCCCTATAGAAGACGGGTCAGGACACACACACAGAGGATGACCACACAAGCACACAGGGAGAGAGGCCTCGGGGAAGCCACCCTGTCCACTCGTTGATCTTGGACACGCAGCCTGCAGGACTATGAGGAAATGGGCTTCAGGGTTTTGAGCTCCACAGTCCGAGGAACTCCACCAGGGCAGCCTGGTCTGGCCAACACAGCCTCCTGGAAACTGACCAAAAGCCACTGCGGTGGTTCCCACTGGACTGTGGAATTCTGAGGTTGCCGACTCACCTTCTGGGCTCCCTGGGCACTATGGCCTTGGGTGGGGCCTACGCAAAGAACCTGTGTCAGCCCTGTGCACCCAGAAGGCACTGGGCTTCCTGCTCAGGGTGACTGGAAGGAGGACTGCGGTTCGGCACCTGGTGGAAGAAGCATCTGTGCACACCATAAAGGAAGAGGCCTCGCGGGAGAGGCAGGTCAGACTTCACCACCCAGGCACAGGGACAGCTGTCCCAGGTAAAAGGTATCTAGAGGCTGAGAGAAGTGCCCCGGAACAGGGACAGATCTGCCCTAGGACTCACATACCTGCCCCTGCTCCAAGGTTGCAGACAGGTCCTACTCGAGTTTGTATGACTCACAGCTGGACATAAATGAGTAACCCACTGCTTCTGAATTCTGATACTCTGTGAGCTCTTGTACAACCAGTGATCTTCTAATCACAGAAAAGAATGTAGGTAGAGAATAGCAAACTCTGCTTTAAAAAGCTGTGTTTAGTGAGACGCGCACTGAATTCTTAGTTCCAGGAACAAGACAGCATTGCTTCCAAGCCCAGCGACTGAAATCACCTCCTAAGCTGTTTCTGCTTCACCAGATGACCTACGCCTGCATGAGGATTTGGAATAGTGGAAACAGTTTGCTCTGGAGGGTGACTTGAGCCCCATCCTGCATGGACCACTCCCCCCCACCCGGGGACACCTGCAGCCTGAGGATGCAGCCTCTCAAGCATGCTCTCCGCTTTGGGACTATGAGCGTATGCTAACTTGTGTGTCTGTGTTGGTCTGTAATTTTCCAGGAGCATGGTAAAACATGTTCCCCGGCTTCCTAAAGAACTCTGAGATCCAAAGGAGAACCCAGAAGAATAGGCTCTGGACTTAATTCCTAGAGAGGAATTCTCAAGTTACCACCCTGCTGTTGTGTTACCCGGTGTCCCCTGAATGGCTGCAGGGGCCACAGGCAAAATGCTCCTCCTTGTTCCAACAGCCATGCCCACTCCCCAGGGAAACGTGTCCTCAAACTGTTACTGGTGGTCAGTGAGCCCAGAGTGCTGGGGCTCCGAGGTCGACGCTCGCCTAGCTAAGGACTCCACATCCTCTGTCTCTCCATAACGCCCTTCACACTCCATCATGACTTTCTTTTTCCAGTCCATGTGCTGTGCAATCGAGGAAAGGTGGACCTGGAGCATGAGCCCTTCCTCCGCGTTCTGAAGGAAGGTGAGGCCTCACGGGCCTGCTCTTTCCTGGCGATCCCTGTCCTCCACACTCCAGCTGGGTCCAGTGAACACTAGCAACCCATGTACCACCCAGGCTTGAGCCCTGCGGCATCGCCTCCCCCGAGGGCCTCCGTCCTGCCCTCACCCCCCTCCCTCTGGTCACCACGTCCTCCCAGGAGAGCCTCTGTCTGGCATGGCCCCACTGGAACGGGACACCCTGGAGTCCGGGAAGTGTGCTTTCTCCCTCTGTCCCCAGCACTGGCCCTTGGAGTAATGGGTAACCGATGTCCTCCTCCTGAAGGAATAGACACACAGGTGTTGACAATTTAGGAAGCCGCACATTAGAATTCACTGGATGGGGGGAGGTGCAGAGGAACACAGGAAGTGCCTGTCCTGTGAGAACTCCCTGTGCCCCCAGCATGGAGTCTGACCCTCAGGACACAGTGATGTCAGTCATGCTGACCCCTGGAGGCCTCACTTGGTGGGCAGCTCCTCCGTGGCAGAGGCCGAGCTAGATGCATTGTGGGGCAGGGTCATGAGTCCACCCCGGCGGACCAGCTCTGTGAGGTGGGGGCAGCTGGAAGCCAGCTGCCCCTGGTTTCCCCCCTGGGAGGTGACGTGTGCACTGTGTCTGTGCCGTGCCCACTCCCACTCCTGGCTGCTGCTGAGCTGCTCCTGCCCTGGGTGCCTTTTCCTGGGTGTCTTCTTCCCACTCCTGGGAGCTCCTGGGGAAATTCAGCAGCATTTGCTGTGTGACTGTGTCTGCTGGGACCTGAGACTGATTTTGCTTGTCTCTGCACGCTTGGATGCTTGGTTTTGGGGACAGGTCAATGCCATGAATAGCCAGAGGACACCAGGTAAGAGCTCTTGGTTTAGCAAGCACTGTTTACCGCCCAGCAACATGCGGAAGCTATCCTTGCCCACATCCCAGGCACCAGCCCACCCACCGCCCCTAGCACCTACCAGTGCATCTTCTCCTCTTGGAGTCACAGGAGCTGCACTCGGCCCGACTGGCCCAGGGTGCAGGGAGAAGCTCTGCAGAGACGCAGGAGATCAGAGTCCATCTCCGCACCCTGCAAAGCTGCCTGCTTCCCAGCATCGGCCCCACGGCCCACACCCAGCCTCACACACCTGGTGTCCCATCAGCACAGCGCAGCCAGCGCCTGGACCACGTGTCCAGGGCTCCGTGCTCGAGCAAAAAGGGCCTGACATGGAGTGCCTGCGCAGCAATGGGCCGGTGGCCCCACTCGCGTCACTCCAGTGTTGCACGTCCCAGGAGTCTCTGGGGGACCAGGAGCCACCCTCTGGAGTCCAGCCTTGAGGGAGCTGGCACCTGCCTGGTCCCACGTGAAGCAGGGGTCACGTCCTTGCTCCCAGTGGTAAGACCGTCTCCTGTCGACACCCTGGGTCCCTGGGTCAGGCCGGCTCAGGCGGGACCTGCTCCCCACCTCTACCGTGGGCGGAGCTCACACTGAGCCTGGTCTCTCCTATCATCCATCATTCCAGCATCTGGAAAGGTCTCCTGGCCCCGCACCTCTGTCCAGTGGCACTCTCACTGACACCTGGGTACCTGTGAAAACCTGGGGTCTACTATGCCCTCGGGAAGGTGAGGAGCTCTGGTGCCTCCCACTCTCCGACCCTGGGTAGCCCCTTACTTCTTGCCCTCTCTAGGGTCACCGGCTGGTGCCTCTGACCACCAGATGGGGCAGGGCCCCCAGGCCTTGCTGTAGAGGCCTCTCCAGGCTCGGCTTGTTCAGCCCTTGGACACCTGGGGTGTTCAGAGTCAGTTCCACTAGGCGTCCCTGTCCTGGCCCCATTCCCAGGAGAGGCCCAGGACAGCCTGTGGTGCTGCCCTTCCTTCCAGCCGCCCCTGCAGAGCTGACCGCTGCAGCCTCTTCTCCCTGCAGGTGGGTCGCCTTCGCCCAAGTGGTATCTCCTAAAAATTACTTCCTAAAATCTGAAAATGAGATTTTGGACAGAAACCAGATTCTTGGCGTCCTTGAAAGCTCAGAGGGTCAGGTGACAGGGACAAGCCACGACAGGGCAGAGGCTGCAGATGGCAGCTTCCCTGTACCACTGGCCTGCCTGCAGGCCCGCAGCTCTGGAGGTGACCATCCAGACACAAGGGAAGGAGGCAGGAGCAGCTAGCCAGGCACCCCAAACGCACACCCGAGTAAGAGCAGCCCCCAGAAAGGAGAAGCTCTGCCCAAACCGAGGCTTGGCTCCTGGATGAAAACGCGCACCGTGTGAGCAGGTTCGACTCAGGGCTCAGCTCTGCCACAGTGAGACACTGTCCACAGAAGTCTGGCCGAGCTCGCACTAGGGGAGACCCCTCAGGCAGGTTTCCCAGGGCAACGCAGCCTGAGCAGATCTGGGACTGTCACCGTGTGGAGGACTTGGCTCTGGGGGTCATTCAGAAAGGTGGGGGACAAAGAGGTTGGCGTGCTCTGGGCAGCAACCTGGGCAGCCCCCTGCTTTTCCCAGAACCCTGGCCCCTGACGCTGGGAGGTGAGGCAGTGGGGCACAGAGAGTGGCACGATGCCCCAAGGTCACGAAACAGTGGTTCACGCTGGCTGCTCTGCTGTGACTTAAAACAGACTTCCTCTTCCTCTGCCTCTCTCCCTGCTCCTCCCTGATCTCTCCCCCTCCCCAATCTCAGGGGAAACAGGATCACCTTTCTCCCCATCCTAGGCAGAGTTATCTGTCCTGGGCACACACCCACCACAGGAGCCACGTAATCAGACTTTGGGGATGGCACCAGAAGACCTCAGAAACGACCATCTCCCAAGTAAACAGTGGATCACAACTCAACGGAGCCCACGTGGAATGTAGGCTTTGAGTCACCTCTTGAAAGCCCCCTGTTCCTGCCGATGGCAGAATCACAGCCTCTGGGCCTGGAGACCCCGTGTTTCTCCTTTGCTAGAAAAGCAATGGGCCTTCCTTTCCCTTTTCTCAGAACTGGTCCTCATTCCTGGATTGGCATTGGGACGAGGACCAAGCTTCAGCAGGAGTCTCAGGGTGACAGTGCAGGGTCACATCCTGAGGATCCAGGACTTGTTCTATCTGCCCTGGCCCAGAGCAGACCCCTGCAAGGCGGGCTCTTCCTCACGTTCTGCCCCAGTCCCCGACACCCTCAGACTGCTGCACACGGCAGAGAAGGTCCCGACGCCAAGTGGCTGCAGGTGGGGTTTAACGCCCGCATCTTGCCACTCCTTCCTCCAGGACGTCTTCGTCCTCCCAAACTCCAACCCTGGGTCACTTTAAGTGTCCATTTGGGCAGGGGTCCACCTGGGAGCAGAGGAAGGAGACATCTGTGGGAACCCAGGTGGATGCCTGGCTGCGAGTCCTGCTGCAGGAGACCCCTGAGAAGATGCGTGTTTCTCCCGCGGGGCTCCTTAGGAGCCACGTCTGAGCATGCTCGGTTTCCGGAGCAATGTGGCTGTCCTCTGGCTCCCAGCCTCGGTTTCCACCTGAGGCCTGGAGGAGAAGCTAAGCCCCAGCTCACAGCTCACAGGGGGCATGACCCTGCAGGGGTGTGACACAGGGGCTTCTTGACCCAGTTCTGCTTCCACCTGAACTATGCAGCCAGTTGGGAGCATATCACCCAAGTGGCAGAGTCCACTTAATGCCCTTTACCCCAAACAGATGTGACCAAGAGGACACTGGAGAAGATCTGCACGTCTTGCAGCGCCAAGAGTTGTCCACAGAGCCGGTGCTAAGGTGAATTCTGAGACGACGAAGGGGAGGAAACACAGATGCAGACAAGTGTGTAAAGGAAATGTGCAGATTTCCATTTGTCCTCGTTTAAAAAAAAATGCTAAGAAAGATAAAACCACATCTTATAAAAACCATCTGCAGTAGAGACCGCAGATGAATCGCTGCCAGGCTGCAATACTCTGAAGTCTGCAGGGAGAATCCGACCCATGAAATGTCAACTGAGAGAATGGGGCCATGGCCGTCCCTGAGAGCCACCTGGCTTCTGAGAATGCAGTCGGGCACTTACAAGAACCCTGTCGTTTCTTGGTTTGTGGCCCCCAGGCACAGGGTCAGCAGCAGTGGTCTCCTCCCCAGCTCTCCCCAGCCACAGAGCTTCCTGCTGCTCTGGGAACCTTCCTGAGACCTTTCCAGAAGCAGAACGATGTCCAGCAGAGAGCTGCTCGCACTGTCTGCCCTCATGCAGGCAGCCAGGACCTCAGCAGGACCAGAAGGGCCAGGCCAGTAGGGATAGAGGGGGAGCATTCAGGTTCTCGTCTCCCCCTCGGTCCTTCTGATGGCCAGTGGGCACGTAGCAGCTGCGGACAGCCCAGTCTCATCCTTCCCTTCTCATGCATCAAGTGACGGGTCTGCTCTCAGCTCCCTGAGCCAGGCTGGATGCAGCCATGGGCAGAGGCCCCTGTGAGGGCCACTGGCTTGAGGAGGGGAGCCTGAACCTGAGGTCAGCAGAGTGCCTCGTGGAGCTGGTTGGAGCAGCGTCATGGTACCAGCACCTGCAGGAGCAGAGACCCTTAGCTAGTGGCCTGAACCCAACACCACGTCCTCAGGTCGCCCAAGATGAAGCTGTTCAGCAGCCCTCTCTCCAAAGGATGAAGCCGCAAAGGGTTGGTGGGCTCCTGCCCCAGGCTGGCACCAGGACAGAGGGTGGCTTCCCAGGGAAGAAGCTTGGAACTCTGGAGGACGCCTTCCCACGCCCTGGACGTTCCCACAGTGGTCGCTGTCCAAAGACCAGTGCGGGGGCCAAGTATGGTGCACACCTCGGGTGGGTGTCACTCCTCGGTGGGAGAGAAACGTGCTGGACGAGACCAGCTTCCACATTCCTGGACCAAAGCCCCTCCGAACTCCCCAATCTTAAATAAGGGTGACAGGAGAGGTCCCAGGTCTTACTCCTGTGCAGCCCAGTCTTAAGTAAGTGGTGACAGTAGTGGTCCCAGCTCTTACTCCATGTGCAGCACAGTCTTCAGTAAGGGGTGAAAGGCAGGTCCCAGCTCTTACTCCATGTGCAGCACAGTCTTAAGTAAGGGGTGACAGGGCAGGTCCCAGCTCTTACTCCATGTGCAGCACAGTCTTAAGTAAGGGGTGACAGGGCAGGTCCCAGCTCTACTCCATGTGCACCACAGTCTTAAGTAAGGGGTGACAGGCAGGTCCCAGCTCTTACTCCATGTGCAGCACAGTCTTAAGTAAGGGGTGACAGGGCAGGTCCCAGCTCTTACTCCATGTGCAGCACAGTCTTAAGTAAGGGGTGACAGGGCAGGTCCCAGCTCTACTCCATGTGCAGCACAGTCTTAAGTAAGGGGTGAAGGGCAGGTCCCAGCTCTTACTCCATGTGCACCACAGTCTTCAGTAAGGGGTGACAGGGCAGGTGCCAGCTCTTACTCCATGTGCAGCACAGTCTTAAGTAAGAGGTGACAGGCAGGTCCCAGCTCTTACTCCATGTGCAGCACCGTCTTAAGTAAGGGGTGACAGGCAGGTCCCAGCTCTTACTCCGTGTGCAGCACAGTCTTAAGTAAGGGGTGACAGGCAGGTCCCAGCTCTACTCCATGTGCAGCACAGTCTTAAGTAAGGGGTGACAGGCAGGTCCCAGCTCTTACTCCGTGTGCACCACAGTCTTAAGTAAGGGGTGACAGGGCAAGTCCCAGCTCTTACTCCATGTGCAGCACAGTCTTAAGTAAGGGGTGACAGGGCAAGTCCCAGCTCTTACTCCATGTGCAGCACAGTCTTAAGTAAGGGGTGACAGGGCAGGTCCTAGCTCTTACTCCATGTGCAGCACAGTCTTAAGTAAGGGGTGACAGGGCAGGTGCCAGCTCTTACTCCTTGTGCACCACAGTCTTATGTAAGAGGTGACAGGGCAGGTCCCAGCTGTTACTCCATGTGCAGCACAGTCTTAAGTAAGGGTTGAAATGCAGGCCCAGCTCTTACTCCATGTGCAGCACAGTGAGGTACAGACACATCATGCTCGGGGTGCGTCTAGAATCACAGCAGGGAACCTCTGTGAACTCGGGGGTCTCACCTCACAGCACCTGCATTGCACTCACCACCGGCCCCTCCTGAGCCACAGGCAGGACAGACTTGTGGCCACCTCCGGTGTCTCCGTGTGGAGCAGGGAACCCATGGCTGTGAGCATCAGGCTCACAGGGAGCGAGCGCCTCGGCTGGGAGTGGGCTACTGTGTGTGCTGACCTGTCACCTCCCACGGTCACTTGCTGACCCTCTGCCCCCAGCACCTGCTTTTGGACAAAGGAGCCTACAGAGGTAAAGTGAAGCCCTGAGGACTCCCAGACCACAGACTGGTGTCATTAGGAGGACGGGGATGTGGACAGGGAAAGCCACGCGAGGGCACAGGGAGTAGGGGCACGCAGGCTGTGGCAGAAGGCCCGAGGGCCAGCCGGCTGCATCTGTCACACATGGCCTGCTCCAGAGCAAGGCAGTCCAGGCTGTGGGCCTCTGCCGCCTGGTCCTGGGTAGCCATGCCTCGGGCAGCCCCACAGGAGAGAGCAAGTGCTGTCTCGCCAACTCTGCACCGTTCTCCTGCAGCACGAAGGCCTGCATACCCTGCACTCAGCCCTGCACTGCCACTTCCCTGCCACTGGAGAGGGACCCTGCTTCCTTGGGCACGCTCCCACACACCTGGGAGACATCTAAACACGGCATGTTCCCCGGCCCGTTGCCAGGCAGGAGCCCAGCATGCCTCACCTGAGAGGGAACTGGTATGGGGACATGCAGGTGAGGGCATGGGATGAGCAGCCCCTCTGTGCTGGACCTGGACTCAGCGCCTGTCCCTGCTGGTGGGGGATGGAGTCCGGCAGTGTGCATGAAACAGAGAACTCCTGGCGCCCAGCTCCCTTGCTCAGCATGGTGCCTGGCAACCTTCCATGTGCAAATGGATCCAAAAATAGGTTGTGCTGAAACTGTCTCCTAATTTTCATCAAAGAAAAAGAACACTGGCACTGCATGGTGTGCAGGAAGTGCTAACTCAGCTGTCTGGATGTGCCAACCCTACACAATACAGTCAAAGAAAGGCCTGGCCGGGGCTCCCAGGGCCTCCTGAGAAGTCTGTTTCCCGAGGCCTGGGCCTGCCGGGTGGCTGGAGTGGGTTTGTAGTGAACATCTTTGCTTTCCTGGGGCCTGGAGCCTCGTATTGTCAGAGTGGCCTTGGCTGGAGGCCAGATATCAAGGCTGGGCCCTGAGGGAGAGCACCTCGTGCCTGTGCAGGGTACCCAGGCTCCACAAGCTGCGGTGGGGAGCACTCATGTCTTGTCCACACTGCTGCCAGGACCAAGCTGTCCGCCACCCCACAGGACAGAGGCTTGGTCTCCTGGACCCCGCCGGTCACTGTGACAAACTGTCACGTGAGCAGACTGCGCTGAGGCCCAGCACGTCCTGTGGAGCCTTGCAGGCAGGTGGTCTTGGGCACCCGGTAAGAACTGGCCCGTGTGGGCCTCAGGTCACGGAGGTGGTGGGAACACACATTCTCAAAGATGTGCAAGTCCCTGCTCACGACGGTGAGAAGGACGCAGCTGCAGGGCCCGGCTCCCGTCCTGCCCTTTGTGTTTCACAGACGAGGAGTCGGAAAGCACTTGAGGCTGAACATAAAGGGTCTTGAACGCACCGAGGCCCCAGTGAGAACTAGGGTGCACCCCTCAGTCGAGGAGAAGCGTCGCGCACAGCCCAGGCCACCCCGCATCCTGCAAACACGCCGCACGTCGCGCGCTCATTAATTTTCACTGTGAAGTTCTGTTTAGTCACTTTCAATTACGTTAAGGAGGGACATAAAGCTAGATGAGAATTCTCATCAGAAACCGGCATTCCTAAGTGACGGGGCTCTGGCTGGAGTCCAGCGCGGCCTGTAAGCCCAGCTCTTGGGCTTGTCAGGGGTTGCAACGCGGCGCTCACGCCCCAAACAGGCCAGGCCCGTCCCCAAACCAGGAGCGCCAAGCCAGGCCGTAGGCTGCAGGACCTGGTGCCCCCTGGCTCCTCCATACAGGTGCCCTGGCGCTCCGTCGCCCGCCACTCAACCAGCATGAGAGAGTCGGGGGCAAGCTGCCCTCGAGGGCCACACCTGAAGTCCTAGTGACCACTGGCAGCGCTATGCAGGCGGCCACGGGGGGGGATGGGTGAGAGCCTCCATGGCAGCCTCCACCACGCCTGGCCTCGATCCTGCCTCTCCTGCCATCCACTCCTGCTCCTCCGTGCACGCCAACCAGGCCTGTCACCTCCACTCCTGTCCCCCACTCCTGTCCCCACACCTGTCCTTCCATACCTGTCCCTCCTCAGCTGTCCCTCCACTTCTAGGCCTCTATTCTGTCTCCCACACCTGTCCCCCATACCTGTCCCTCACACCTGTCCTTCCACATCTAGGCCTCTATTCTGTCCTCCACACCTGTCCCCCACACCTGTCCCCCACAGCTGTCCCTCTATACCTGTCACCTCCACTCCTGTCCCCCACACCTGTCCTTCCATACCTGTCCCTCCTCAGCTGTCCCTCCACTTCTAGGCCTCTATTCTGTCCCCCACACCTGTGCCCCACACCTGTCCCCCACACCTGTCCCTCCACATCTAGGCCTCTATTCTGTCCCCCACACCTGTCCCCACACCTGTCCCCCACACCTGTCCCTCCACATCTGTCCCCCCACCTGTTCCCCCACCTGTCCCCCCACCTGCTCTCCCACACCTCCTCCCCACACCTGTCCCCCCACCTGCTCCTCTACAGTGTCCCCCCCACCTGCTTCTCCATCCCCCACTGTTGACTGAGCAGGGTCTCAGTCACCTGCCCCCACCCCCTGCAGCTAGCCCATCTCCGTCCCCTGGCTTGCCATTGCTCATTCTTCAGTGTCCCTGGCCTGCAGGGCAGCCCTCAGGTCTGACCTCAGCACTGCCCTTCGCAGGGTCCTTGCAGGTCTCCGTGGCTCCCCTGGGCACCCTCTTCTTATCAGGGAATTCTCCTCATGCGGCGAGTCAGTTGGTGCAGGGGGAACTCTGCCGCCAGCCCAGGGCAGGAGCTCCTGGCCCTGGGAGCAGAAAGGTGCTGCTAATGAAGAGCAGCAGGCTCATTCAGGCTCTCCTTCCTCCAGGGGAAGCCTTTGATGGAGCACATTTACATTTTAGAAAGATCATGCTCATTAACGAAGAGGAGTTTGCAAGAATACTTAAGGGGAAGAAATGCACCCTGGACTTCAGAGTCTGAGGAAACACGGGAGGCGGGCTGGCGAGTGGATGGGGACCTAACTGGAGAGACGCTGACAGCCACCCAGCAGAGGGAACCAGAGCGCATGGTCAGGCATTTTTAAGGAGCAGAGATGGTGGGTCCTTGCTGGGGAGGAGGAGCTCACTGGGTGCAGGTGGGGCTGCTGTGAAAGGGCAGCATCTCCATACGTGGGTCGGCCAGGTAGACCCTCAAACAGCGGCTGGACTTGCTGGCCCTCCCACATGAGGACGAGTTGAGCCTCGGTGCAGAGGGCTTGTAGCTCATGCAGTAGATACCCCTGGGCACTGCCATCTGCCAGGAACTGGCCAGGCCTCAGGCTGCAAGAAGAACATGCACCTCTTGGTGTCTGCCTCCGTCAGTGGTAGAAGCTGGGTGCTGATGGGAGCCAGGCTTAGGAGGGGCTAACTGGGAAGGCAGCATGCTGGGAAGGGGTGCCCGTGTGCATGGGGGCCTCCCACTGGGCCGACCGGCTCTCTCTGGTGCCACAGCAACCACCAATGAAGCCAGACTCTGCGGCCAGAGGCAAGGCTTGTCCCGCCCAGGCCCAGCTTCCAGCCTGGGTGGGCAGTGAGACCCAGTGTCTCTTTGCTGGATGCTGCTACTTGCTCTTCCTCGCTCTTCCATGTTTCACGGTCTCTATTACTGACCATCCACTGTCATTCTGTTCCTATGCCATCAGACTCACTCCCCCCAGAGTTCAGGGGGTAGAAGAGTGCTTGGTGCTCAGTGTCTTCAGAGCACATTACAGTCAACTTGTAAGCCCAACCCAAATCACTCAATAAATGTGACTGCCATTGCTGCTGCCACCATCATTATCACCATCTCACCACCACCATCATCACCATCACCACCATCATCACCATCACCATCACCACTATCATCATTAACACCACCATCATCATCACCATCACCACCATCATCACTTCACCACCACCACCACCATCACCATCACACCATCACCATCATCACCATCACTTCACCACCACCACCATCATCACCATCACTTCACCACCATCATCACCATCACCATCACCACCATCATCATCATCACTTCACCACCATCATCATCACCATCACCACTATCATCATTAACACCACCATCATCATCACCATCACCACCATCATCACTTCACCACCACCACCATCATCACCATCACACCATCATCACTTCACCACCATCACCATCATCACCACCATCACCATCACCATCACCACCACCACCATCACCATCACCATCACCACCATCATCACTTCACCACCATCACCATCATCACCACCACCATCATCACCATCACTTCACCAACATCATCATCATCACTTCACCAACATCATCATCATCACTTCACCACCATCATCATCATCACTTCACCACCATCATTATCACCATCACCACCATCATCACTTCACCACCACCACCATCATCACCATCACACCACCACCATCATCACCATCACTACCATCACCATCTCACCACCACCACCATCACCATCATCACCACCACCACCATCATTATCACCATCACCATCACCACTATCACCATTAACACCACCATCATCATCACCATCACCACCATCATCACTTCACCACCATCACCATCATCACCATCATCACCATCACCACCATCATCACTTCACCACCATCATCATCATCACTTCACCACCATCACCATCATCACCATCACCACAATCATCACCATCACCACCATCATCACCATCACCACCATCATCACTTCACCACCATCATCACCATCACTTCACCACCATCAGCATCATCACCATCACCACAATCATCACCATCACCACCATCATCACCATCACCACCATCATCACTTCACCACCATCATCACCATCACTTCACCACCATCATTATCATCACCACCACCACCGCCACCACCACCATCATCAGCACTTCACCATCACCTTCACCACCACCGTCACCACCTTCACCATCTTCACCGTCTTCACCATCATCACTTGTCATTACCATGTTCACCACCTTCACCACCTTCACCACCATCACCATTACCACCATCAATACCGTCACCATCGTCATCATCATTCTCACCATATCACTACAACCATCATCACAGTAACGCTTTGTGCGCCTTGACCTGATTTTTTTCTAATTTATTTGAAATCTGCTTCATTGAACCATAATAAATCCTTTCAGGATCAAAGGAGGACACAAATAAACATAGCAAGGACATAAATAAATCACCCTCAGGGCTTCCCGACATCCTGAGTGTCCTTTACAGAGGATAAGTCTCCTTCCCGCATTGCTCGCATGCTTTGTTCAGCTGTCGACATCCTACTCATCCAAGACCAGGACACGAGTTCCCTGCTCTGTGAAGCTGTTTCCCTCCAAGGATCAGCATGCTCCTGCTCTGGACCTTGCAGCCCTCGGCCTGACTCTGGGTGACCTCGTAGCTACGTGGCTCTGTGGTTACTGAGCACCATCTCCCCCTCCAGACAAGACACAGCGTCATGGATCTCCAGAACCCAGCAAGGACCCTGGGCCTGGGAAGGCCACACAGGCTGAGCACTGCACAGAGTCCAAGAGTGCAAGTGTGATCCTAACTTTGCTTCATTTCCTAAGCTCCTCATACAGCCGAGGTAGCCACAGGGCGCTTCTTCAGCAGGGTCTTCAGGTGGGCAGCCTCCCGGATTCCCAGTTCCTGGGCTCTGCCTCTTTGGTGCCTGTAAATGCCGCACATGTCTGGTCAAAGCTGGAACCAGGGCCATGCTACGTGGCCTTTTCATTCCTATGAAGTTCAGAACCCTCTGAGCAGCTGCTCAGCACCTCAGATGAGCCCCCTCTGCAGACACCACACCAAGGTCCCCAGAGTCAGCTGCTCCTGCAGATTTGCCCCGGGTTTGCAGGCTGCTTAGCACTGTCGCAGGTTTACTGGGACACTTGTCAAATGTCTGCCTTTTCATGAGAGGTTGGGGTCCTGGAGGCCTATCTGATGGGGAGGCAGACCAGCCCTGCACCTCAGGGTGGGGGTGGCAGGGGGAGCAGGGACTTCAAGCCCAAGGGGAACCAGCCCGTAGCGGGGTGGCTCAGAAGGCCTGTGCCGCCCTCCTTCACGCCGTGTAGCAGGCTTGCTGCTGTGTGCTTCTGCTCCTGGAGAGGAGGGAGGCAGCAGTGTGTGGCTGTGAGGTGAGGGCAGGGCTGCGAGACCCTCCCCCGGCCCCTCCACCAGGAGTGCAGCCTGCTCCTCCTTGCACTGGGAACCAGGCAGGATGTGTGCCTGCCTCACACGCAGCGTCTGCATGCTCTCAGTCCCTTCCTGGTGGGCTGCTCTGTGACTCACCCTGGAACTTAACGAGGATGTGCCGGAACAAGGTCGTAACGGAGTTTTATAGGGAGCTCCACGGCCTGCGTTCAGGGGTGCTCCCAGCCCTTCTGCATCCATTGGGCTGTGTGCCTGTGTGCGGTGTCAACTTTGAGAAGGTAGCAGGTGAAGGGCCACTCCAGGAAAGCCGGTGGCGCCCTGGCCCTAGGGAGCACCCGAGCTCCTGACCCACAGAGGCCGTGGACTCTCATCATGCTCAGACTCTTCCAGCCAGGTCAGAGCTTCCAGTGCCCATTGGCTGCCGTCACTTACGGGGCACAGCTGCATTGGGTCCTGTGCAGGTGTCTCAGGGGCATGTCAGAGGTCTGTGTCTTCTTCACACAGGGGGCTCCCTCTGCTGCTGCACCCACAGCTAGCAGAGCACGGCAGTTCCCAGACTCCCCTCATGGGTAAGTCCGCAGCCCAAGAGCCACACTCAGAGATGGAGGCGAGGATGTCCCTGCAGTGTGCGTTTCTGCTCTGCCTGTGCTGCTGGGGAGCCTAGGCGTGGTGAGCCTTGGCCTCCATGGCTCTGGGAGAGGATCCCCACTTAGAAGTGGCTGCTACTGGTGGGAACCACTGGAGGTGAGTCTGGACCGTGTTCCATGTGTGTAGCTGGTGCTGGACGGAGACCCAGGGCTAAAGGACCTCTGGCTGCCCAATGCCTGCAGATCACAACCCGTGACAGGGACTCCACAGCAGCTCAGGCAGGGCAGGCGTTTGGGCAGGGAAACCTGTACACAGGGCAGAGGCCACAGTGCTCAGAAAAGCTGAGTCTCCCTGGAACCCCTGAAACAGAGCGACCCAGACCTTCACTGAGCCTTCGCTGAATTCAGTTTCCCAAGTGCTCAAACGAGAATGTTCTCATTCTCTAACACACACACACACACACACACACACACACACCTTTAGGAAGAAGTGATGGAAATATGAAACTTGGTTTTGTGAGAGAGGTCAGAGGCACCCGATGGTGAGTCCTTCTCCCCCCGTGAGCCTCTTTCTGCCTTTTCTTTTGCTTGTTTGCTTTATAAAGTCAGAGCCTTTCTCATTCTCTATTGGATGGAGGTGGCCCAGCAACCTGCCAGCGTTTGCTCAACTGGGCCCCAGGGTCACAGGGAGCATCACATCTATTGGGAGAAGAAGGAAAACTTCCCCAGGCGATGTATCCATGCAGTATGTTCATTCCGGGATTCTTAAAAAGGCCTTGGGCCCTATGATGCTCCATAACTGAGACTGGGTCTGGTGAACGGGGTGGACACCTGTGGACACCTGTGGACACCTGCTGTCCTTCAGCAGCTCTTGGGGAAGATGAGCTGCTTGTCAGCACCGCCCACACAGGACACACACATGGAGCAATACAGGAGGGCCCCTCTGGCTCCCTAAGGTCCTGTCCGCTGCCCTCCCCCGCAGGCCACTCTTGCTGCCAGGTTTCTGGCCTGAGTTTCCATTTTCAGAGACATTCTGTCTCTGTACGCTGTGAATACAAATATCCCCCATGGAAATTTCCAGATACTTGTCCCCGTGAGCTCCCGTCAGGAAGCAGGTGGCCACAGGAGCTGCAGGACACGCGCTCCGTCCTGACCTCTGCCTGGTCTTGCCCACAGCGGCACAAGACTCTTGTGTGGCTCAGGAAGCAGAAGTTGGAAATCAGTCCATGGTGCGGCAGGCTTGGCCTCCTCTTCCTGTGAGCACCGCACAGCGCTCTGGACGATGCGCACAGCAGATGTTCTCTTACGGGTGGACGTTGACATTCATTTCCCGTTTTCTTCCTACAAAGTCTATGTAAGAAGGAGCTCTGCTCTGCACTTGTGAGTGAGCCTGTGTTTCTATGAAATAAATTCCAAGTTGATTAACCAGGTCAAAGGCATGTGAATTTTATCATTTTTGGTCAATATTTTTCACTGTGGTAAATAGAAATGACATAAAATGTGCCATTCCACCCAGTTAAGTGTGATCTGGTGGCCTAAATGCATGTATGTGTGTGGCACCTGGGTACTGTCAGTGCCCAGAACCGACCCTCTGCACCCTGAGCAGTAACGCCCCTCCCAGCCCCAGGGCCCTTCCTCTGCCTGTCTCGGCTCAGGTTCTCACTGTGGGTGTTAAGAGGCCTTTGCACCCACAGACACCTGTGCTGCACTTGTGACTTGTGGGATTCTGTGGAGCTGGTGGCTGTCATCTCAGCCTCTCAGCAGGGCCTTCTGCCAAGAGGGTGCTGGTTCTAATGAAGCCCTTGGTCAGCCTCCTGTCCCCCAGGCTGTCCTTGGGGCCCGGCACCTCCCCTGCACGGTGTGTCTGCGAGCTACTTGGATGGTTCTGGGCCGTGACCCAGTCTGATCCCAACTTCCGTGGCCTCCACAGCCCAGCTCTTCTGTAGTCACACGGTGCCTCTGTACACGCAGATGCCCCGAGACACGGGTTGGCGGTGGAACTTCACGCCTCTGTAGCAATGCAGGGGAGCGCCACCCCCACAGTCGGCAGCCTTGGCTTCCCCGCCACAGCCGCCTGCGGGGGACCCACAGGACCTGGAGTCATGAGGCCCCCGTGCTCTGCTTTCTGTCCCCTGCGTGTGCTGCTCTCTCCTCACTCTGAAGGGCAGTGGCCCCGGACGCAGGCCCTGCTCTCAGCCTGCAGCAGGTGAGCACTGGAGAGCCTTCCTCTGCGGCACGTGGAGGCCCTGCCCTGCTGCTCCCAGGTCCCCGCCTGTCAGCAGTTGGGTGACCATGTGTCCTTCTGTGACCCTCTCCTGGTCATGCCACCTGGATCCCAGTCAGCCTGTCAGATCTGCAGATCGACATGTTTCCTCGACTTCTGGTCGTCTGTGGCTTCCACTTCTCTGAATGTCCTCTCCGTCCCTGTCTTGGCCTTTCTCCTTCGGGACTCCTCCATCTGCCCTGGTGTCCAGGGCCAGGGCTCTGCTCAGGCCTCTCCATTCTCGGGTCTCGGCAGGCTCTGTACTTCCGGCTGCCCCATATTTAAGTTGGGGGACTGTCCCCTGCCTGCTGGAACCTGCGGTTGAGTCTCGGTGGCTTCTTCATTCAGAATCTCTGCTGTTTGGGTCTGTGACCTCACTGTTCATTTTGATCTCATGGCTGCACTGTCCTCTCCAATCTCTCTCAGACGGGGCCTGAGGTACTCAACCTCTGCTTCTCTCCCTGGGCGTGTGACCAGCGGAGGAACTGCCGGCACCCGCGGGCTCCCCCTGCACCCAGAGCGTTTACCTTCTGGCTCCTCATGCCACGCCCACGCTGGTGTTGGCTTCTGTTTTGCTTTTGCAAACCCCATCTGCTGGGCGAGAAGCGCTCTCTGGTGGTGCTCTTGGCCCTGATCTCAGTGGGGCTGAGCGCTCCACACGCCTGCTGGCCACCTACAGGTCTCCTCTGAGGGTCACACATGTCATGTAGATAGCAGGGGAGAGCGGGAATCCGCTTCACCAGAGTGCCATGGCCAGTGGCCAGCAGGGTCCTAGAGTGGTGGCCACATTTGGGGTGTATGCGGAAGGGAGCCGTTTAGACTGCTTTCCTCAAGCGCTTCCTGCTTGTTCGCCATCCCCCATATCCGCTGACCTCCCCCTCCAGAACCTTTCAAGGTGCGTCCACTCCCTGTGGGCAGAGGACTCTCCTCCTGCTCCAGACAGCACGCTGACGCCAGTTGCCACGCCAGGCGAGGGAGGGTCCCGTTCCACGGCATTTCCCTGGGTAAGGAGAGGGCAGGTGGGAGTCTCCTGGCCAGCAGGGAGGCCCACCTTCAGAACAGTGACCATGCCTGGTGGAAAACTGGACTCTGCCACTCAACTGCCAATGTCCACTGATGTCCCTGATGCCTCCTGCGAAGGCAAAGTACCTTGGTGTGTGCACACTGCTGCTGGCCTCCGGGCTAGGAGTCTGGATAAGAGCTTTGAAAACGCAGTTGTCTTGGAGAGTAGGTTGTGACCCTTTGCAAGGCAAGGTGTGAGGTCACTGATGTCCCAGTAAAGCAGCAGCTCTGACTCTACAACATGACTCTTGAGCTGGGAAGAAGACTGGATGCAGGTTTGATTTACTAACCGGTGGATAATGACCCAGCAAAGGCCTTCAGAACCCAGACCTTCTTAGTGAACCATGCTCCTACCTTGGTCAGGACCTGGGAAGAGCGCCAAGGAGGAACCTATGCCCTTCTAGGAGACAAAGCCCCCTGGAGGCGAGATGTGATGGGTGCCCACTGCCGGTGAGGCCTTGCCAGACTGCATGCCGGCCCCTCCAAAGCCCTGTGCTGCCCATTTTCTGAAGGTACGATTGAGGCTTGGAGAAGTCAGGTGCCCACAGACTAGTCCAGGACTGAGCCAGAGCTTCAGCCAGTTCTTCCCAAGGCCAAAGGTCAGTGTTTTAAATGGATTCCACAGCTAACAGACTCACACTGCCCAGAAATCAGGATTAACTTCTGAGCCAAAGGAGGAGCAAGGGCAAGTTTACCTAAAACCAAGAGCAGCTCTGAAGACCCTGGCTGGTGGCCCTGTGGCTATTGTGCCTCGAGACCCCGAGGACCAGGTGTGTAGCTGCTCCCGAGTCCACAGGTCCCAGAGCTACTGTCTTCATGCTCTCAAGGGGACTCACCTCAGAGGTTGGGGACACGGGGTGGAAGGATGCAAGTCCAGACCATTCTGAGGCTGCTGGCACGGAGGCTCCCTCCAGGTGAGGCACCTGCCTGGCTGAGGAGGTGGCACACGGTGTCTCCACAGACATGTGGGAGTGCTGTGCCAGGGTGAATGGGGACTGTCCCAGGGGCTTCAGGGCGCGGCTGCCGTCTCAGCTGTGCCAAGGGCGAGGGCCGGGTGACGGGACATGCGGTGTGCTGCAGGGCTGCCACGCTGTGCACGCGTGTCCGCAGTAGAAATGGTTCCACTGTCTTTCAGAACTCCCTCACTCACACAGTCAGCCCCCAGCAGCGCTCAGCCATCCCGGCCTGAACCTGAGCTCCGCACACAGCACACAGGTGTTTACCCAGGTGTTTTCTTGAATATTAAATATGTACACAGTCTAACATCCCAGGCAACAGGAGACTAAAGCTTGGCTCCCGTCCCAGGCTGTCTCCTCCACGTGGGCCGCCTAGAGAGGCTGCAGCCCAGAGGCCTGGCTCTCCCTCAGGGCTGAAGGGATCACCGGGCTTGCCACTGGACAGGGAGGGATCTGAGACAGGACCGGGCCCTCAAATCCACTGCTTCCCAGTCCTGGGCTCACTGGACACCTCCACCCTTCCTGCCCACATCTTCTCAACCCAGAACCCTCATTTCATCTCAGAGAGACTCACTGATGGTCAGGAGTATTGGGTCAGACAGAGCCACTTAAAAACCACCCACGTGTCTCAGGAGCGTCCCTCCATTCCATTAGCTGCTGCAGTCCCGCTCTGGGAGCACAAGTGGGTGCTCTTCCACCCACTCTGTGCCCGTGGAGCCGCCCTAACAGAGCAGCAGCAGCCTGCATGTCCCACGAGGCCTTGCCCACTGGGTCCCCCCGCCCTGTGCTCAGGTGGGTGCTTCTGCAGGGCCTCTGGGTGGTGGGGACCTGAGGTCCATCTCAAAGGAGCAGCACAGTGTGTTGGTGTGGGTCTGGACAGAGTGCAGGTGGGCAGGCTCCCCTAGGGCACTACAGTGACACCCCTCCTCCACACGGTCTTAACTGGGCTTCTCCAGAAATCCTCTCATGGCTGATGTTAGGACTGTCAGCAAAAGAGTCTCTGCAAAAGAGCTCAACGTAGGTAAACTTCCTGTTTTCACGTAGCCCTGATTTACTTGGCCACTGGCCGGGAAGAAGTCAGCGCTCTTGGTGCTGGACACCCCCTCACTAGTTTTTCACAAACATGTCCACTATAGTAGTTTGTACAAATGTGTAAACCAGGCCTCTGGCCCTGAGCTGGGCTTCACAGAGGTGTCTGCATTTCTGAGATCCTCTGACCCAGGGATGCCCGCAGTTTTCTGGGTGCTCAGCTTCATGTTGCACCGTGTGTGGTTTCTAGAAAGGAAGCCTGCCGCCCCCAGATCTACTAGAAGGTTTGGGAACACCTCACACAACGGGAGGGTTGCCATGTCGGGGAAGGAGAGGAAAAGAAGAGGTCTTCCTGCACGAACGGAGGGGAGCGTGAAGAACAGAGTCCTTGCCACGGAGGGCTGCAGCGGCCACGTTGGCCACTGCTGATGGCCCTTCCTGCTGCACCCCTGTCTCCCTCCCAGCGCTGGTGGACTAGCGAGGTGGTGACCTGATCACTCTCACATCTCCATTACGCTGAAAGGATCATTTCAACAGGTCCCTTGGAAGCGACTTAGAAAGTGTCCCCTGAAATATAAGCCTGCAGCGGCCTTGAGTGACCGCAGGCCCCAGGGAGCCCTGGGTCCTGAAACCAGGTTCTCAGCCACACAAGTGAGAGCCAGGGCTGGGAAGGCCCCTCGGGTCACTCCCCTGGTAGTCCACGGGCCGGCAATGGCAACCGTCCACACCTTTCCTGTGACCAGAAGTGTGTGTGCCTGTTGCAGAGGGTTAGGATCCACGAGAAGGAAAACCCGAAACCTCCAGGTTCCCAAAGACCTGGCCCCCCCAGATCACACCCACCCAGAGCGAGTCAGCGCTGCTTCCAAGCCGAGGTGTGTGGCCTGCCCCAGGCTCAGCACCACAGGCACCACCTGAAGACCACGCGTGCTCCCGGTCACGGGTCCACCCTCAGCAGCCACGGACGGCCCATCCGAGGGCTGCTGCCAGCAGCTGGCTTTTGCTGGCCGCGCTGGGATGCACGTGCTGGAACTGGAGGCTCTTCCTCAACGGGCACCTCTTTTCATGAACAGTGTCCCGAGATCAGCCCAGGGTATGAAGACCTCCAAAGCTCTCATGAGGTGACAGGGCTTTGATGAAGGGTGTGGGAGGTTCGGTGGCCGCTCGGCCCACACAGCACCACTATTGAAAATGCATGAAGCAGGAAGCTGGGAGTGAGACCCGCCTGAGCCTCAGCCCCCGCAGTGTCCCCTGCAGTGACGCGAAGGGGGTTCCTATGATTGTGAGACAGCTCAGGCCTGGCCAAGGACTGAAGGGCTGGGACCACAGGAATTTGACCTTTAGAGACGATTGACCTCAGGCCAAGAGGGAAGCCCACCAAGTCACAGTGACAGGACGAGCCACACCACAAGGGCCTTCACCCAACAACAGGGACAGAGGCCTCGGCCGCCACCTCCGTCACTCCCACAGCTAAAGAGGAGGCACTTAACAGGTACGTGCTGCCTGAGGTGGCAGGCCCCGACTAAGCCCACTGAACACTCCCGCGTGCCAGGCACTGTGTGCAGCACCCCCACCACTGTCTCACCAAGCCAGCCCTGACATCCCCTGAGCCAGCTGCTGCTGTCCCAGCTCTACAGAGAGGGCCTGCAAGGTCCCAGGCTCACCTTAGGACCCAGTCCAGGCCAGCTGGCTCCAAACCTGAGCTCCCCTGCCTCTGATGTGAGAGCGAAGCTCCTGTCCTGCAGGAGCCTGCCCGTGAACTTCCCCGGTCGCTCTAGGGCAGGCTTGAAACTGCCGGAGCCCCTCAAGGATCTGTGCACCACTGTGCCACCCACCAACCTGAGCCGTGCAGGGCGACCCGGCCCTGGGCTCCCTCCTGGCCTCAGGACACACACCCCTCTGCCCCTGCAGGACAGCACCAAATCCTCGTCCTCCCGACATGCACACCTCACCTGCTCAGGGCAGGCTCCCCATTCTCCAGGGACAGAATCCTCCTCCCTGTGATGGTCACAGCTTTTCATTGCTGTGACCAAAACCCCTGACGAGAGCAACTTAGAGGAGGAAAGATGTCCTTGGCCCTTGGTTTGCAGAGGTCTCAGCTGCGGTCACCTGCCTTCAGCTGAGGAGAGGCAGAGCATCACAGTGGACAGGTTCAGGGGAGGAGAGCTGTTCAGCCGTGGCAGCTCGCAGGCGGCAGAGGAAGAGAGGGGAAGGGTCTCCAGGGCCCATCCCAGCGACTTCCCTCCTCCCTGGGCCAGCTCCCCGCAGTCCAGCCAGCCCCTGATGAGGTCAGAGCCCCATCCACCCTCACTGCCCAAAGCAGCACCCCTGAACCTGGCCACACTGGGGACTCTGCCGTCAACACCAGCCCCTGGGGACACTGCAGAGCTACCCACCAGCCCTCAACACACGTCAACGGTCACTGCTAAGAATTCCCCTTTCAGCTGTGAGTCACAGGAATCCCCTCCCCGAGGTGCTACCTGTCCTGATTCCCTCTGTCAGTTCTTTCCTGGAGTGGCACTTGCTCTTCTCACACAGGGGAAATCAGCAGATGCTTACAACCAAACGGAGGTAGATGAATGCAGCGGCACAAGGGGCTTTGATCTTCCTCAGCCAACACTCCTGGGAACTCAGTCTGGGGGAAATAGGAAGGCGCTGGGCGTGTGCCAGCTGGCGGGCACCAGCAGCAGCTGCGCTGAGGTGCAGCAGTACACGCAGAGGACCCTGACCAAGCCATCGTGCGGCCACCACCCACTGCACCAGAGTGAGGAGGCCACAGGGGTCCCCAGCAGGAGAGCGCAGACCTGCCCGCCAGAGGTCACCACTGAACTCTGCGTCCTTGGAGTCCTGGGCTCCTGTCCATGCTGCTCCACCCCCAGGCAGGGTCGGGTGGGGGGCCCCGGGGCCTTGTTCCCCTGGGCTCCAGCAGGTGTGGAACCGCAGGACCTGCACTTGCTTCTGACCAGCAGATGGCTAGGTGAAGGGGCCCCTGGGTGAGGTGCTTATCCACGGGGGCTCACTCTGGGTTCTCCACCTCCGAGGCTCACACTGAAGAGGCAAGAGGCTGGCCCCCTACAGCCAGGAGGAATGAATCCTACCACCAGGGGCCTGGCTCTCACAGCCCCACCAGTCTGTGGTCAGCCTGGCCACACAGCAGCAGAGCCAGCAGGCTCCCAACAACAGAACTGTGGGGTAACGAATGTGTGTCGGTTTGACTGCCAAGTTCAGGGTGATCTGTTAGCAGCAATAGAAAGCCAACATGGCTGGACCTCGCTTCCTTGAAAGCACGCTGTTGGGCCACCTGGATGCTCAGTTCTGCCGTGAAGTGTGCTCTGGACACGCCTCACTCGCATCCTCTGGATACCACCAGGCAGGACAGGCTGCGTGTTTATGTCTCCTGTTAGCGTGGAGCACCCTGCACAGCGGGGAGCTGTCCAGCCCCGAGGAAGTGACAGTGAGGTGGAGAATGCTCCCGAGTGAGCTGACAAGCCTCGTGTGGGTACCAAGGGGCTAAGCTGTGCATATGAGGGCTGTGGGGGTGGCGAACTCCCAGCTGCGAGGTAACACTGGACCAAGGTCCACAGAGATCCACCATCTGCAATCTTGCCAAGTCTCAGACAAATGCTGTTTTGGTTTTGTTTTGCAAATGTTTGCAACTGAAATGGATTTCATGGGGTGGATACAGCTCATGTCTCTGGCTGTAAATTTTCTGTTTTTTCCTGGCCTGCACTGAAGAAGTCGTGGGAAGGCACTTGTGCACAGCCCTCTCCGGGTGTCAGACCTTGCCGGCTCCGCCATCCTCCCCTGGGGAGCCGGTGCTCCTGTCTCCATCGAGGGCCGTGGGGTGAGGACTCCCCAGGGTCTCCTCCTCCCACCCAGGGAGCTCACCAGTGTGCAGTGCACGAAGCCTCGAGACGGGCCTACCCTGACCCCGCCCGGTGCTGGGACCCCTGCTCTTCAACTAGTCCTAATATGTCACTTTTATTAAAACCTAAATTTTATTAAACATGAATCTTAAAGATTCATCGAGTCACTGACAAGGCCAGGAAGCAAGTTAAGCAGAATTGAGTTTTTGAGTTCAGCATAAGAATCTAGTAGTCTTGGAGTTCCTCTTTTCTTCCTGGGACTCACTGCTTCACCAATGGCAAGAAAATTAATTGAGTATTGACCTCAGTCAAGATTTGCTACTGACCGGACGCTGCAGCCTGAAGAGACAGCTCTGGGTTCAGTGCCAGGCCAGGTTCTGCTCTTAGTCAGAGGGGACCCAGACAGGAGGCAGACTCCCTCCTGGACACCCACATGTGGACAGGCTGAGAACGCAGAGGGGCCCTCTGACTCAGGCGTGGCAGAGGAAGAGCAGGTCAGAGCCCCACTCCACGTGTGCACGGCGGCTCCACGTGATCTGGTTCAGGCGTCTCTCTGCAAGAACCGAAAGCCCAAGGCCTCGTCTCCCAGGCGTTGGAAGAGACCACTGAGAAATTATTAGTGACAGAGGAAATGAAAATAGTCTGTTCCTCAAGAATTTCCACGAGCTGCCCTCCCGCCACCCCTTCCCACCACTCTGTCCTGCTTCCATCCAGAATGATGGTGCACGGCCTCAACTTCCTCATTCACACAACGGGGACTCAGCTGTCCTCATGGGTATTGGCCCAGCACCCCGGGGCTGGGGCCACGTTAAGTTGATTTGGGAGGAAGATGGGTTTGGGAGCAGACCCCTCGCCACAGATCTGCCTGTCTGGGAATGGGGCATGCTGCTTCCTGACCCCAGCTCCACGCAGGCACACCCAGCTGGAGCCCACCATGCGATGTGCCCGCCCGTGCACTGTGGGCACCAGGTGTGGTTCCAGAATCAGCCCTTGTATATTCATTCTTCTACTCCACTGCCTCCTGGCAAAACTGGTCATTCCCTTCTGACCCTACAAATCTGTCACAGCTCAGGCGTCCCTTGAATATCTGCAAATCTGTATCTATACATGTATGTCTATTTTGCTGGATTTACCAATTTCGGCTACCCTAGACAGTGTTCTGAACACTTGGAGTAACCACACACAGAGAGACCTGACCTTCTCTTCGGGACAGGTACAGGTACAAAGCAAAGTTACAGAGAACTCAGGTGTGCCGGAACTTCCCTAGTAGAGTAACGTGCCTTGAATCAACAGCTGCTTTTCTGAGCTCTCCAGAACTCAGCCCCAGGAAACAATCATGAATGAACAAGCAGATAAAACTATGAATATATTCATGAAGGTAAAACTTATAATGGTAAAAAGATTAGACAAGCTCATGGTTCCATAGAAGGGGACTCATCCAGTGAACCCCAGTAGACCAGGCAGTGGAATAACACAGCTCTGAAAACCATCTTCAGAAGCACATTCAGAGCTGCAGAGCAGAGTTCACATTCCAAGCCGCGCCATCAGCTTGGACAATCTGCAGCTGCCTCACGCGAAGCCATGCTGACCACACCACCCTCACCTACGACCTTCCTGGAAACTGCCTTGCCGGGAAAAGCCATGAAATGGAAACCTGACTACTTTTAATTTTCATCCTTTTTAATGTAAGAATAGATGATTCTCCTTCCAACTCCAGAGACAGTTGTCACCAGTAGGCAACTGTCGACTCAGCAGCCGACGAGCGATGTTTGTCACAAAGGCTCCATTGGAATCAAACCAGTGCTACTGCCTGTCACCCGCGCCAGCCTAGATGGGCGTGGAGGGGCGTGTGGCCGTTTGTCCCTGGGAGGTGGGTCCAAGCGCAGCCATCACTCATCCCCAAGGGGTTCCTCGTCTGGACCACAGCAGGGAAACACCTTGGGACAAGGAGTCCTCAGGCACTGGAGAGGGGCCAGCGAGGGACGGGCAGCCCTCCTGGGAGGGGCACCACCCAGCCCGCAGCCCCATGGACGCCAGGTGCTGGCCCCACTGCCCCCTGGCAGGTCTTGCCTTGCTCCACAGGAGCTCACGTGACCACCTGAAACTGACATTGACACACCACTGCCCATGGCGTCGTGGGTGACAGCAGTCTCCATGATGGCACCCTTTTACACAGAGATACGATATCTAGGAACCGCCGAGGCACCGTGCCCGGCAGGTGGCGGGGCAGCTCCTGTCTCTGTCTCACGTTATGGATCTGCTCCTGGTTAATGAGGTTGAGGAAAACTATGAGAAAGATTAAAAGTAGCACTTACGTGGGACATATGTCAATGAATTAATGTCTCCAAAAATGGAATATTGATTTTTACAAGAAGCTTATTTTACTTTAGTCCTTATAGAATTCTCCTAAATTCCTTATTTTGTGTGAGATGTTATATACTGTTTAATTTTGGGGTTGGGAGAAAAGTGTCAGAAGCCCTAAATTCACAAATATTGACTTTAATCCGTTCTCTATAAACAACTTAAAAGTAGAAGTCCTGCTTTATCTCTTTGCCTTTGTTTTACCTAGAGGTCTGGGAAGGAAAGTAATCTGGCTGTCCTGCCGTCACGGTGCAGATCTGAGGTGTTTCCCAAAGCTCAGTGTGAGGCGCTGTGAGGACGTGGGAGGTGAGGGACTAGGTGAGGAGGTGCACCTAATCACTGGTGCAGTAACTGGGTGGCAGCTGCAGGCAGGAGGGTACGACTGGAGGGGGCCGTCCCTGGGGCGAGCCTCTGGGGACTGTGTTCCATCTCTGGTGAGCAGAGCTCTCTCTGTGCCTCTTGTCCTGTCCTGAGCTCTGTCCTCCTCCAACCTTCCTCAGCGTGGGCCCAGAACCGTGCAGTCGGCTGACCACGGACTTCCAAGGTCTGATAAATGATCCCCAAGTAAGTGTTCCCTCCCGGATGCTCTTCTTGTCAGGTCTTTAGGTCACAGTGACACAGAGATGCCCACACACTTGGAACTGATGCGCCTGCTGTGACCACACTGAAGAGACAGCCCACAGCCTCACAGAGGCCTGGCTGGCATGTCCTGCCGCTCAGCCGGAGGCACAGCACGCCCCGTGGTGTTCCTGGTTCCACCTTCTCGGCCACAGCTGGGGCTGAGTGTTCTCCCTGAACTCGAGCCAGTGTGGCATCTGGGGAGCCATGCTGCCTTCCTGCCTCCTCGTACGTGGAGTGGGGGGATGTGCACAGCATCCGCACTGCCGTGTCCCCAGGGCACGCTGGGCCACGCGGCGAGTGAAGATAGAAATGAGACAACTTCCTTCCCGCTGCACGGTCAGGTTGGCGAAAGAGCTGGCCTGTTTTTATGCCCGTGTGTGTCTGTGTGTGCATCTGAGTGTGCGAGTACTTGTCTATGAGTGTGTGAGCAATTTCAGACACTCACACTGGGAACACAGGGGGTCACTATTTTAAATGATTTTATCTCCAAGTAAATTTAAGGTGTTTTAAGATAAAAGTAAATATAGAATTACACTAAATATAAATTTAAATTAAAATTTAATTAAATTTCTGGGTTTTTTGCATAAAATAAAAATACTGACTATTGTCAAATAAGCATGAGAGAGCTCGTCCACCCAGATGAGTTGGCATCATAAGCAATTTTACCACAAGGCTGTTATTTAAATCACTGAGATTTTCATATATAAAAAATGGGCATTGAGTGACTCAGGTCATTGATGGATATCAAAGGCACAAAAAGTATATTCCTGGTGGTGTCCAAGGCCGAAGGAACAGATTCCTGGTGGTGTCCAAGGCAGGAGGGTCAGAGGAGGAGCAGATTCCTGGTGGTGTCTAACCCAGGAGGGTCAGAAGAACTCACTTCAAGACCCATCTGGAGTGTCCCTCGAGGCCAGGACAGTCCCACTCTGAATTCCGCCTTCTTCTCTGGGGATTCTCCAGCCAGCTCATCTTAATGCAGCGAGAGTGCACAGTTGCAGCAGGCACACCAGGTGGAGAATGTGAATCAAATTCAAATCGATCCAACATGTGTCTGCAGTGAACGTCAAGAGGCTCTAATGCATCCGCAGTCTGCCTGTCAGAATGCTCTCGTGCTTCTCCCCACGGAGCCAGAGCACCCTTCCCTGTGCACACCACACTCACAGCTGGACACTGCTCACCACCTTCTGCACCTGGCCTCAGTCCAGAGACACCGACTGCTGCACGGGCACAGCACGGACCAGCAGGAGCCCTGTTGGCCCTGGCCACACATCATTGCAGCTGCTGGAGGGTAAGGTAGGGCTGACCTGTGCTCCCTGCTATGACTAATACATCAGGTGTCCACCAAAAGCTCATGTGTGAGCCACCAAGAACATTCAGAGGTGAGATGATTAGACTATGACAGCCTGAACCCAATCAGTGCAGGAAGTCCCCTTATAGAGCTCCACTGGGTGGTAACTGCAGAGAGGTGGGGAGTGGCTGGAGTGGGTGGGTCCCTGGGGTGTGCCTTGGGATTTCTATTTTGCCTCTGGTGAGAGGAGCTCTCTCGGCTTCCTGATCGCCATCTCCAGAGCTGCTTCCCTCTGCTGCGTACTTTGCCATGATGCTCTGCCTCACCTTGGGCTCAGAGCTATGGATTCAGCTGTCTATGGACTGAGACCCCTGAAACCAGGAGCCAAAATAAACTCTTCCTCCTCTAAGTTGTGCCACAGGTGGGTCTTCTGGTCACAGTGAGCAAGCAGGCTCAAATGCACACGCACACCAAGGCTTTGCGGCTGGAGTTGCCTGTGGGCCGTGGGCACTGCTGGGTGGGTGGAGGTGAGGGCTCCCTGGCTGCCTGCAGCTCCACATCACCCCAGGCCATCTGCAGTGGGTGAGGCCCGCCCTGAAAGCAACCGCAAAGCAACTCACAGGGAAGGCAGGGACTGGCCTTGGGCAGGAACTCAGGACCCTGGGTCAGTGGTGGCACTGAAGAATCAGAAACAGAACACTTGCTCCAGGTCCCCTGGTCTTCCTTTCATGGCCACAGATCTCCCTGAGTGTCTGATGACATCCCCATCTTTGTGTCCCCAGAGTCACGCAGGCCTGTGGAAGAGCTCCGGGTGTGGCTTAGGGAATCCACGTGAACTTCCTGCGGGAGCCCACGGAGGCCTCACGGCGACGCGAGACCCAGTCACACAGTGGATCACTCTGAGGGTTCCTCCTAAGCTACATCCCAGAGAATCCCGACTGATTGTTCCAGAGACCCAGGAAGAAGCTGGGTTCCCTCAGGGGTTAGCAGTGTGTGCTCCAGGGCCTCCTTTTCCTCCCCCGTCCTACCGACACCTCCCCAGCCCAAGTGTGGATAATGGCAAGACCTGGGGGAACAGCCACCATCCTGGTGACAAGGTGTGGGGGGATGGCCATGGCCCTGGTGACAAGGTCTGGGGAACAGCCATCATCCTGGTGGCAGGGTCTGGAGGACAGCCACGGCCCTGGTGGCCGGGGATGGCCACGGTCCTTCAGGGTCTTTGGCCACGTCCATGCCCAGAGGCTCAGCTCTGCTCCACCTCCCCTGAGCAGGTCTGCTGGGCCTGGCAGTCGGCTGCTGGACAGTGAGGCTGCTGGGGGGCTGCAAATGTCTGCTGTCTCCCACTGAGCCCAGTCCAACCGAGGCACAGCACGGGGCACTGTGTCCCTCACTGGGGTGCCTTCTGAGGTGTGACCATCAATGGAGACACTCAGGGGGGTAATATGACCTTCCACACACCTCTACTTTGTGAGTGACCACAACTCATTAGTGGCCTATGCATCACCTTGTCCAGGTCCCTCAGGTGTGAGGGGACACAGAAGGGCCACCCTTGCTGTCCATCAAGACCCTAGGGCTGACATGAGATGAGCATGAACCTCACACCAGCTTCCCCCAACCCTGGTGGCCTCCAGCCTCAGCTTCCATGAGGCCAGTGCTTTGGCCTGATGGGCGGGACACCGGGCTGCGCTTTGCAGGCCTGACTCCTGCACCCAGCTCCGGCTGCTGCTGCCATGGGGGATTCCAGCCTTCCCTGAGCTCCAGTGCAGGAGCGCATGCGAGGAGCAGCTCTCTTACCTGTGCCGAGGAAGGCGCTGCACTGGGACTCGGGGAAAGTCCCCCACTGCTTCCTGCAGGAGAACTGGAATGCGAGGGAGAGTGGCAAGAACCCAGCTCATTCTCCCAGCCCTGAGCGCTGCTCCCGGAACCCATTCAGACACCACAGTCCCTGTATTTGGAAACCATTTGTCTTAAAAACCCAGATGAATAATGACCACCATCACGGTACCGCCACTAGATTGTCTACCACCTGTTCAGCAACAGCTGGCCTGACTGTCTTCAAAGGAACTTCCTGAGCATCTCTGGGCTTCCCCAACACCTGGGACAAGTCCTGGCCAACAGACTTGGAATAAATCAGAGAGAGAATCCACAAATGGACAAGGAACTTCAGGCAAAGCAAGACACAGAACTCACTGATCCAGCAGTCTTGAGCACTTCGCTAAACACTGCAACGTTCAGCGTCCCTGGAACGCAGTGCCACCTTCCCGACTGATTCAGGACGGAGCAGAGTCTGCGCAAGGTCTGGAGGTCCTGGGGGGAAGCTGGCCTGGCCCCAGAGCTGCTTAGTTCACACCCTATAGTCCTCATCCACCCCCACATTTTCTCTTCTGCAGAGCATGATTTAGCTTATTTAATCAACAGCTTGTCATCCGGCTTGGTAATGGTTAACCTTACAAGATCTGCTACTGTCAATCTCACGGGGATGTGGCAGGTTCCATGAATCTAAACAACAAGGAACGGTCATCCCTCATGACAATTCTGGCATTTTGAATAATGACCTCCTGTTGGCCAGCGCTGCAACACGTCCAGTAACAGGGGTCAGTTTCTTGACAGAAAGTCGATGGTGCAGAGTCAGAGCCAGGACCTAGGCCAACGCACACGCCAGGGGCAGCACCGGCCTTGAGCAGGCCCCGGTGAGCACAGGAGCACGCCCCAAGGCCCAGACCCTGAGGACGAGCACGAGGCCCAGCAGGCAGCCTCAAGTTGGCTCCAGGCCGCTGGTCCAGCCCTTCCCCCTGGGCCAGAGCCTGCCACGTCCCAGGAAAGGAGATGACCCTGACGCAGGGCAGGGTCACAGGAGAAGACACACATTTGGAAACTGCTTTCAGAGCAACAGCAGGGTGCAGAGTCCTGCCCGTGAGCCAGGATGGGTGTGGCCACACCAGGGCCTCCCCAGGATGGCAGTGGTCATACCAGGGCCCTCCCCAGGACAGGTGTGGTCACACCAGGGCCTCCCTAGGATGGGCAGTGGTCACACCAGGGCCTCCCTAGGACAGGCAGTGGTCACACCAGGGCCCTCCCCAGGATGAGCAGTGGTCATACCAGGTCTCCCCAGGATGGCAGTGGTCACACCAGGGCCTCCCTAGGACAGGCAGTGGTCACACCAGGGCCCTCCCCAGGATGGGCAGTGGTCATACCAGGTCTCCCCAGGATGGCAGTGGTCACACCAGGGCCTCCCCAGGACAGGCAGTGGTCACACCAGGGTCCTCCCTAGGATGGGCAGTGGTCACACCAGGGCCTCCCCAGGACAGGCAGTGGTCACACCAGGGTCCTCCCTAGGATGGGCAGTGGTCACACCAGGTCTCCCCAGGATGGCAGTGGTCATACCAGGGCCTCTCCAGGACAGGCAGTGGCCACACCAGGGCCTCCCCAGGACAGGCAGTGGTCACACCAGGGTCCTCCCTAGGATGGGCAGTGGTTACACCAGGGCCTCCCCAGGACGGGCAGTGATCACATCAGGCTCTCCCCAGGATGGCAGTGGTCATACCAGGTCTCCCCAGGATGGCAGTGGTCACACCAGGTCTCCCCAGGACGGGCAGTGATCACATCAGGCTCTCCCCAGGATGGGCAGTGGTCACACCAGGTCTCCCCAGGACGGGCAGTGGTCACACCAGGTCTCCCTAGGATGGCAGTGGTCATACCAGGTCTCCCCAGGATGGGCAGTGGTCACACCAGGTCTCCCCAGGATGGCAGTGGTCACACCAGGGCCTTTCTTGCCCAGGTCCGGTGAGTCCTTACCCCTGTTTCTAAAGGCTGCCAGAAAAGCTTGCTCCTGCACAATGAGCCTGTTCTGCAGGGCCCTTAGGTCCCCAATCCCCTGGCTCAGGGCCCTGCACATGGAATCCCCTTTGCTGGGTGAGACACCCACTACCTTCAAATCTCACAACCATGGTCAGCAGGGACAGCTTTGGTCACGGCCAGGCTCTGAGAGGGAGGCAGGTGCACAGTGAGATGGGAAGAGCATGGTGCAGGGGAAGGAGAACCGGGAGGCACTCCCAGCAGCCGCAGCCAGAGCCCAAGGCCTTGGCCACCCGCCCCACCAGGAAGGGGGGGCTCTGAGATTCCCAGTCCCTCCATAGCAAACCGTGCCGCCTCTGCGCCTCTCAGAAACCAGGAGGAGCAAATGTCCAGCCTGTGCCTCCAGAGGGTGGCTCCTCCCTCCAGTGACTTCCTGTGACTGCCAGCCTGCTGGTCAATCCTGGCCCCCGCTTGGCTCTGCCCCAGGCCCACGGCTCGAGTTCTGGTCATTACCTCACAAGATTGGTTGGGAGGAAACAGTATTCTGTGTTGGCATTTCCTTCCAAGGTCATTCTGCAGAGAGGCGTGGCGTGAAGCCTCGGCCATTCATTACTCATAAGGCTGCTAATGAGAGGGAACCGCAGAGCTAGGAAGGCACATCCATGACAACAGGGGCTTGGGGGCTGCCCGGCAGTCACACAGAGAGGCACACAGAGAAAGGAAGGTCCCAGCCTCAGCAGGGTTCCACGTGGGCCAGCTTTCCCCAGGCGCCCTGTGCACCCTGCCTTTTGGGACACCCTCCCAAGTTTCTTCCCAGACCCCGTGGTGTCCTGGGACGGTGCACCTGGGATGCTGGTGGGAAAATCAAAAGGGCCAGGGGCCAGCAGCTAGCCAGGAGGAGGACAAGCACCAGTGGGCAGGAAGGCGCCCAGGAGCCTCAGGATAGTCTGTCAGCACCCCCTCAGTGCAGAGAAGGCTTCTCACTGGGCACTGCGGCACACACCTGTGATCACAGTGGCTCAGGAGGCTGAGGCAGGAGGACCGTGAGCACAAAGCCAGCCCCAACCACCTAGCCAGGCCCTCAGCAACTCAGCAACCCTGTCTCTAAATAAATGTAAAAAAGGGCAGGGGTTGGCTCAGTGGGTAGAAGCTCCAGTCTCCCTGCCGATGGTCTCAGACCCATGGCTGACGCAGCTGCTCTGCAGGCCCTGTGAAGGCAGCCTCGATGCGCAGCCTGGCACCCGAGGGGGTAGGCGGGCAGCTGTGAGCCCCAGGGCCATGCTGCACACAAGCCTCCTGTCTTCAGCAGTGTCTTGGCCCCTGCCCAGTGGGAGGGAGACCCCAAAATGGTTCCGACAACACTGGCCAGTGGAGAGCTGCAGGGGCCCGCTAGGGAAACCAGGGGGTGAGTGGAGATGAACTAACTTCTGCAGAGGTACTTCATTCTCAGGAAATGCGTGTGCGTGCGCGCACACAGACACACACACACACACACACTCCACACACAGCACTTCTCCTTCCCTGGTCCTCCCGGCCCTCAGAGCTGACCAAACCCAGGAGCCGCAGGTCACTGCCGGTGACCGATATATAGGGCACGTGCTTTGTGCAGCTCCTTGGTTGGAGGAGGTTGACGGGGAGGGTGGCCACCTGGCCAGAGCATAGACTTTGAAGGTGGAACTCGTCCTGTGGACAATGAGGAACCTGACAAAATTTGAGGAAGGAAATGGTAGAATCTGACCCATCCTTCGGAGGTAGGGGCACATCTGGCCATAGCATCAGGGTGACCAGGAACAATTTTCAGGGCTTCTGAGGACCCCAGGGAGGAGAAAGCAGAGGTGCTGCCTCCTGCTCCACCCTGCCCCACCCAGAGAATGTCAGCCAGGTGTACCCGAGTCCATCCGGAAACCAAGAGGGGCCTGAGTTTCTGCAGGTGTTTTCACTCAAAAGCAGGGCTGCTGGAGTGAGGACGTGCTGAACTTCCGCACGCCACAGGAGTAGCTGGCCCCAGGCCCAGCACCACCCTGAACTCGCACTCCTGGCGGGCGGACAGCGACCCACGGCGGTACCAGGCGAGAGCTCGTCTGCTCTGGCTGGTGTGACCAGCAGCCCCTGTGCCCATGGGCAAGGCACGTGTGTCACAGGGTTGGGTGTGGCTTCCTCCCTCTGGCCCTTCGTTTCCAGTGCAGACATGGAGCTGCAGCCCCGTGGAGCACTAGTGACCCGGCTCTGCCTCTCAGGACACTCGAGTCCTGCCACGGTGCATTCTGTGCTCTGCTTCCTGCCCCTGCCCGCTCCTGGCTGCACTGAGAGCCACACTGAACTGGGGCACCTTACTCCCCTGACCGCCTCGGCAACCTTGGACATCACCCCAGTGTCACCTGCATCCATCCTGGTGACGGGGACCCCCTGAAAGTCACCACACTGCAGGCAGTCTGTCCACGTGCTTTCTCTGGCTACATGCAACATTATCTGCATCATGTTATGAAGTTTTACTTTGTGAAACGTGAGTGTATTTTATGTGCTTTTGGTCTTGGGGGTCTTTAGAGAGGAAGGCCAGGTTAACACCCCCTTCTCTCCACTCTGACTTTGCGTCCGTGCTTCCAGGCCCACCTTTGAGGACCTCGGCTCTTCTTTCCTATTATCTTTATGTCTCTCATGCAAGGCTCTAGGTGATGTCCTCAAGCCTATTTTCTAGTTTGCTCCTTCTCTCTCCAGCTCCGTCTAGCCCACTTTACAGAGACCACAAGGAAGCCAATTCTAATCACCACATGGTTCTAGCTCTTCACTTTGATTTTAACCTCTTTTTCATACCAGCTTACGTTTGGAGTTCCTTTCCTTTTAAAAGGAAGTTCATTCAATAATCTTCAGCATGCCCCATGCCCATGCAGCCTGCTGTTCCCAGTGTGTGGCTAGCTCGTTCTTGAGTTGCCCTACCTTCTCGCCCCCTGAGGTTTTTACTTGGGCTGTGACCCTATATTCTAAGCTTATCTAGAGTAGGGTGCTCATCCATGGAGGAGATGGCCCCTGCCCTGGGCATCAGAGGCTCTGTCCCCCAGAGCCTTGGTTGCTGATGGGGTCCTGTTCACAGACCTTACCCCGCAGTTGCTCCCCAGTGCCCAGGTGGTGGGCACGCAGAGCTGGCCCCTGCACCTGTGGTGAGCGTTTCTGTGGGAGAGTCATGCTCCACCCATAGCTCAGGGCCAGGGATGAACTGCTGCTACACTTTCCTGGCCAGTGGTTTTCTTTTGTCTCCTCACACACGGGGAGGTTCGCTGACCACATCTAACTACGGGGCTCAGGCCGGGTGCCTCCCTCCACCGCCTGGGCTCACTGGGCCACCACATCCCTGGGGCTGCAGCGTGCTGCACCAGCCTGGTTCTTTCTGGACTGGGTTTCTCAGCCTGGCTCAGGTCCCTTCCTGGGGCTGGTTTCTTTCCTTCTCTCATTCAAGCTGAGCGATGCAGTGAGGTGAATGTCACTGTGCCACACTGCAGCACGTTCACGTGTGTTTAGTGGGAAGGACAGTTCCTGCATCCACTCATTCTTCCACCTCTCCACGGCCCGTCACCCTGGACTTTCAGGACACTAAAACAGGGACAATTCTGGGGCCCTGGGAGACCAGCTGCATGGCTTTGCAGCTCCCACGTGACACTGGTTTTTCTGGAAGGCCTGGCCATGCCGAGAACTTTGTGGTGAGGGTCAGCTTCCCCTCCCTGTTTAAGAGTGGCCTTCAAGAAGGCCATCCCTGTCCGAAGCACACGACTCAAAGGCACACATGTCTCATGTGGGGAGTGTGCAGCAGAGAGGGGGGAAGAGGGACGCTGTGGGGGCAGAAGGGCAGCCACGTCCACTGTTCCAAAGCAGCCTCGACACCGAATCTGGACGTGACTTATCAAGATGACTCTTACACAGGCACAAAAACAAAGAGGAGTCTCCCATTGTCCAGAGTCACTGTGGGGAGAACCTCCGGTTTCTCATGTTAAAAAGTCAAAAATGAGATTCTGCTTAGGGGGCTGGCGATGTGGCTCAAGTGGTAACGCACTCGTCTGGCATGTGCGGAGCGCTGGGTTTGATCCTCAGCACCACATAAAATAAAATAAAGATGTTGTGTGTCCCGAAAACTGAAAACTAAATATCAAAATCTCTCTCTCTTTCTGAAAAAAAAAAAAAGATTCTACTTAGCACAGAAACCCCCTGCTACTTCCTAACCATGCACAGTGAAGGGGAAAGAGGTACTTCTGTTTCTTTCTTTCCATGCTAAATATAAGATTTCGTCAAAAATTCCCAGAGCAGCATGTGATTTGTGTGTTTCTAGAGGATTGAAATAAATACAAAACAAAATAAAAATAGATTTAGATGGGTAGAGTTTACCTTAAGCTTTTAAAGATCGTTTTTAAAACCTGCATTTTGCTTTCCCGTGTGTGTGGATGCCACCACAAGTAGCCCACTCCTCCCTGGAGTCACAATCTCAGGCATCTACTTCTGAGGACCTGTAAGCTGAAATGCACCCCAGTGATCTTGCCACTACTCCTGCATGCCAAGTGGGCGTCCTAACAGCTCGTCTCTTAGTTTCACTTCGGCTAAGCAGCATGGGTCTGAGCCGCTGTCTGCACACTGGAGAGGACTGTGGTAAGTGCTAGCCTCCATCATCAATACCCATCTTCCACATTACAACATCTATTTGCTGGGAGGGAAAATTAACCATAAAACGTAGGCAAAGACAAGTCCACGAGCCGGCATCTGCGGCCCTGCCAAATACCTGTATTTTTGTCCCGTAGTCTTACTAATACGCAAATGGTAGCTATCATGCACCTGTCAATGAAGTTTGAAAATTATTTACACTCTTAAATAATTTCTCTGCATCAAATTGACAGATGGTACAGGAATTTTTGCTGTGTTGAGATAAACTAACAGTAGTTCTCTTGTTGTATGGCCAGTAAATTCACTGTTTAAAATGAACAGGAAATGCAAGGAAAATGATACGAATTGAGGCAGTCTCAGAATTAAACTGGCAAGTTATTACAACAACTGAAATTGTTCTTAGTAATCTTATGGCTATTTATCTGTTTTAAGATGGGTCTCTGCAGCAGTGGTGGGTCTGCACACAACTAAAAGACCCCCGCATTTCAGGTGGACCCACACCTCCAGGACTCACAGCTGGGTGACCTCTGTATTTTGAATCAAAAGAAAGACGCCCGTAAATAGCAGCAGATCCCAAAGCATCACCCCTCATAGAAACAGTCCTCCAGGTCTCAGGAGCTTGCAGTACAGACAGGCAATGGCTTGTTTGTGGAAGTTCCTGTCTACATTTTATAACACTTATAACTTGGGGTACCCTGAAAACCAGGACCTGCCACTCTAGGGGCTACAGCTGTAGAATTCTGAGGCCTCTGGGGTCCTATAAATGGCCCTGCTTGACTCATTTGCTCCACAGGTATTATTCTCTGAGACTGCCAATCATCGAATCTTCACCAAAGAACACTCTCTCCAACAGATGGTGTTCCACCCACCCTGGAAGAAAGGCACAGGGCTGCTAACAGCTTCAAACATGGGGGAGAAACGCTGGTGCTCAACTCGGGACCTCAGGAGAGGTGCGGCCAGCTCGGAGCTGCTCAGTGTCCAGGCCTGGCCCTGACCTCTCCTGCACAGAGCGTTTGTGAGCTAGCTAATAGGTGCTGCCGAAGCAATGACTGAACCAAAGCGGATTCCAGATTCCATCCCTGCACCCAGCCAGCTCTCAGACTGATTCCTTAAATGATTTAAAACGTATGAATATTCATCTGACAGTGCGTCTCAAAAGATAGGGCAGAGCCGAGGCAGCCCTTCCTGGCTATCTCTGATCTAGAGCAATCCTGCCCGCATATCTGAGCCCCAGGAGGCCCCAGGGCACCGTGTCACATCAGGGAGCAGGGGAGGCAGGGGCAGCCAGCCTCACTGCCCTCATCCCATGCCCCCCAGACCCCAACCTCAGCCGGACGGTCCTCCTTGCCCCACGGTCTCCTCTGGCCAGACAGCTGGGATCCTTCTCCGGGGAGTTGATCCATCCTCTAGGGCAGTGATGGACACACTGGGTCCCTCTCCTGTGATGCACAGCTCAACTGGCGCTGCTGAGGTTGGCGATGTGCAGATTAAACCAGGGAAGGAGACAGGCACCCCAGGCGACCAGGTGGGCATGCTGCTGGGATGACTCAGGTGTGGGGCTGGGAACCTGGAGCAGAGCGACCCACTTCTCTGAGTACAAGTACACTGCAGCATCTCAGGTCAGCCCAGGAGACCGGTGGACTTTGGCTCCACATGACTGCCCAGAACATTCACAGAAATGGCCCGACACCCACCGTGGTGAGTGCCCTGCGGCCTGAATCTGAATCAGCATGATTCACCACACCTCCCTGCCACCCAACAGCACTGAGCCACGTGCAGTGGGGGGACAATCCACGCAGCACACAGCCCTGGGCAGGACACAGGCGTGCGTTATCAGGAGCAGCAGATGGGAGCAGCCTGAGGACACATCTCAACTTCTCCAGCACAGGAGCACCCAGAGCCTCCCACAAGGGCACGGACAGCCAGACACGGACAGCCGGCACACGCTCCTGGGTGGGAAAGACAGGAGCAGCCATAGAGGCAGACACCGAAGGACACAGACAGGTGGGGGACCTCACAGCTCACATCTGCCTTGGCATCCCCAGGACCCATGTCCCCACCCACGGTCCCCATTCTGAGAAGCCCTGAGTCCAGCCACAGAGGCTTTGTGCAAAAGAGAAGCTCGCGACATTGAGATGTGGGCTACTGACTTCACCTTTGATGCTTCTAGGCAGGCACAAGCACTCAGCGGCACCAGGAACAGCAGAAGCCCTGGTCCAGTGCCCCAGTTACCTCCCAGTTGAGGAAACCACGTGTGGTAGAATTTCCAAGTTAGTGTGCCTTCTCTTGTTTTTCATTTTCGGGTAAGATCTAGGTGGGTCCAAGCTGCAGCACTGAGCAAACAGGTCTCCGGAGCATTCTGCGGGAGCTCTGGCACCCGCAGGCAGGCCGGGCCAGGCTGTCTCCCCAGGCCCTGGGACTGCCTGTTTCCAAACCCGTTGGCATCTTTCTGCTGAGAGCAGACTACAGAACAGAACCCAGCTTAACTGGAGTCCCCGCCCTGGGGGCGAGAGTCTGCATGCTCCTTCATGCCCCAATCCTGCATTGAAAACCCTGCACAGTCCGGCTTTTGCTATCTTGCAACATAGCTAGCAAATGGTCAGTTCAGAAGACCCACTTTCAAGTGTGCCCTAGACATCGAGACTCCGGGTGGAGTTCAAACTCCGCAGACTGTCAACGGCCAGTGACGGCCAGCAATGGCCCACATGCCACTCGGTTCCAAACACTCATCGTCCCTGGCACCTTCAGTAATATATTTAAAGCCAAAAATATGTTTTGATATCTATTATTTGGAGAAACATGGCTAAAATTTGCAAATCAAAAACAGAGAAAGAAAGAAAAGAAAGGACTGCAGTTGGCTGTGGCACTGGTGCTTCCCCCGCCCAGCGCTCAGGTGCCTTACCTGACTTTACTCAGTTTCCATCAACACCACAAAGAACACACTTCCAACGCCGCCTTCTCTAAGGAGCCCCAGCTTCCGTCAACACCAATGCAGCCTCACCCCCAGGCGTCCCCACCTGAGCAGGTGAACAGGGCAGGAGTACTCACCTTCCGGCTCCCCGCAGAGGGTGCACTGCGACTCTGCAACAGAACAGAGAGAAGGGTTACTCCCAGAGCGCAGCCCGCAGGGCCCATCACACGCACAGCCACACGCCGCAGCTCCACGGACGGGGAGCAGCTGGGCCACGCCACAATCTGGAGACCTCGGCAGACGCAGCCATCCGGACCTCGCACTTCAGCAGGCTTTCCCCAAAACCACCCCTGACAGATGTCTTCTGTGTTACATTGCATTAAAATAATGACCTCACTCTACCACAGGCACAGGCACCGTCAGATACTCTGTCGTCCCTGCGCCCGGCTCAGCACACTCAAGCTACTTAGACAGAAAAAGAATGGTCTATTTTGCCATTTAATTTCAATATTTAAATTTTACTTTGCCTAAAACTCTGTTGTATCTCCTTTCAGACACATGAATCATGAGCAAAGGTAAAACATATTTTGGTAGAAACACTAAAATCTACAAATATGGGTGGAACCCTGCACAAAGGCCCATGACTTCACATTCGGCTCCGTAGAACCAAGGAAGGTGCCGGCATCGTGACCTTGATCCCCAGGCTGTGAGACACAAGTGCACAGAGGTGCGAGGGGAGGCAGGATTTGGCCACCATCACTCTCCTGTAGGACTTTGGGGCAGGGGACCCCGCAGCCCTGACACAGGCACAGTGATGTCCACCGCAGGGCTGGGAGGAATCAAGGAGCCGGTGTGTCCACTGTGACAGCAGCTGGGTTTGGTCCTGGCCCTGCTGGCTGCTGGGCCCACACCACCAGGCAAGCACATACTCCCGTCCCACTGACAGCCCAGGGCCACAGGGGAGGCATGGCCACGGGGGTGAAACTGGGGACAAGCTGTAGACAGGAGAAGGGAACAGCCACACCCAGGAGGCCTGGGGAGGGTGGCCAAGCAGGGCTGCAGACTCGTCTGCAGGAGCCTCCTGACAGGGTTCGTGGCAGGGGCTGGGGACATCTGGAGGGCACTGGGGAGCTGCACATTGGGGTCTCTTCTGGATGAGAAGCAGGAGGGAGCCTCTTATTCACTGTCCATGTGCTGGCCTCTGTGGGCAGTGGGAGGGAAGGGGGCCCCTGGTGGAGGGGCTGGGAGACCATGTCCTGGGCCCACAGTGGGCAGTGGGAAGGGAGAGGGCCCCAGGCAGGGGGGCTGGGAGACCACAACCTGGGCCCACAGTGGACAGTGGGAAGGGAGAGGGCCCCAGGCAGGGGGGCTGGGAGACCACAACCTGGGCCCACAGTGGACAGTGGGAGGGAAGGGGGCCCAGGTAGCAGGGTTGGGAGACCACAGCCTGTGTCCTTGTGGGCAGTGGGAAGGGAGGGGGCCCCTGGTGGAGGGGATGGGAGACCATGTCCTGGGCCCACAGTGGGCAGTGGGAAGGGAGAGGGCCCCAGGCAGGGGGGCTGGGAGACCACAACCTGGGCCCACAGTGGACAGTGGGAGGGAAGGGGGCCCCAGGTAGCAGGGTTGTGAGACCACAGCCTGTGTCCTTGTGGGCAGTGGGAAGGGAGGGGGCCCCTGGTGGAGGGGATGGGAGACCATGTCCTGGGCCCACAGTGGGCAGTGGGAAGGGAGGGGACCCCTGGTGGAGGGGCTGGGAGACCACAGCCTGGGCCCACAGTGGACAGTGGGAGGGAAAGGGGCCCCTAGGGACTGGACATCCACAGTGTGCTGTGTTCCTGGAACGTGCTTCCAACCTGATTCTGGACCACACTCTGCCATTAAGGACGCAGCCCAGGGTTGGCCTCACACGCAGCCCAGGCCACATCTTCAGGAACTGTGACCTTCATGTGCTGAGCCTAGCCATGGGCTGGCCCAACCATGAGGGGGTACACCTCCCCGCCTCCTCTACAGAGGCCGACTGAGCCTCCCAGGGCAGCCCTGGGTTATCAGGCGAGGTGGCGAGGTCTGTGCTCTTTCCAGTGGATGCATTTGGGGAAGCGAATCTGCGTTGAAGCAGTTGACTCCAGAGAGCACCAAGGCTCAGTGTGCTGGGATCTGGGACAAATGCCAGCACACAGGAGCCACCAGCCTGCCACTGGTAGGCCCGTGGGGCATCCCGCTCCCCGTTCTACAGGTCAGTCTCCAGAAGCAGAACCACCTGCCGTGGGCTGGCTGACCTCACCAAGCACACTCCTGACGGTAATGACCCCACGCCACACTGAAGACCCCTGCTCCCCCGGGCAGCTCCTACCCTCATCAGGGTCCTGGAGAGCAGGGTCAGGCAGCCCAAAGGGTCAGCAGGGCACAGCAGTGAAACTCAGGAGGCACGGCACGCGCTGCAGTCACACCCTCCCTGCAGAGCTCACCTGGGAGCTGCCGGTTCGGCCAGTGACCTGGGGTTTCCCAGAGGTGGGAGAACGCACCAGGGGAAGGAGCCTGGGGCAGCTCACTATGCAGACCACCCCCAGCCGGGGGCGAGTCCTGCAGGGGCCTCAGGGCATGCACATCCTTTGCACAGAGGAACGCGGACCCTCCACACTCAGCCTGGCTGCACATTGGTTCACGTCCTTCCGTCGATCAGAGAATGTGAACGGCAGAGGGTCCTCGTAGAGAGCCAGGTCATGCCAATGGAAATACAGCATGTGTGCCTTCCCTGGCATTGAGACCCTTCAGTGAGGAGGAACGTGTGAGCCAGCCGGCGTAGACAACCCACCATGAGCCAGCCGGCGCAGACCTAGAATGAGGACCAAGTAGCCTGTGTTCTAGCAGGTGGAGACCTTCAGTGCTGTGAGCCAGTGGGAGGAGGCCCACCGAGAGGACCAGGGGGCCCGTCTGTAGCAGGTGCTGCAGGCTTGGTGTCCCGCTTGTGCTCCTGTAGCAGGCCGCGTGGCACCTGGGGGAGGTGTTCACTGGGGCAAGCCCTCCAGGAGTTCCTGGGCTCAGTCACTTCCTGTCTGCCTCCCAGCCACCCCGAGGTGACAGTCTCCTCTGTCACATCCTTCCCCCACGGGGCTGTGCCTCAGCACAGCACAAAACCACAGGCCACCCAACCCTGCCCTGAAACCTCTGAAACTGTCAGCCAGAATCAACCTCCCCTCCTTAGAAGCGATTATCTCAGCGTCTCAGTGACAGGCCAGCACGGCAGTCAGGTCCTCGCTGTAGGCGTAGGGAGGAGCGGGTCTCCTCAGAGGCGGGACCTGTGCGGGCGGCTCGGTACACGGGGTGAAGGCAGGGGTGGCTTGGGGTCCTTCTCTAGAAGTCACTTGGGGTCCTCACATGCTACAGCAGGGGGCTGCGTTCCTCACTGGCTGCCTGGGGAGCCTGCCTGGGCAGGAGGCGCCAGCCAGGCCGAGCAGCAGGCAGGTCAAACTGCAGGACGTCTGGACCCCAGGGTCGTCCTGCAGAAGGGGCGGGAGGGGACGGAGAGGCGGCGGTGTCCTGGGGAGGCACCGTCCAACAGGGATGGCAGCACCAGGGACAACGGCAGGCATTGCTGAGGCCACGTCTGTACCTCAAGGCCTACGCCGGGTCCTTTGTCATCTCCTTCTGTGACTCTGAGAATGAGTGGGGACACAGGGTACCTGACAGGGCCACAGTTTAATCACGACTCACCATAAAATACTGTTCCACACAGGAATGTGCGGCTCATCCCCACAGAGCACAGGACAGGAGGCCGGGCATCGAGGGCTCGGACCCAGCGTGCCGGTGATCGGGGGAGGCCTGGCTCTAGGCCACATGTCGGCCTCCGAGCCTTGACTTACCCTCTCACCCGCTTCCGAGGGTGGGCGGAGCCACTGCTGGCAGCAAAGGGAACAAGTTCCGCAGGACACGGGCCCAGTGGCAGGCGCCCTGCTGGGGCTAGTGCAGGCCAGGCCCTGCCTGCATCCCCTGCCTCGCGCGCTCCCCTGGGCACTCCCTGCCTTGGTGCTTGCTGTCCCCAGTCCCCAGGATCCAGCCCAGTGGAAGGCAATCTCCCCATGGAGTTCCAGGGCAGGACCTAGGTGTCACTTCCCTCCCCAGGGAGCACCCACTGACAGCACACCCGAGGCAGATGGCACTGGAGGGACAGACGCACCGCGGACGCCTGAGCACTGGTGCAGACCTGGGATCAGGAGAGCAGGGCCCAGTCATGCTGGTCACCACGGACGGGAGTCGGCCTGACCCAGCCTGTGATCTCCCCGTGCAGGGTCAGCCCTGGGAGAAGGGGCTCAGGCCCAAAGCTCCACAGCATGCACCCCAAGAGCACAGCCCACACTTTCTTGGCGTGGGTATGTCCTGTTTTGGATAGTCCTGTATACTTCTGGCAGTGCTAGAGATTGTGCCCAGGGCCTTGCGTGTGAGGGCTAGTGCTCTGCCCCTGAGTACACCCATCCTGTGTGCACCTTATTTGATTTCCCAGGAAAGGGCAGGGCGGGCCTCTGTGTAAGTTCCTAAAGCACCTGCCTGCGGAGGGAACTCAGTGCACACACATGCTTGAAAGGAGCAGCAGCTCTGAACATGGAGTAGCGTCCACACGGGCTCTCTTCCTGCCTCACAGTGGACAGCCGGCCCCCCTCCCCAGCTCCAGGGGCCGCAGGGGTCAGGGTGCAGGTGATGGGACACAACCTCCTGCATCCTGGTGCTCGGGTGCCCAGCAGGCAGTGGCCACAGCAGGGCTGAGCAGGTAAGGCCACTTGGCCAAGACTCCAGGCTAGGGGAGTCACAAGGTCACAGCAGGGGCACCAGTCTCCTGAAGCTTCTCCAAATCCAGCCACAAATGCCAAAGTATTGTGCAGAGTAGGCCTCCTGCCACCTGAGCAGAAGGCCCCAGGGCTCAGCCCCAAGAGGGGGACTGGCTGACAAGGGATACCAGAGAAGGCTTGGGGCCAGGAGGCCGTGGGCACTGGGCCAGGAGGGCCTGACAGCAGCTCCCTACAGCCTCCTGGCCGCCTCTAGCTGGGGCCAAGACTCAGAGGAGCAGACACCACTGCTACCTTCCTGTCCTCGGCCTCAGGGCACAGGTCTCATGGCTCCACCCTGCTCCACATGTCCTCTGGACAGAGCTGGAGAGGCCTGGCCACCTCAGAGTAGCCCCTGGGACTGTCAGTACCTCTGGAGCCACAGAGCCTTGACCCCCGTCAGGCAAACAGGCACTCACCTGTCCTAGCATAAGCCACAGGACACCACAATCACGTGGCCACACCACAGCCTGCCTGTTTGGCAATGTGGCCACATATGTGCAAGATACAGCATGACCACACAGGGCGCCTTGGGATGACAGGACAAGCTGACAAGGTGACTGCATGACGTGTGTCATGACTACAACACTGTCACATGACGGGACGTCACTGCCAAGAACCTGACTCCTGGTCACCCGAGACACACTTACGTTGATTGTGATCTGTGTGACGTGGGGTGTGGTGCTCACATGGTACAGTACCCCACATAGGACCCAGAGGAAAGCTGCCTGCACCTCACTTTGACATGGTCCTGTGTCTACGGCTCACTAGGTGTTTAGGGAGGACCTCTCGTGGGCCAGCGTGGAGCAGGGGCCACACATCATGGTGACCGGCAGTGTGTTTAGCAGCGGGTAGAGGCCCAGCAGGACGAGAGCAGGCTCACAGGATGGGAAGGTCCTGAGGTGCCCGCACTGGGCCGCGCTGTACACACCACCAGGACCGCTCCCTTGTGGGGGATCACCCCCATTGACACTATGATGACTACGATGACCGCTGCCCCGGAGGCGCCTGTCCCCTCAGGGACACCTCCACGCACTCATCCACTCAGCCCATCCTGGAGTGTCTGCCGTCGGGGGTGCTGCTGGGGACAAGCGGAAGACCCCTCTGCTCTTCAGCCCTCCTGCCGAGGCCAGGCAGTGCTAGGCGCACGCGCAGAGCTGCAGCCCCTCCCGAGCCACAGTGCTCTCCAGAGCCAGATCCTGAAGGTCATGCTTGCCTTTGGGACAAATTTGGGGGGCAGAACTGACCTTCAGAATCAGCTCAACCTAGAAGAGTTGAATGATTGATTGGAATCTCTGAGGAAAACAGCATCCTGTTATTACTCAACCCAAATATATTCTCTGGGCCCACAGAGTAAAAACAACCCAAAGGTGAAGGGCCGGCTCTCCCACAGACCACACTGACTATCCATTTGCATCTGTGACCATGGACACTGCTCATGACACTAATCTCGTCCCCCCACGACAGCTCTGTGAATAGCCAGCATTCTCACTCCCTCCTTCAGTTAGAGAGAGAGATGCCCATGAGAAGTGTGACCTGCCTGTGGCCAGTCACGGGCCACGGAGTAGGACAAGCAAGGTTCTGGCAACGTCCAACCTGTTCTGCCAGCAGACCATTCTGTACCCACTCCCACACGTCAGAAATGACCAAGGGCCACAGAGCAGGGTTCCAGGGCAGCCTCTGCAATGGCCCAGGCCCATGGGACTCACCCGAACGAGTGGTGCGCGCCCACAGACCCAGGGCAAGATGTACACTTGGGCACAGGCAAGGTGCCCGGGCAGGGCCAGCCACCCAGCTCCACGGCGGCCGGTCTGCTCTGAAGTGCATGCTCAACGCTAAGAACCCTCCCGTCCCCAGATCCACAAGGACAGGACTGTCCTTTCCCATCAACTCAGCCGCTCCCAGGCAGGGCAGCAGGGGACCATGTGCTAATGTGACTCCTGGTTTCTGAGTCTGTCCCAGTTCAGTCTCTTTGATGTCATAAGCCACCACAACAGCCCCTCTCCCAGGACCCCGAGGTGCCCTGGGGCCATGCTGGTGCCGCTGCTCATCTGTCTTCATGGCTGCGCGTGTCGGCCATCTGCCTTCATGCCTCTAACTACCACTCGTCTGTGCCCAGGAGGCCCCGAGCTTCGGGTTCCAAGGCCCGCCTGCTGCCAACGCTGTGCTCCTGGGCTGAAGCCCGGCATGCCGTCCTCTGAGACACCGGCTCCCAGGCCAGACCCGAAACCTCTTTTTTCTACAAGAAGCCAGCCCACCCAGCCTCACCCGGAGGCCTCCAGGTGCCTCTGCCCAGGTCCCCGAGGCCCAGGCACCACTGTTTCTGCCAGTCTCTGAGTCAGCACCCTGCATTGTCGCCAACGTGAGCCATCAAGAGCACAGAGCATTCTAGAACGAGCTTCAGGACACGCGAGTGGTTTCCCGCACCTAGCTCTGCCCACTCACTGCCCAGCTGGTCCAGCCCGAACCCTCTGTGGGTCCAACCTAAATCAGGGCATGTGAGGGCAGGTGCCCTGATTCCTGGTTGGTCTGGGCACTGGGGCCACTGTCTCGAGCCCTCACCCAGCAGCAGCCCTGTGCACACAGCGGATCAGGGCGGAAGCACCAAGACTGATTCTTCTCTGACACCTCTTAACCCCTAACTCCAGAATTTGCAGCACCTCTGCTTGCCAGCACCCACTGCAGCTGCCCAGCACCCCCTGCCCTGTGCCAGAGCCTCCAGCACCCACTGGGTGACTTGAAAGCACACACCTGGCCATGCCTGGCCCTCTTCTAGGCCCCCTGTGTTCCACCTCATGTTCAAAGAGAAGCTGCTGTCCCTCGGCACCTGCAAAGCCCCACGCTTCAGAGCTGCTCCCTGGCCAGAGTATGGGCCCCATGCAGAGCTGGGGCTCCATCCCAAGTGGGAGAGTGGCTGACCCACCTTTTCCCTCTGGAACGTCCTGAATCTCAACACCAGTGTCTCTCTATCCAGTGAAGACCGTGCTGCACAAACCCCTCATCTGGGGGTGTCCCTGCACCCTCTGGGAGCATTTTGCATTTTCTCACAGGTCCTGCTCACCTCCACCTCCTACGCAGTTGGCTGCAGGCACCCCAAAGCCGGAACCTGCTCTGATGAGGGGACGCATCAGACCCGAGACCCTCCAGAACAGGTTAACTAAGTGTGGAAGCTCGACTCCCACCATGAGGACATGAAGCCGCGGGATCACAAGCACCAGGACTTCACCCATGGCTCCGCCAGGCAGGGGCGGGTGGCTAGGACATTGGCTGAGATGGACTTAGAGACGGACAGGAGTAGCCTGGGCAGTGGAGTAGCCACCAGGTGCCTGCCTGCCCTGCATCGAATCAAGCAGACCAACACCCTTCCTCCCTGCAGGTCCTGAGGTCCTCTGAGTTGTGGTTGTGGCTCTGGGAGGTCTCCACCCTTCATTCAGGAGCCCTGAGGACATCGTGCCCAGCTGGCCATGCACTGGGGCATCACTGAACTTCCTGCTGCTGAGAAAGAGGATGTTTCCAAGAGTCATACCTCACGTTATTGGTTCCTGTCCATCAGTCTAAGAATGTCGACCTCCTGTTGCATTTGTGCTACCAACGACGCCCACCCTGAGCCATCCACCCACTACTCCCACAGGCTTCTGACTGTAGGCATACATGGAGTGCACATGTACACACACATGTATGTGCAGCTATGCACACAAATACACGTGCTCTGGGTCACCTATTACTACAGAACTGTGTGTATCTGCAACATGAATACATGCAGATACATCCTATGTACATGTAAATCATACATATGCGTCTCCTGCGTATACGCCTCACATGAGCAGACTGGCAGGTGTGGAGATGGGGTCATGGGGATGAGATGTGTGTGCTGTGAGTGTCCTAACAGAGGGGGGTCCTCCCCTGGCTCACGAATGCCTGTCAATGTTTCCTAGAGTAGGCGTTTTCTATTCCCTACACACTCTGACTGCCACACCCAGAACACAAACGGTGGCCTCAGGAGACCTGACCTACTTCTCCTGTTGCTGTCAGAATGAAGGACATGTACTGAGAGGCCCAGGTTGGTGTAGCCCAGGTAGGCTGGCCCAGGGCACGTGCCCTGTGGGGGCAGAGACAGGAGAAGGCCTGTCGGAGGCTGCTCCAGGGCTCTCCTGTTCCCTGAGCCTGAACACTTGCACTAGCACATGGGCATCAAATGCCCTTCCCTGACTTGGGGGTCCTTTCTTTGATCCAAGTGTCAGCAAAATGCCTCTCATTCCTGAGCCTGTCTTCTGCTCTTGGCTGGGACTCAGTGATGGTGGGAAGGCTCAGGGCTCGAGCCCTGGTGTGACTTAGCACCTGCAAGGAGGCCGTCATCCACAGTCAGGTTTGGGTCCACTGTTTGCTGCGCAGAGAAAGAACCCCACGCAGAAGTCCTGGCAACAGGCCCTAGGCATGGCTGTCATAGGCTGTTTTACTTGAATTTCTGTTTTCCGTTTTTTGACCTATCACAGAGACCTATTTTTCCCATTTTTCTCACTAGTAGGCAGAGCACAAGGTTGAAAGGCCGTTAAACCTTCTTGGAAATGTAAGGTCTTTAGGAACAATTTTTAATTTATCTTTCAATTTTCAAAGAGAATAAGTCTGCAATAGCTTTAGACTCTACAAAATATTCTAAATTAGCTAGAAACAGAGTAATGTTGGAAGCTTTGTCTCCAGTTCTGAAAAGGCTGGAATTAATTCAAAATGTGGGCTCCCAAGACCACACTGACCATGCAGCCTCTGGGGAGCAGGAAGGAGCCCCAGTTCAGGGCCCTGCCTGTTTCCCTGGTGGGCAGAGGGGAGGAGACAGGGGGAGCCTGCTGCACCCGGGCAGCCACCAGCAGCGCTACCAGCAGAAGGGCAGAGGGTGCCATGGTGGGCTTTGGAGCGGTCAGTGCACTCAAAGGCATGGTCACTTCCAATACATGCAGATACAACCTATGTACATGTACGTTGTGGACAGAACTGAATGTAGTGGAAGTATCTCTACACTTCCAGATCTGACTGTCTCCAGAACTCCACAACCATGGTTGGGGGCCGCTCCTGAATTGCTCAGTTTTATTTGAGCCAATTACCCACATCCTGAGCATTGAATTGATGAGAAGTTAGGGGATTTCAAAGCAAGAAGCAGATGCCTGCAGGATCCTCTCTGTGACACATTTAAGATACTTAGTAGCCAAGTACACTCACTGGAGTTGAAAGTTAGTTACTGATTGCTGGTAAAGTAACAGGAACAATTTTAACAGAAATTTTAACAGGCCTGTTTCCTGAGTGGATCTTATTAGGGACAAGGCCTGGTCCCCTCCTCCAAGTGAGGCACCTGGCCCCGCTGTGTCTGTGTGCACTAAGATCTGCGTGTCTTTTTGCCCGGTTCTGCCTGGGAGGCGACTAATGATTTTTTAAAAAAAAAAACAGCTTTTTTCAGATGTCACTCACTCACCATATAATTTCCTCATTAAAATGGGAGCTCCTAAGTCCCATGTTCGACAATATGCTGCAAAACAGCGCAACCACTGCCACATCAATTTAGAACACTTCCACCACCCCAACAACAAGCCTGTGCCTGGTGGGGTCAGGCACATCCCTCCTGCCTGGGACCCTGCAAGCCACTGCTTTCTGAGTAGGTTTCCTTGTGCTGAGCGTTTCCCAGGGTGGGTCCTGCAGCGGCTTCTGTGACTGGCTCCTGTTGCATGGCCGAGGGTCTCCAAGGCTCGACAAGTTTGTTGCACACACCAGGCTGCACCTCTTCTCGTGGCGAGGCTGCCCCGTCCAGGTGGGCAGAGCGAGAGAGCTCGTCATCCCCGAGGCGGTAGACACTACACCACTTCCACTCCTTGAAGAACGATGCCCGACCAACTTTCCTGCACAAGGTCCTGGGTGGTATGCTCCCTTCTGTTGGGGACACACCATGACATGGAGTTCCTGGTGACATGGTGACTCAGTATTTGACCCCAAAGGCTGCACCATTTCCAGTCCCAACAGTAGCACAGGAGGCTTCCAGCTTCTGCACTTTGGCCAGCACCTGCTGCTGCTGGTCTCTGGTTCCTGCCGTGAGAAGGGTGTGAAGTGGCGCCATGGTGCTTTCCGCTGCACCTCCTGCAGGCTGACCACCGCGAGCCGCCCTTCTCTCGAGAAATGCCTTTGGAAGCCCTTCGCCTGCCTCGCTTGCCTGTCTTCTGGAGACCGACAGTTACGGAGTCCTGGTGAGTTCTAGACACAGGCCTGTTTAGATGACGATTTACAAGGGTGTTCCCCGTAGTGGGGGTGTGCTTCACTGTATGACGCTGACCTCCCAGCTCCTTCGGGTGGAGCTCAGCCACTGCACCCTCCCTCACCCTGCTTTTGGTGTCACAGCTAAGAAAGTGTGACACCTCGAGGTCATGCAGACGTGGTGCCCGGGCTGCTTTAGGACACGCCCTCTTACACTCAGCTCTCGGTTTACTTTAGTGGATTGCACCTGTTTTCTGAAGTCCTACTCACTCTGATTTACTCTGAACGTGGGCCCTCCTGGGTATCAGCCCTAAGTGCGCCAGGACGGCTCCCCGCCCCTCCGGCACGTTTCCACCGCACCTTTCATAACACTTTACTCTCATTGTATCCTGATTTTCTTCTTCCTGCCTCAGGAGACTGTATCTCTGCATCCTTAAAGCTTTTAAGTCACATGCCCAGTCAATATTATCCAACTTGATTGAAAATGGCCTCTAGTGTACCATTCACTCCACAGTGATTCATGAAGCACCCCTACCGAGCGCTGTGTGCCGTGGCAGGCATCCGAGTGTAGACAAGTATGCAAGAGGGATGGGTGCACTCTGCAGCCATCGTGGGAACTCCAGCACTCCTGTGCACACCTGGAGCTCAGGTTCTTGTGGGACAGTGGGGCTGGTGCAAGGAAGGCCAGGTCCCGTGCAGGGATGTGACCTGTGTGCTTAGAAAAGAGCTCGTGTCCAGATGCGCAGCTCACTCCTGCAGGCTGGGAGCTGCTGGCGAGCTGCATAGTCAGCAGGGGTAAGGGAGACTTTGGTGGCAGGTGGGTGATGTGAGAGCAGGAATGGGAGAGGGGACGTGACGTCAGGTGCAGCAGGACCAGGGTGACCTGAGTGGTCAGGCTCCACGCCAGCAGCTGTGAGAAGTGGGAGGGGGCCTGGGTTGGCTTAGAACTTCTGTCTGGGGAAGTAGAGAGGCCACACAGGGGAGCCCAGTAGCTATTTAATTATTGAGCTTTTCAAAATAATAAGAGGAAAATAGAAAACACATGATTTCACAGTTTATCATGAGAGAAAAATAAAAGGAAGTGGGGGTGCTTTACCCAAATAACAACACGACAATTGCTAAGAAAAGATTAGAACTGCAGGCTAAATGCATAAACCCCACAACATCGAAGCTCAACACAGCTTCTCAGAGCAAACCAATGTCCAAATACCAAGGTCTGCAGGGAGCTGATCCTCCTTGGGAGAAGCCCAGAAGCCGCCCCGGGCCCTGTCCCCAGGTCCTGCCTGCCCTCCAGACAGAGCCAACTGGCTGTCATTGCTCTCTGAAGGAGGAAAACTCGAGGTACTTTCTCAAAGCCACGTGGCCAGCAAGTGTCACTGTCCGGGAACCGCAGTGTGCCTTGTCGAGAACTGGCTCAGGGCAACTTGGCAAGAGCAACGGCTCAGGGCCACCACTCCCACGGCTGCAGCTGCCCCTTCCCAGGATGAAGCATGGGGCAGTGAGACCCAGGAAATGACCAGGGCTACAGGGTGTGAGCCCGCGCAGACACCACAGTGGCAGCAGCACACACAGATGCCAGGTGCCTGGGGAAGAGCACGCAGCGGGCACCCACGGGAGCTGAGGGCTCAGGCTCCCACCCGGAGAGGCCGAACAGAGCAGAGGTGTTTGCCGCGAAGTGCTCTCCTCCTCCCCGCTCCCTGGAGATTGACTCCGCAGGAACGCTGGAGCAGCACCACCTCGCCCCACGCAGAGTGCTCAGAGCACCTCTCCATGGAGCCAACCAGTAAGCAACTTGGACACAGCAGGGCGAAACAGGAAGCAGCAGCCCTGGTTGCCTGGGCCCAGGATGGCTCCCCAGAGGAGCGTACTCAGGTGACGGTGGAGGCAGGGGAAGGGTGGCTCCCCGAGGGCCCCTTCTACCCACAGGTCAGACGGCTGTACGGCAATCCAGGGATCAATGACAATCTCACCCTGCAGCTGCAGACTGCCCCGTGGCAGAGCACAGACAACCAGGAGGAGGGCTGAGCTGGGGCCAGGACTGCATCCTCGCAGGGCTGGGCACAAGGGGCAGTGTCCAGAGAGGATGTTTCATAAGCACGTGGTGTCTACGTAAGACAGAGCGAACCCAGCCACATCCGTATTTCCCCACAACAGAAATGTGCCAGGGCAGCAAGGTCACTGGCCAGGGGACTGACAGGCGGGCCCCAAGCCCCGAGTCTGCCTGGCAGGCACTGTCTGTGGGCCCCTGCAGCCCCCCCACTCAGGTCTGCAGCTCCACCTCCCTCCACACAGTCGGCAGCTCCGCAAATTGGATAAACGAATTAGCACTTCCACATTAATTAATTTCCTGTTGCTTATATAAGCTGTGAGATTTCTGTTCTTGTGATGGTCCCTTTAGGTAAGTTTATCTACTAACAAATTAAATCCCATTACACCAAATTACACTGGAAGTCAACCTGGAGAGCTAGTCAAAGGCTTGCCTCCACCCTGGCCCTGGATAATCTCCTGCCATGAAGAAGCAGGGGAGGGAAGGCTGGTGACTGAGGTGCCCCATCACACTAAACTTCAAAGAGGGTGGACAAGAAGCCGCTCTGAGAGCCTGGCCCACAACCTCTTCTCCACGTCTCTCAGCTGTGGGGAAGCCCATCAGACAAATGAGCCGGAACAGCCGGGCTCCTCCCCCAACACAGGCAACACCAGGGTCACCTCTTGCTCTGAGACGTGACATCACACAGGTGGTCTGCGTCACCTCCTTTGGCACCGTGGGGCAACAGAGAAGAGCAAAGCCCACACAGCACGGAGAAGAGCCCGCCGTTGAGGGGTCCAGGGCAACTCTGCCCACCCCGCAGGGTGTAAAGCAAGTGGTTGCCATGAGCCACTCCATTTTGAGTCCATGTGCCAACGTGCAACGACTCCACATCTTGTTTAAACAAGTAAACAGCCACCACCTGCCCAGCACAACCGTAAGACACAGAGATGTGCCAACTCATCCAACTAAATCAGGCGCATCTGGACACACCATATCAGAAACATCAGATCATCCACCCCCAGGACAAGCATACGGAGGTGCCCCCAAGTTTGGACACCGTGAAACCTATCCCTGTCAACTGTTTACCTGTCAGGAGCCTCACCCAGGAAAGCTGCCACAGCAGGGAACCAGCAGACCAGGGTTTCTCCCGCCTGTGACAACCACCATGGCCCACTCCACGCTGACACCCAGCTGATGCTCTGAGACCGGAACTGCTCACATCCAGGTCCTCGGCCTCGACCCCTCTGGGAACCGTTCCTTGTCTGCCCACCCAGGCACTCCTCCACCCTGCCCTCCTGCCTCTGCCTGTGCCTGGCTCAGCATCCTGCAACCCTGCCGTGGCTGAGCCCTTCCTGAGTCTTTCTGTGACCTGTTTTCTATCACTGTATGAAGCAGGTGTGGCTTGTGTGTTTCAGAGTCTAGATAGTAAGGTTGGAACACAAGAACCTGCGACGGCCCAGCTTGGGACTGCCAGGTGACCCTCGCGTGCCCAGAGAACTGCCACGGATGAGAGTGGGGACCCACAGTTGAGTCTGTTCACGGCACAGCCTGCTCCTGAATGCCAAAGCCAGGAGACGGGCAGGGCCAGGCGCAGCCGTGGGACTCCGCGAGTCAGAGCTGCACCCCAGCATGGAGATGGCCCGTCTGTCCTGGCCCTCAGCACACACCTAGGGGTGCAGCAGCCCTGCCACTCACGTCTGCCACCCTGACCAGGACCCACAACAGCGCCTGGGGAGGAGTTTCCATGGCGACGGGGACAGCCTGCTCTCCTGACACTTCAGAGGAGCCTAGGGGCTGCCCTCACAGTCCCGCCAGATGGACAAAGGCACTGGATCAAAGGCACCTGGTTGCCAGCCCCAGCTGCGGCCTGTCCTAGTACGCCAAGGGCCTCCTCATGGTCACCATGTGCCACCCAGAACAGTGTCCCGTGCAGGGGATGGAGAGGTGCCTGTGGGTTCAACGTCACTTCCAAGTGTCCCAGGTCAGGGTGGCTTGTTCTTCCCGGGAGCACCCTGTGTGTTTGTTTCCTAGGGTGGCCCAGGCGGCTGCTCCATAGGCACTCCGTGGCCTCTTGTTGACCCAAACCATGCCTCTGTGCATGGTGCACAGGCAGAGCTGGTGGCCTCGGAGTTCTGGGGTCCAGGGTGGCTTCAGGGTCTTGGGAGCCTCTCCTAACCTTGCGGCCAGTTGTGCCTAAGACACTCCGCCAGCCATTACTCTGCTACCCACCCCGGGTCCCCAAGCAGCATGACGTGTGCGTGAGTCAGCACACAGCTCACACGTGTGTCCACGTGTCCTGTGGTGGCCCGTCAGCACTCAACCCAGCTGTGGCTGAGTAGTGTCCACGTGTGCTCTGGCGCTGTGTGTGTGGACAGGATCACCCTGCCCTGGGCCACCGTGAGGAGAGCTGCGGGAGCACGTGTCATGGGGCTGGCTTGGGCTCTGGCTTGTGCCCTTTCGTGCTGACACCTGGGAGCGACTGCCCTACAGCAGGGCCAGGCTATTTAAGTCTCTGCGGACGGCCAAAACCCGAGCGGCTTTCCACAGTGCAGACAGGTCCAGGTCCCACCAGCAGCCCATACGGGCTCAAGTTCCCCGTGCCCACACGCCTGCTGTCCTGGGAGGTGGAGGGGCATCTCACGGTGGCCTACACTGCTTTCTCCACGGCCCAGCCGCCTGGACCACCTTGCCCCACACTCGGTGGCCAGGCGTCAGTCCTTTTGGGGGAAATGTCAAGCAGGTCCTTTGCTCCATTTCAAACAGGGCAGTCCTGGGGTGCTCGGAGGCGAGGGTTCCGGGGGACGCTGCCTCGGGGCTCTCCCGCCCTCGTGAGGCGGTGGCCACGGCTCTGCTTTCCTAGAGGCTCCAGTAGGAAGTCTGACGGCTGTGGTCATCTTCTGAGAGAGCCACGCCTGCCTCCGCTGACCCTCTGGCTGCCCTTGCCTGTGTGTTGCTGACCTCTGCCCCACTCCTCCACAGGGTCCTTTGCAGAGGGAATGAAACCTGGGCGTAGCGCCCTGGGGAGTGAGCAGGTGGTAGAGGCTGTCGAATCAGCAACAGAAAGGTGCCGCAGCTGTCCCTCCTGCCATCCTCAGCTGGCCACAGGCCCGCGGTGAGGCTGAAGGGGTGAGGTGTCCACCATCCCCCATTTCCCTGTGGCTCTGTGAGGGCACAGACCCTTGTTCCCCTACAGTCCACTCTGCCACCAGATGCCTAGAGCACACGCGGCTCCCAGAGATGGTCATGGCCTCATTGAATCTGCCTCCTACTGGTATCAGGGAGCCAACCTGGAAAGGACATCCCGGTCACGAGAAGACCCCACTCCTGATCCCTCATACCCCCACAGGGCTGGTGAGGCTCAGCAGGGATATGCAAGACGCCAACACAGTACATTCACGTTGCAAATCCTGCCTCCTGTTCAACTAATCTTTCCCTAAATGACCACAGGCTAACCACCCTAGTGCACTCGGAAATGTGGGCTGTCTCATAAGACCCTCCCTCGTGGCCACAAGGGGTGATTTATAGTTGGGACTCAAGTGCAAACAACTTTTGTTCTTCCTTTTCAAAATTATTGGGTGAATCCAAATAAACCAGTGCTCCATTGTTGGTGCTTAAGCCACATATAATTTTTGATAAATCATGTTTTTTTTAAAAAATTTTGTTTTGGTACCAGGGATTGAAACCAGGGGCACTTAACCACTGAGCCGCACCCCCAGGCATTTGTTGTATTCCATTTAGAGGCAGGGTCTTGCTGAGTTGCTTAGGGCCTTGCTAAGTTGTCCAGGCTGGGTTTGAATTTGCCATCCTCCTGCCTCAGCCTCTCGAGCTGCTGGGATAACCGGTGCGCACCACTCTGCCCGGAATAAATCATGTTTTAAAAGCCCTTCTCCGCACGGACCCTTTCTTCGGCTTTGACCGTCTTCTGGTTCAGGAAGGAGAAGTGTCACCCACCCACTGACTGCTCCGGGTCTTCTCTTCTGGACCCTGAGTGGGGCTCTGGCTAGACCAGCGGAGCTGCGGTTTCCCCGCCACCCTGGGAAAGGCCACAGGCGTCCTCGTGCTTGGCCGAAGCCTGCCCTTTTCTCTCTCTCTTTCTCTCTTTCTTTCTTTTTTTACTACCCTCTATCAATTAGGACAGAATAGAATTTTCTCGGATGGTGCTGTTATTTCTCTTGCCAAGCTCAGGGAAGGCGAGCTCTGGTGGGGAGGGCCTGGCCATGCCCCGCAGTGAGGATGGATGGCTTGGCCACGTGGGATCATCCAGTGCAATTCGGGGAAAATCAAAGTAAAAATCAGAAGTTACAAGCCTATTTAGGCCAAGCCCAGAGCACGGGGTCGCAGCAGGCAGTGCGGGTGGCCAGCTCCTGTCGAGCCGGGAGGCAGTTTGTGGGGAACACTGTTCTGCAAGGTCACTGGACTTTCTCCCTGATGCTGGCCACCTGCTCACATGGCCAGGTGCAGTGCTGCCCCTGCAGACAGGCTGAATACCGGGGTGGAGGCTCTGCTTCCAGGCCAGACTCCTTCCACAGTGGTGGGAAACAGCACCTGCAGTGACCCCGGGCCCCTCAGGCCCACCCAGGCCTGGCCTGCAGGAGCCGCAGCCAAGCACACTGCCACTCACCTGCCTTTCCTCTCCTGTGGGCCACTCCTCCCTGTCCCCATTCGACTCTGTGGCTGGGGTCTGCAGCAGGGGTGCCCACACTGCTGCCTCACAGCACGCCTCTTAGTGCCAGGGCCACCCCAGGCCTTCGCACTGGCCTCCTGTACCCTCCACCCTGACCCCACGTCTCCCATTTCAGGAGAGACCTAGGAGGAAGTGGGCAGTGGGGTGGGGGCACCTGCCGAGGGGAAGGGGCCCACTCTGTGTCCTGCCGCTGTGCTGGGGGAGGCATACGCCCCTCGTCAGACTAAGGTCCTGGGTGTGACAGGCCAGCAGCCTGGTGGCCTTCAGTTCCCCAAGAATATGAGGTGCAGCTGGAGGCCAGCAGGCAACACCAGGTGGTGTAAGAATGGCCTTCGACACCTCCTGCATGGATGCGGAGCCACACAGAGAGCTGGGGAGACAGCCCTGAGCAGGGACCTTGCCCAACTGGACACACGGAGGGGACACAGGGAAATAGACAGCAATCCCCAGGAGAAACCAAAGCAAGGAAGACATTTTCTAGCACTGAGCTTCAAGGCCAAGTCTGGCCCTGCCACTGTGGACGGCCTCAGGTCCTTCCTGGTGCAGAAGGGACCCCGTGGGGTCTGACTGGTGATGGAGGTAGCCGCAGGGCCCTGTTTGCTGCTGAAAGCCCCAATAGCATGTTGCCCTTGTGTGACGACCAGCGTGCCTGTCCCTCCCAGGAGCACCTGGGGCAGGGAAGCAGGACACGCAGCCTCATCCCGTGGGACAGGTGCGCACCGAGTACAGGGGTCCCTTCGCTTCACCCAGGTGTGGTGGCCACGGTCCACTGCACCAACCTCCCACCAGGTCAGAAAGGGCCAGTCTCAGGCCGAAGTATCTAGGGTCAGACTGAGGAGTGGTAGGGGCTGGGCAGCCCCTGGGGAAGGCTCGGAAAGGAATGCAGTGGGCAGGGGGAGATCCAGTTCCAAGAAAGCCAAGGAGGTCGGGTAAAGGGCCCGAGGGATGCCTTGGTGCGGGGGAACCTAGCATTGCCAGCCACCTGCCTGAGGTGGGCGCTATCCAGGACCAGGGGCTATGACTCTTCTGGGGCCCCATCCAGGCCGGACCAAAATAGAGAGGGAAAAATCTCCCTATTAGTTCATGAACCAACTGATCCTGCTATTAAAAACTGAGAGGTGTTATGAAAAAATACATATCAAGGTTACCACTGAGATGAAGTAATGATTCAGCAACTTAACATCCATGATGCAAACACCACCGAGAGGCCATCTGGAGATGAGGGAGCTGGGGCATCTGGAGATGAGGGTGGTGGGGCATCTGGAGATGGAGGGAGCTGGGCATCTGCAGATGGAGGGAGCTGGGCATCTGGAGATGGAGGGAGCTGGGGCATCTGGAGATGGAGGGAGCTGGGGCATCTGGAGATGGAGGGAGCTGGGCATCTGGAGATGGAGGGAGCTGGGGCATCTGGAGATGGAGGGAGCTGCAGGTTTCTAGGACATCCGGAGATGGAAGGTGATAGGACATCTGGAGATGGAGAGTGCTGGGGCAGCCTGGAGATTGATGGTGCTGTGGCATCAGAAGACAGTTGCTGTCTTCACAAGGCAACAGGATCTACTGGATCTCAAAAATACACAGTGAGGAGGCCTTTGACAAAAGTCCACCTCAAACCTTTGGTGTTAGTGGACTGATTCAGGCTGCTGGCTCCTGTGAGTAGTCCACTGCAGCCATGTGGACACCCGGTGGGCCCCATGAGACAGCTAGTCAGCAGTCTTCCAGAATCAAAAGGAAGCCACTCCTTTACTTGCAGGTGTTGTGATTTTCCTTCTAGGAAAACCCAGAGACCTTTAGAAATAAACACACAGAATGTGAAGGTGCTGGACCCTCATTCACATTGTGGAACAAGAGAGCTCCATGAATACATCCCTCTCCCCAAAGCCACAATGGCTTCTAGTGGAGCTACCTTGCAAGAGGGACCCCTGAGCTCCCAGAGGAACGTGAGTCTCCCAGGGCATACACATGAAGGGCTGCATGGCGGAGAGAAGGTGTTCTTCCCAGGGAGGCCTCAGTGTGTGGCCGATTTCATCAAGCCACCTGAGTGCATGAACAATGGCCCAATCCAAGTGCTGATCAGGGAGGCAGCACAGTCCTGCCCTGTCCTCACTGTGCCCAGATCTCAGCGTGTCCACAGGCAGCCTCCCCAGTACCCCTCTTCCTTGGCTCCAGCCTGTCCATCTCCCAGCTGCACAGAGGCATGCGAGTGCAGAGTGGGGACTGGGGCACTCATCTGCTGGACAAGGGAGCTGGTAGGGGTGGCTAGAAAAGAGGGTCACCCAACACCTGGAGTCTGCCAGTGCTAGCAGGTCCCTCTCCAGAGGACAGGAGGGTGCCTCTCTGCCCACAGAGCAGCAGAGCTCCACACTGTCCTCCTCCTGTACTGCACCCTACAAGGTGGAGTCGTGCAGTACCTGCAGGCCGGGGCCCCAGGTCAGGCCTGGGCTCTCCCTGTTGCTTCTCACCTTCTCTCCAAAGCTGCCAGTCACTGTACACCCCGGGAGCCAATGCACTGTCACTCAGAGAGCACCTGCACGCCAGCTCTGGTGCTGCAGAGCTGCACCCAGGGCAGAACCAGAGTGGCATTCTCAAGAGCATTCAGCCTGTGCCAGGCAATGGGGCATCAAGAGGAAGAGGCTTAGCACCAAAAGTCACCCAAACCTATTGTCAATGAGCCCATGGGAGCAGACAGCAGCAGCCACATCACGTCGTCTTTGCATGTGATTAATTTAGTTCATGGTGAATACTCATCCTTAATGGATGTTGGATTTGATCGAAACCCAGCAGGTCCAGGCTATGAAGCAACGACTTTCTTTGTTAAACCCAAAGACACTCTGGTGCTGGTTTTTTGTTTTAGTCGGCTTTTCTGCTGCTGTGACCAAAAGACAAGTGCAGTTTTAGAGGGGGAAAAGTTTATTTGGGGTTCACAGTTTCAGAGGTCACATCCATGGTCAGCAGATGCCACTACTCTGGGCCTGAGGATGCAGAGCATCATGGCAGAGTGCGCGGTGGAGAGAAGCAGCTCAGGACGGGGCAACAAGGAAGCAGAGAGCTCTGCTCACCTGGGACAAGACGTGCATCCCAGAGGCATGCCCCCCAGGACCCACCTCTCCACCCTCCCCCACCTGCCTGCAGCTACCACCCAGGTGATCCCTTCCAGCAGGTGAACATGCTGATCAGGTCAAGGCGCTCACGGCCCAGCCATCTCCCCTCCTTACATTGTCTCTCACAGAAGCTTTGGGGACACCTCACCTCTAAACCATACATTTTCTGTGCATGTGTTTTATGCAGAAACAGGACAGTGCTGGGCACATAGTCATCCCAGGGACCCCCCCCCCACACACACTGATCAGCTCTTGCGCTTAACACCATATGGCACCTCTCCCCCACTCTGCCTCTCAGACCCTCCTGTGACTGGTGGCAGTTCCCCCTTGAACACCAGCCCATCTTCACCTGGGCCTCCATCCTGTCCCCAGCCTCGTCAGCAAACCCAGGCATACCACCTCCTGGGCTCTGGGCCTTCCTCTGGGGAAGGGGCCATGAGAGACCCTGGCCCAGGCACTAAGGATCGGGACTGCAGGAGGGGTCAAGAGGGTCTGGCTCAGCCCCTGCCTCATGTGGGATCAGGACCCCAGGGGGCACTGACTCACAGGAAGAGGAAGGTGCTGGCCACAGGGAACCCTGGGCATCACAAGGGGGGCTGAGGCTACTGGCAAGGAGGGTGGTGCTGGCCTCTAGCTGTCAAGCAGCTGGAAGTTCCTGGCAGAAACCGTCCAAGCAGCTGTCCAAGGTGCCCACCCAGACTTCATGGTGAAGAGGGACCCTGAGGGGCCATTATCTGGAAAAGAAACTGACCACTCCAGGGAGAGTCCTCTCAGGAGTTCTGTGACAACCTAGGACACAGGAAAGCAGACACTGCCAAAGCCGTGCAAAATGTCCACTTGATGGCTGTTCCTGGGAAAGTGTCTGCAAAAGGTTTATCCTTGATCATAAAATAATTGAGTGTAAAGATCCAGACTTTGCTGTAATGTCCAGCACGGGTCGCTCCGTCACCCCCACTGAGGTGGATTAGCAGGCCTGGGTCCCACCCTCCTGGAGCACGAAGAGTCCCCACTGGACACAGTCTGACCCAAGCCGCTCAGGTGAGAGGGTGTTTTTCTGTCTCAAAGGCCTGGTGAAGAGCCGCCCCTTCCCCCCACTCTGCCCAGCAACACACTCTGCTAACCCTGCCCTGGAGCGGGCAGCAAGATGGGTGGGTCCACGCCTCGGTGAGCAGCCTGGGGCCTCACAGGACCGTGGGCATAGGCTGGTCCTGGGAATAAAACTTGCCCTCCGTCGGGCCCCACTGGGCCCCTCAGGAGCCAGCCACACTGACCATTCCACCATGCTCAGTGAGCACCGCGGCCCATTGCAGAGTGACCCCACCTGCAGACAGGGAGGTAGCCCGTGCCCTGCGGCATGCCTCTGCTAAACTGTGACGTGTGGGGCGATTGGCTATCCAGAGAACACCGGAGAAGTTTCCAGCAATGAAAAGTCAGAGGGCCCAACAGAGTAGTGTGGAAACAATGTGGGGCACGCTGGGGTGAGGGGTGCTGGGGCGCAGCAGCCGAGACGGGAAGGGCCCAGGACAAAGGCGTTTGTGTGGTCTTGGCTCACCATGGTACCGGCCCTTCTCTGATGTCAGTGTGACTCTGCTCATGGGCAGGGGGTACTTTCAAACGAGGAAATGGGGGTTAAAGGAAGAGCGGGGAGGCCTCGGATGAAAGGGTCCCTTCAGCCTGCACAGCAGGGACGGTCTGGAGCAGGACCCCCGCGGGACACATAAAACACTCAAGGACTTTCCAAAAGCTTGAATCCTCAGGATTATGAATCTCGCGGGTCAGCACTGAGGTGCGGATGGGGGAATGCTGTAAGACACAAGGTGGAAGGCAGGCCCAGCCTCGGGACAGCGCCACCTCCCCCAGACAGCCATAGCACCCACACCCCCCTTGTCACTGCTGACCTGAACAGCCGGACAGCGGCAGGGGGTGCCAGGGAGCCTGCGTCCCCACCAGTTGTAGTCAGCCAGCTTGGTGGTGCGCCTGCCTCCCAGGGAGCTAGAGATGGGCCAGGGGCAGTGAAGAGGGCCGGGGCAGACCCAGACAGGAAGAGCCAGAGAGGGCCCCGCCACGTCAGCTTCCCAGCTGGGCAGGGCCAACCGGCAGGCTAAAGCAGACTGTGGACCAGGGTACCAGTGAGGAGGATGAGCAGACAGCTAGAGGAGGCACGCCCCACACTGTGAAAGAACCAGCAGCACTTTCCTACGGGCTCCGCCGGGGCTCTGCCCCTGCTCCTCAGACCAGTCTGCTCGGCTCTCGCTGTAAGGCCGCAGCTTGCCCCCGCCTTGCCCTGTTCTCCAATTCCTGGCTGAGCCGAGACCAGGAACCTGAGACCCCTGGGGGGTCACACGGGCTCCAGACACAGCGCCTGCCGTGGGGACCAGAGTGTGAGGGCAGAGAGCCCCGCCTGTGAGCTGCCCAGCCGCTCGGATGAGAGTCTGGGCCATGAGTCTGTGTGCTGTTCCTCATTTTGCCTCCAGTGGCAGAGGACACGGCCTCTGATGCTCGGCTCTGAGTTTTACACCAATGGGACCCGGTTCCACCTTTGCCAGAGTCCACACAGAGAATGAGCGCTGGAGGTGTGGGGGACAGTCTGTAGAGGGCCTCTGGGTTACAGATGTGGGGGCTCCTGGCTTGGGCGCCAGGCTCCCTGGGCACTAGGTGGGGTGGACTGCTGCCTTGCCCCAGGCTCCAGGTGGCCTACCCGGGAGGGGCCACAGGCTGCCCCTGGTGCGCCTGCTGGGACAGGGTCACCAATGTCTGTGGACAGAGTAAGAGACCTCAAACAAACAGGAAAATAGTGAGGCCCAGTGCACAAGCCCGTGGCCACTGTGGGAGTGGGCAAGGAGATCCAGAAGGGTCGGGGCTGAGCTGCTGGAGTCAAGGTAAAGCAAGACACAGTGAGCTTTCCAGAGTGCAGAGGCCAGAGTTCTGGGAAAGCACAGCACTTTGCGGAAGGGTAGCCATCTGTGGACAGCGCTAACAGTTCAGGCAGGTACGACTGCTTTCTCCTAAGATGGCGACGGGTCAGGCACATGCAGGGATCGGGTGATTCCTATTTGGGTGGAAATGGGTGGTGCCTGGGTCTCCCGGGGCTCACAGCTCCGAGCCCTGCTGCTGTCAGTCCTGGGGCGCAGCTGTGTGGTGCTCTCCATGAGACTGGCACAGGCCCTGGTGGCACGCTCCAGAGGCACGGTGTCCCGGCGTGCAAAGGCCTCCGGGTGTCCATCTCCCAGGGAACTTGGTTCAGTCAGTGGAGCACTTGGAGAAATTGTCCTAAAGCAGATCTGGATGTCTGACGTCCCCTTCTTCCTCTGACACAATGTAATGACTCCTGTTATCAAAAAAGCCCAGACCCAAGCATCAGCTCCAGTGTGGCCCCAGGGTCCCCACTCCAGGCCTCCGATGACAGTGCTGCCTACCCAGGGGCCCCAGCCTGCCCTCCTATCTCTCCCTGGCACCTGTCTGGAGCTGCTGGTCCTTCGTCAGGGACAGGTGGCAAGCCCCAGTGGCCTGGGGGAGCATCCCGCCTGCCCACCTTCCCCTGGGTGTCCCTAGGCCAGCTCTGAGGCAGGTGCTCTCAGAGCCAGGGCATCCCTCCCCGCAGCCTGCCCCCTGCTGCAGGGGCAGCTGAGCAGCAGCTCCTGTTCTCGGGGTCTGGGCCTTAGGACGTGGGGCCCAGGCTTCATTCTGCCTGACAGGTGGCACCCCATCCCTGGGCAGACCCTCGCGCTGATCCACTGGGGTCACCTGGCTCAGCTCCCTGCAAGAGTCATTCCTTCCCCCTGTCTGCTCCATCCCCTACGTGGCCTCAGGATTCTCCAGCTGCAGGCAGACTCCACTGGGCCCAGCGAGTCCCAGGAGCTGAGGCTGGCCACGGAGCAGGGTCAGCATAGAGAGCGGCAGGTGGTGGGGGCGGGCTGCAGGGAGGCTGCCTCTCCCTGGGCTAGGGACAGAGTCCTGTCCTGCCAGGGACCCAGCAGGTGCAGGACTCAAAGGAGGAAGCACAGACAAAGTCAGAGGACACTGGGCCTGGCTGGACAGTCAGAGACCACAGGGAAGAGTCCTGACTAGGGAACGGCCACCGCACAGTGGCCAGGGTGCGCAGCCCACTGATGCACCAGTGTGCTCTCTGCCATCTTGCCCCTCCTACCTGGCCAGCTGGAGCTGCAGAGCTACACTGCAGAGACCTAGGAGGCTCTCACACAGCTGGGCCTGGGTCTTCATGGGAGGACCCGCTCTAGACAGCAGATCTGGGGCCAGATCCATGTCCCAAAGGTGGGCCAGCTCAGCCTGCCTTCCCGCCACCATGTGGGGTCTGCGCTCAGCCTGCCTTCCCGCCGTGTGCCCTGTGGAGTCTGCACTCGGGCCGCCCTCTCATGTCCCACTCCCTTGCAGGTTCTGTATTAACAATTCACTACTTGCTAAAATTCATTTGTAACCCGAACCCACATCTGGGCATGTGTCGGCCACCATGACCTGCACAGGACAGTGACAGCCTGAGGAGCCCTGTGGATGTCCCATGCCCTGAGCAGTGGGTGCTCCCAGCGCTCCCATCCCACAGTGCAGGCGCCTCTTCTCCATGAGCCACAAGCACCCCGCATTTCCGGTTCTGTGCTCCATCTTGGAGACCAAGCACAAGAAGGCCCCAGGTGCCTCTGGAGAAGGTGTGTCCAGGAGCCTGGTTCAGCTGGGTTATTGGGCTGAGTTCAGGACTCACCAGTCTGCAGGACGTGTGAGATAAGAAGTCCTCGAACAGACCCACGTGAACCAGGTCACTGCTGACTACCAGTGGCCCATGGCAGAGCCTTGGGAACAACCCTGTGATCCCCACACTGGTGCCGTGTGGCTGACACATGGCGGCCTCATGGGGCAGCTTCATGGGGCCTGTGCACGGGAAAACAAGTGGCTACCCTTGGGCGCCCACCCTTCACCTCCCAGACCTCTCCCTCCTCTTACCCACACCCTGTCCACTCAGGCTCCCTTTCCAGCTGACAGTCCCGTGGGCTTGGCCACTCAGCAGCATCCCCAGGAGATGGGGGGCTGTGGGGCTGTGCTCAATGACAAAAGGACAGAGAATGCTGCAGGGAGAGGCCACGGGCAGAAGAAAGACCACAGTATACAGAGAGAAGGTGAAGCAAGGTGCTGTTGCAGAACTGATTAAACAGTCTCCCTGGGCAGCTGGAGGACCTCACAGTGGCACCACACACTGCCCACCTCCTGACTGCACCCTCCTATGGAGGTCTGAGTTTGCTTAACCACAATATTCTCTGCAGGGGTCATCTCTAACTTCTCCATACACTCCATGATGCAGAGCTAGTGCCTCCGGGGTGGTCTTTCAGACCATGTAGCTATCTATCATAAAGGACAGGATCTAGGGTCTGTTGGTGACCAGTCTGCTGGCTGGGTGGGTTGGAGCTGAGTACTCAGGTATCTCTAAGACTCATTTCTTTTCTTCATTCCTTTTAAAATGATAGTTTACAGTCCACTCATACATACTCTACTCATGCACAGAGTTCTGGTACCAAAGTGCCCCAAATAAAAGCCCTTCGGATGAGTAGGTCCATCACACACACAAGGGTAAGGCTCTCCACCAGAGTCCAGCCCTTAGCATAAGTAAGTCCATCAAACACACATAGGATGAGGTACTCCACCAAAGTACAGCCCTTAGCATGAGTAGGTCTATCACACACACAAACAGTGAGGTTCTCCACCAGAGTCCAGCCCTTAGGATGAGTAAGTCCATCATGCACACGCAGGAAGAGGTTCTCCATCAGAGTCCAGCCCTTAGTATGAGTAGGTCCATCACATGCACACATGGTGAGGTTCTCCACCAGAGACCAGCCCTTAGCATGAGTAGGTCCACCACACACACACAGGGTGAGGTTCTTCAACAGACTCCAGCCCTTAGCATGAGTAGGTCCATCACATGCACACAGGGTGAGGTTCTCCACCAGAGTCCAGCCCTTAGCATGAGTAGGTCCATCAGGTACACACATGGTGAGGTTCTTAACCAGAGTCCAGCTCTTAGCATGAGTAGGTCCATCACACACAAAGGGTGAAGTTCTCCACCAGAGTCCAGCCCTTAGCATTAGTAGGTCCATTAGGTGCACACAGGGAGAGGTTCTTCACCACAGTTCAGCCCCTACCATGAGTAGGTCCATCACAAACACAAAGGGTGAGGTTCTCCACTAGAGTCCAACTCTTAGCATGAATAGGTCCATCACACACACACAGGGTTAGGTTCTCCACTAGAGTCCCACTTAGCATGAGTAGGTCCATCAGGTGCACATAGGGTGAGATTCTCCACCAGAGTCCAGCCTTTAGCATGAGTAGGTCCATCACATGCACACATGGTGAGATTCTCCACCAGAGTCCAGCCCTTAGCATGAGAAGGTCCATCACGTGCACACATGGTGAGATTTTCCACCAGAGTCCAGCCCTTAGCATGACTAGATCCATCAGGCGCACACAGGGTGAGGTTCTCCACCAGAGTCCAGCCCTTAGCATGAGTAGGTTCATCAGGTGCACATAGGGTGAGGTTCTCCACCAGAGTCCAGCCCTTAGCATGAGTAGGTCCATCAGGTACACACATAGTGAGGTTCTCTACTAGAGTCCAGCCCTTAGCATGAGTAGGTCCATCAGGCATACACAGGGTGAGGTTCTCCACCAGAGTCCAGCCCTTAGCATGAGTAGGTCCATCACATGCACACATGGTGAGGTTCTATACCAGAGTCCAGCCCTTAGCATGAGTAGGTCAATCAGGCGCACACAGGGTGAGGTTCTCCACCAGAGTCCAGCCCTTAGCATGAGTAGGTCCATCAGGTACACACATAGTGAGGTTCTCTACTAGAGTCCAGCCCTTAGCATGAGTAGGTCCATCAGGCATACACAGGGTGAGGTTCTCCACCAGAGTCCAGCCCTTAGCATGAGTAGGTCCATCACATGCACACATGGTGAGGTTCTATACCAGAGTCCAGCCCTTAGCATGAGTAGGTCAATCAGGCGCACACAGGGTGAGGTTCTCCACCAGAGTCCAGCCCTTAGTATGAGTAGGTTCATCAGGTGCACACAGGGAAAGGTTCTCCACCAGAGTCCAGCCTTTAGCATGAGTAGGTCCATCCCGTGCACACATGGTGAGGTTCTCCACCAGAGTCCAGCCCTTAGTATGAGTAGGTCCATCCCGTGCACACATGGTGAGGTTCTCCACCAGAGTCCAGCCCTTAGTATGAGTAGGTTCATCAGGTGCACACAGGGTGAGGTTCTCCACCAGAGTCCAGCCCTTAGTATGAGTAGGTTCATCAGGTGCACACAGGGTGAGGTTCTCCACCAGAGACACTTTTACACACAATTATGGAAGTTCCCTTCTGGCATTGATTTCACAGTCATGAGTTTGAGCCATGAAGAGCATTATTCTAAGGTCTCAATGCTTTCCTGGAGTCCACCATCTGCCCACTGACCTCACTAGATCTAGCTACCCATCTAAGGACGGATCATCTCACAAGGTTCTGCCATGTGTATCTCTGCTGTGTTTTCTTTATTTTCATTCAAAAATTTGACGCACCTAGTAATTTGTAAAGTGTTCTCATGTCTTCAATCCTAGATGTTACTTTTGTACTAAATTGGTAAAAAGGAAATTGCTACATAAGTTGATTGCCAAAATATATAACAAGGGCAAAGCTCAACCTGCTGATGTATTGCAATATACTTACTTATTCATTAACAGGAGCTCATGAATGACAGCTCTTCTGTAGTGCTTTCAATTACTCCCACTTAAGATGAGGATATTATAACCTCGTTTCTATAAAATTATTCAATATGCCAGAATTATTCTCAGTGCTCTCTCTCTCTCTCTCTCTCTCTCTCTCTCTCTCTCTCTCTCTCTGAGTGTGTGTGTGTATGTGTGTGTATGTGTGTGTATGTGTGTGAATGCACACATGTGCACATATGCTTTCAAACTCTGAAATTATTTCAGGGAAAAGACTGACTACTTTAAATGATTTATAGCCTTTCTGAATTGACCCATCTGAAAATCTGGACCATCATCTTTGGTTTTTATGTGAGCTGTTGAAAGTTTCAAAGAGTGAACTTGAGAATAAGTCGAGAATCAGTACACACAGGGACTCACTTTTCATCAGATGGAGGGACAGAAGCTTTTGCACCCTCAATGGGCTAGCATCCCCACGAGCTCAAGAGTGGAATATTGCAAGTCGAGGATGCATTTGCCCTGCCTACTGAGTGCATTTACCTGCTAACTTCAGGCCTACTGAACACATTTGCCCTGCCTACTGCTGCCTACTGGACACATTTCCCCACTGTCTACTGCATGCATTTACCCTGCCTAGTGAACACATTTACCTGTCTACTGCATGCATTTGCGCTGCCTACTGCACACATCTACCCTGCCTACTGCATGCGTTTACCCTGCTGACTGCACACCACAACACAGCATCAATACCTTTGAGATTGTGTGGCTGACGGGGAGGAGGGGCCCGCTGTGTCTGCCCACATCACAGAGAGTCTTGCCCTGCATATTAGTCAGAGGGATTGAAACTCAAAATTCAACTGAATACCATCTGGTTTTGATCATTGCAAAACTGAAAAAGCCTAAGTCAAGCCACACTAGGCAGATAGCTGTTGAGAGTCAGTCTCCCTCTTCCTGCAGCCCGAGCTGCTGAGAACCACAACCTTCTGCTTCCCCTTCCAGGGGAGGTGGAGTGCATGCTCACGGGAAGCTCAGTCAACGACTGCTAGGCAACCCGCAGGTAAGGAGGAGGACCAGCGTCGCGGGTAGGTAAGGGCCACCCTCACTGAGTCAAGCACAGACCCACTCTGCTCCGTGCTGGCGAGGATGGACACCCGGGCGCCTGCTGTGACAGAGGCCTGGCTGAAGGCTGTGGAGAGGAAACCCCACACCACAGCCGTCTGGAGGTGGCCACACCTGCTCAGGGGCAGAGGCCCCGGTGCTGCTGTCCCCACTTCACTCCTGGGTGCACAGGGAGGTGCAGCCGCACACGTGACCTGCCCTGACCAGGCTGCTGGCTCCTGTCAATGCAGAGCTGTGTGGAAGTCCAGTGAGGCCACAGGGACCCCAGAGTAACTTTCCTGTAAAGTCTAATTGGTTTGTTGACATTAATCGATTGACTTCACCAGTTGGAGAAGGCAGGCCTCTAATTGAATTATTTTTGCCAAATTCCATAGTAAATAGGCTGAACTTTATGTCTGTGAAAATATTTCAGTTGGACTTGACTAAAAAGATGCTGCTCATAAATGTGGCTCATCTGAGGCTTCCCGGTGGGATCCAGGCAGCTGGGGGTCAGTGTGAGCGCTGAAGCTCTGCTGGTGGGGCACCAGATGACAAGGCTTCTGCCCCTCAGTGTGCCTGTCCCCTGTGCTGTTCTCAGGAAATGACCACCTGGCCGCTCCCAGGTAGGGCAGGGCCTGGCCCACCGTGAGGGGTCTGTGTAAGCTCCCCTCTTCCTCCCTGCACAGGCTCTGACCAAGGACAGAGCAGGTCTTCTGGGGGGGTGTCCTCTCTGAGCCTCCTGGGGCTCCTCTCCTGACCTGGACATGCTCCTGCCTGAAACCTCCTCCCGGTTCCCCTCCAAGCAGAAGAGCGCTGCAGCTCCTCACTGGGGTCCTCTCTCCGGGAGCGGCAAGCAGGCCCCCTGGAGGGGACATCACCAGGGCTCTGTCCACTCCTTTCTATGCTTGGATGACACAGCCCAGAGGACTGGCATGCCATTGTGTGAGGGGCCCCCGTGCCACCCTGGCTGCCCTACCATCCATCCTTCCCCAAGGGACATAGTGGCACCTCGCCTGCCTGGCCTAGGGTGTGCCTTCTGCTTATGCTCCCTCTGCCTCTCCCTGCAGGCCCTGTGCTCTCTGGGGTGGGGCGTGTCTGACCCAGGGCTGGGCATGTGTGGTGCAGCCCCTTTTCCCTGCCCTTTGGGGCTGGCTCTGTGCAGAGCACACTGGCACCCACAGGCCGGGGGCTCTGGGTTGATCTCCTTGCACACCTTCCTTGGAGCTGAGGGAGGAGGGAGCAGGGCCAGGCTTGGGGTGGGCAGCCACGGGGACAGGCCCAGGAAGCTCCACTCTGAGTGTGACAGGCCTGAGGGTTCCCCTTTGGGGTTTCAGAAACAGGAACTATGCCTGGGCTGATTTCTGGTCATCAAGAGAAACTGAGAGAAGGTCCTTTTCCTCCCCAGAGCTGCCTGAGCAGGGTACCACGAAGTCCCCTCGGGCTGCACCTTGCACACACCCACTCCCCCACTGCAGCATGTGCGTCTGCGTGTGTGCATACACACCTGTGTATCACATCAGTGTGCGTGCACGTCACATGGGGCCAACATGGGACAGCTCACCAAAACATCCATCCCTCTGGGGCTGGGCGCCTCCTGCCCCTGTAGCCCGCCTGGGTGGCTGGTGAGCTGCCTGGGCTTTTCCTGCCGGCAGCCAGGCCCAGGCCCATCATAGTCCAGCCCACCTCACAGAAGCAGAGGGGGGGGGCGGTGCACGGACTCCCTGGCCAGGACCCTCCTGACCACCCACCTCCTGCAGAAGGTGGTCTTCCTGCCCGCATGCCCAGGGCAGATGGGGACACGCAGGCAGCGCCACACAGGCAGACCACGGTGTTGTGCGGTGGGGGCCAGGGTGGCAAGAGGGGCCCAGCTGGGTACATACAGCCCTCTTCTGTGGGCTCCACTCAGAGCCAGTGCAGCACCCGGCAGGGACCCTGAAAGGAGATGTGGGGTGGGCAGCAAGGCTGGGCTGACTGGGGAGCAGGCAGGAGGGTGCCCAGCACAGTATGCGGGTGTCTGTGGGGTTTTCCCAGAGGCCAGCCTCTGAAGTGGGGCTGAGGGGAGGTGAGCAGCAGCAGCATCGTCCAGTCCCCAGGGCCCACAGAGCCAAGGGACCGAGGGAGGAGAGAGCAATCCCTTGCAGAGCCTGCACATCTGCCCTCTCCGACCGTGGCCTCAGCCCGGGTTACAGGGCTGCAGGTCAGCTCTCCTGGCCGCCAGCCTGCAGGCAGCCAGCTCCACAATAAGTCTCCTCTGTGGGCCTCCACAAGTGACCTGGCTGTGCTGCTGCTCTGGAGAACCCTGACTCATACAGGGGGAGGGAGTGTCAGGCACATAAAGGATGACCCCAGGTGCACCCCTGAGCTGGTGACATGTGCACGTCACTGCTGTGGCTGACCTGAGGTGGCTGGGTGGGCAGCACGGGCTCCGGCAACATCCACTGGAGCCCCACCAACAATGTCCGACCACTTGTGGAACAATGGGAAGACAGCACTGCGTTTTCCAAACACACTTCCTGAAACATGCCTTCGTCTCAGTTACTCCTCAAGATCCCCAAAGGGCTGTCGGGGATCGGCTACCGTCCCTGTCCTCACGACCCTCTCAGGTTATCCGCTGCCCACGTGTGACCCTCACTGAGAAGCTCCACTGCCCTCTGTTCTCATTTGTTTCTGAGATGCCGAAAGCCCTCACTGGGGGCATGGAACGGTCATCCTCAGGCCCCCTTCACTGCTCGCTCCCCGGGACTCAGCCATCAAACTCCCAGCACTTCCACGTCTCCACTGCATGGTCCTCGGTGCTGAGCACAGCGGGCAGAGGAGAGGACGTGCCTGGCCTGCCCTCGGGGTCTGCAGTGGAGGCCAGGGCTCAGGTGGGTGCTGCAGAAGGCAGCTCTCCATCAGCAGGGCAGGGTCCCAGCAGTTTTTTTTTTTTTTTTTTTTTTTAAGAGAGAATTTTTTTTGAGAGAGAAATTTTTTTAATATTTATTTTTTTAGTTTTCGGCGGACACAACATCTTTGTTTGTACATGGTGCTGAGGATGGAACCCGGGCCGCACGCAGGCCAGCCCCCCAGCAGATTTTGAGCTACCGGCCTTTGTGTTTTGCACCATTGGTCTACTGCACCACCAGCAGCCTGTCTAGAATTCTGGTAGCTGCTGTTTCCCCATCAGCTCCTCTCAGACTCCAGAGCAGGATCACCTGCAGGCTGAGCAGGCTGGGGGGGTGGCTCTTGAGTTTCTGCTTTGAAAAGCACTCAGGGGGCACGGCCGCAGCTGGCCTAGGAACCCCAGCCTAAGGTACCAGGCAGGACATTTCCTAAGAGCCAAAGAAAGTCGGAGGGGCCTCTGGGGCTGGGAGGGAGAGGAATTGCAGGGCCTCTGCAGACCCCCAGGGCACTCCCTGACTCGGCAGGAGGCGGCAGGGAAAGTGAGGAAGCCCATCCCGGCATTTCCCCTCAAGCTCCTCTCCTGAGCAGATCAGAGGATCCGCGGAGAGGAGCTCCTGCAGCAGCACACAGGACCCGCCAGTGTGACTCCCCGCCATGTGCAAACACCTGGAAGGGCCTGCTCAGACAGGCCGCGGCACAGTGAGGCTCCGCCCAGAAGCTCAGCGGACTCCAGACTGAAGGGCTAGCGGATCCAGAAGGGTTGCTTTCTGTTTCTTTTAAAATTCTCTGTGACTCAGTCAGTCCGCTGAGCCCTGCAAAGTCCCAGGGTGCCTCCCCAGTGGGATGTGGCAAGCCCAGCCACTGCTCCGTTCTGCACGGAGGATCCGCTGCCAGGCCCCCTAGAGGGGACTGTGCTCCCTCCTCAGAGGGTGCCAATGCCCAAAGACCCCTGGAACATGAGCCTTCTATCTGCACAGGCACACAGCCAAGAGAGCTTCCTAACGAAAGCAGAGAAAATGCAGATGGGAGGACAAAAGACAGAGGTGGCTGCCTCCCCTTGGCTCTGTCCCTCACAGGAGGTGACAGGAGGCCCCTCACACCCACTAGCTAGCCCTGTGGCATCATTCTGTGACCTTGGCCCAAGGGAGTCCCCAGGGAGACCTCTGCCTGCCTCCCGTCCCCTGCCCTGGACTGCACCCAGCTGCGGCAGTGACCATGGTCAGTGCCGCCTGCTCCCTCCTGGCTCCCCAGGTCACAGTGCCCATTCATTAGCCCCTCCAGGGACTCTCCAACGCAGTGGGGCGGTGGACTCACTGTGCTGGATGGATTTTACCCTGTTCCCCGTTCAGACATGAGGTCTCCATCTGAGTGAACTCTCAACACTGCTCTGGGGCTCAGGTGACCAGGACAATCTGGGCTCTGAGGATGAAGGGGCTTTCTGCTTCTTGCTGTGACCCACAAGGTATCGTGAGGCTGTCTCTGCCAAGCAAGCCACCCCCCTGCAAGGTGAGACTGCCCTGGAGGGTGACAGGCTGCTCCACATCCCTCACTACTGTGGGCAGAGGGCATCCCTGAGCTGGAGACTGAACAGGTCGCATCCTGGCCAGCGGGGTCCCAGACCTGGGGGAAAGATGGACTACAAGCTAGACCCAGGCTGGGCCGCGAACCTGGAACCTCAAGGTGCAGCTCCCAGGAGTCCACGGAAGCCCTAAGGCCAGCTCTCAGGACGTGACTGCAGGGAGGGGTGGCTATGACGACGGCTCTGAGCGGCACTACTCCAGTCTGGGTTCCTCGTAAGAGAGAGACAAGCACAGGCAGGCACATGGGGTTGACCACATGGGGACACGAAGATGGCATCTCCAGCCAAGAAGGGAGGCTCAGAGCACCTGCCCAGCACACCTGGACACAGGCTCAGCCTGAGGTGGAGCACACCCCATAGGGGGTCGACTCCAGCTGTGGTCCTCCCTTTGGACCTGTGGTGGGTGGTACCCAGGGCCACTCTACCACTGAGCTACATCCCAGTCCTTCCCTCCCTCCCTCCCTCCCTCCCTCCCTCCCTTCCTTCCTTCCTTCCTTCCTTCCTTCCTTCCTTCCTTCCTTCCTTCCTTCCTTCCATAAGGCTAGCCTTAAACCTGTGATCCTCCTACCTCAGCCTCTCCAGGGCCGGGACCGCGGGGGTACTTCCTTCTTCTTAGGGGCAGAATGGCTTTCCCTGTGTGCACAGACCACATTTCCTTCATCTGTTCGTCCACCGATGGACACCAGGGATCCACACCTTGGTACTCACTCCCACCTCCTCTATGTCAGCACCGTCCACCTCACTACAGCCGGAAGTGGCCTGCTGAGGTGGACCCAAGGTGCCTCCTCCAGAGCCCTCACAGTGCCCTGCTGTGGAGCCCGCTGGCCAGGAGGAGCCTCTGGACCTCAGCAGACTGCTGGAGCCTGGGGCCTCCTAACCCTGGAGAATCCCTCCATGCACCACTGTGGACAGAGGCGCGTCCATATAGACTGTGACTTCAAGGTAATGTGGCCAATGTGCCTGAAGATGCCCTGGGGGCCATGCAGGCCTCTGAAGCCACAGGAGGCAGACACAAGTGAATGAAACCCAACTGCTGCTGGGGGGCAGAGAGGGGACCTTTGTTCCTGCAAGCCCCGGGGGCACCTCCATCAGGGACTCTGGGTTAGACAGCAAGGCAGGACTGCCATGGCTAGAGAGCGCACCCACAGCGACGCTGCAGGAGCACAGGCTGGGGCTACAGGTCAGGAGGACGGGGTGAGAGGAGCTACGGACCAGGCCATCTTCCTAGACCTCCTGGAAATGCCGGAGCATGGCTCTCAGCTGGATCAGGAGACCCAGGGGTCAGAGCAGTGCCCAGCAGGGTGGAGGGAGGAGGACACAGGGGTCAGAGCAGTGCCCAGCAGGGTGCAGGGAGGAGGACCCAGGGGTCAGAGCAGTGCCCAGCAGGGTGCAGGGAGGAGGACCCAGGGGTCAGAGCAGTGCCCAGCAGGGTGCAGGGAGGAGGACCCAGGGGTCAGAGCAGTGCCCAGCAGGGTGCAGGGAGGAGGACCCAGGGGTCAGAGCAGTGCCCAGCAGGGTGCAGGGAGGAGACCCAGGGGTCAGAGCAGTGCCCAGCAGGGTGCAGAGAGGAGACCCAGGGGGTCAGAGCACTACACAGCAGGGTGCAGAGAGGAGACCCAGGGGGTCAGAGCACTACACAGCAGGGTGCAGAGAGGAGACCCAGGGGGTCAGAGCAGTGCCCAGCAGGGTGCAGAGAGGAGACCCAGGGGGTCAGAGCACTACACAGCAGGGTGCAGGGAGGAGACCCAGGGGGTCAGAGCAGTGCCCAGCAGGGTGCAGGGAGGAGACCCAGGGGTCAGAGCACTACATAGCAGGGTGCAGAGAGGAGACCCAGGGGGTCAGAGCAGTGCCCAGCAGGGTGCAGAGAGGAGACCCAGGGGGTCAGAGCAGTGCCCAGCAGGGTGCAGGGAGGAGGACCCAGGGGTCAGAGCAGTGCCCAGCAGGGTGCAGAGAGGAGACCCAGGGGGTCAGAGCACTACACAGCAGGGTGCAGAGAGGAGACCCAGGGGGTCAGAGCAGTGCCCAGCAGGGTGCAGGGAGGAGACCCAGGGGTCAGAGCAGTGCCCAGCAGGGTGCAGAGAGGAGACCCAGGGGGTCAGAGCACTACACAGCAGGGTGCAGAGAGGAGACCCAGGGGGTCAGAGCAGTGCCCAGCAGGGTGCAGGGAGGAGACCCAGGGGTCAGAGCACTACATAGCAGGGTGCAGAGAGGAGACCCAGGGGGTCAGAGCAGTGCCCAGCAGGGTGCAGAGAGGAGACCCAGGGGGTCAGAGCAGTGCCCAGCAGGGTGCAGGGAGGAGGACCCAGGGGTCAGAGCAGTGCCCAGCAGGGTGCAGAGAGGAGACCCAGGGGGTCAGAGCACTACACAGCAGGGTGCAGAGAGGAGACCCAGGGGGTCAGAGCAGTGCCCAGCAGGGTGCAGAGAGGAGACCCAGGGGGTCAGAGCAGTGCCCAGCAGGGTGCAGAGAGGAGACCCAGGGGGTCAGAGCAGTGCCCAGCAGGGTGCAGGGAGGAGGACCCAGGGGTCAGAGCAGTGCCCAGCAGGGTGCATGGAGGAGACCCAGGGGGTCAGATGTGTCAGAGCAGTGTCCTGCAGGGTGCCAGCAGGAAGACCCATGGGGAACAGAGAAAATCAAAGGAGAAGCAGAGGATGCTTTTGAGAATGCCCCTGGTCAGAGGAGTTCTTAGGACCTTGGGGACTGAGGCCGTGCTGGTTCATTCTAGAGGGCCTCCTTGCCCCACCTGTGCCTGGAGGTCCGCCCCTCAGGTGGCCCTTGCCTTCCCACCATCTGCTTCCAACAAGAGCTGAAGGGAGCTCCTGCCAGGCTTGATCCCCACGAAAGGTCACTCCCCAGGGTGGGAAACCTTCTAGAAACAGGAAGAAGGCCAGCCGATGACTAAGAGTGTGCTGCCATCTATATCTGGAGTTGTTTTTAACATTATGGAGTGGCAAGTTAGTGGGTCCTAAGAAAGCCACACCCAGGGGACGTGGCAGGCACCCACCCTGGAAGCACTTCTCCAGAGTGGCGGGAGACGGCTCCAGTTGCCTCTCAGAGGCTGTGCCCACAATTATGGCCCAAACAGCTGCCAGAGGGGAAGCGGCCTGTGCATGGGTCCCTGGAGAGGGCGCGCAGGTGAGTCGCCGTGTCGTGGGGCTGCTCTGAAGTCCCATGAGGAAGAGCCCGCGCTGTCCTGGCGCTGTTGTCACTGCACCCGTTTTCCTGTTACGGGCAGCACAGCTGGGGCTCTTCTGGCACACAGGGCCATCTGTGGAGGCGAGGGGAGCCCTCCCCACTGCTACCAGGAGCTTGGCACCAGCCCCTCCTGGAATTCCAGGCTCATGCCCTGGGAGCAGCCGCTGGGGTCCTGGCTCACCCTGGCTTGGGGGTCTCTGCCGCGGTGGGAAGGAGCCCGCTCCTGGTCTCTCCTCCGTTTCCCACACGCAGCAAATCCTGAAATCCAGGGCGAATCCTGGAAGTGCCTCCAGACCCAGGTGGTTTCTGCAGCGAGTTCATGGTTCTCTTCCACGAGCCTTGGGTTGGGCTGAGCCGGGTGCCATGCAGGGCCGCGCAGGGGGCGTGGGAGGAGGGGTGGAGACGGGTGAGGAGGAGGAGGAGGAGAGGCCGGCACAGCTGCGGAGACCCTGTGGAAGCCAGCTCTCTGGGGGTCAGGGCAAGGGGCCACGTGACACATCCCTCAGAATTTCACAAGCCACTTCCCGGGGGATTCAGAGGACCGTCCTTCCCCACTAGGAAAAAAGGAACGATAATTCCTCCCACTCGGGCAGCCTGAGGCCCAGGTGTGTGGCTCTGTGCACAGCTGGACCATCTGGCCATGTGTAGAGGGGAGACCTAGGGACTGTGCTCCCCACATCTCTATCCTGCCAAGGTTTTAGAAGGTTCTATAGGGCCTCATAATAAGAAGGAAACAAACCCAGAACTCACCTGTGTGGTGTGCACACTGGTTCTGCACCCCCTAAACACTAGTCCCCCATGTCTGTGCAGGAGCCTGCTGGACAACATGCTTCAGGTGCACACTGGTCCTGACACCAGGCTCAGGATCCTGCTGGGCAGATGGAGATGCAGAGGGCGTCAAGTGACCTTGCTAGGGTCACGGTTGGGAAGTGGCCCTGACAGTATTCAGGTTGGGAAGCCATCTCTAGAGCCCCAAGCAGGAGCCAGGTGCCTCCTGCCAGATTTGAGGCCGCTTACAAGACAGGAATGAGAGGCCATGGGCTCTGATTAATGCTGCTCTTGGAAGGAGACTAGGGGCTGGGTCTGGAGGAGGCCTCCACCCGGCCGTGGCCACCTAAGAGCACGAGACACGGCTCCCAGGTGGTTTCTACAGCCAGTTCATGATTCTCTTCCACGAGCCTTGGGTTCGGCTGAGCCGGGTGCTGTTCTCAGTCTTACATGTGCTCTAGCGGAGTGGAGTGGTCTGTGGCTCTGGACACTGGGTGCTTCCTGCAACCTGGTTCTTAGAAGGAGATCCTATCAGAAGCTTCCTGTGTATCTGGGCCCTTTGTGGAGCCCACCAGAGTCTTCCCAGCTGCTGAAGCCTGTTGTGGGTTCGACATGAGGTGTCCCCCAAAACCTCATGTGTGAGACAATGCAACAAAGTCCAGAGATGACAGGAGAGGGGTTATGAGAGCCGTAGCGTAATCCTGCATTGATCCCCTGCTGAGGGTTAACTAACTGGGAAGCAGCTGCAGGTGGGCAGGGTGTGGCTGGAGGAGGTGGGTCTTTGGGGCCTAACATTGGGGAGGGCATTTGGTCCCTGGGAAGTAGAGCTCTTTCTCTGCTTCCTGGTGGCCATGTCCTGAGCTGTGCTCCTCCTCCACACTCTTTCGCCTTGATGTTTTGACTCACCTCTGCCCAGAGCCATGGAGTCAGCAGACCATGGACTGAGACCTCTGAAACATGAGCCGCAGATAAACTTCTCCTCCTCTAAAGTCATTCTTGTCATGTTTTTGGTCACAGTGGTGAAAAGCTGACCAAAACAGGAGTCGGTATGGGGAAGCAGGGTCACCACCGTGACCACCTGACCATGTGCTTCAGAAGGGCTTACAGCTGATTGGTGGGGAAGGAGTCTTGAAAAGTTCAGGAGGCAAGCTGGAAACCACTGTAGAGTGTGGTTAGCAGAGATCAGTGGGCGATTCAGACGGAGCTCAGAGCCCCAGAACTCCAGCAGGAGGGAAGGAGCTCAGATTTCAGAGGGAAAGCACGACACTGGAGATTGGAATAAAGGCCATCAGTGTTACATTCTGGCGAAGAAGTCCTCTACATCTTGACTGTGCCTGAGGATTTCTGGGGCTGGATTTAAAGGCGATAGCTTTCTTAATCTGGCAGAAGAAATTCCGAGGCAGCACAGCGCTCAGATGGCGTCACGGATACTGCTGGCAGCTTTTAGCCAAGTTTAGTCTGATAATCAGGAGTAGAAAGCAAAGCAGAAAGGTTTGAAAAAATGGAGTTGGGCCAGAAAAGTGTGAGTAAAAGTGAGCTAAGGAAGGTGTGCTTGTTGAAGATTTCACAGTCAGGAAAGAGATGCTACATACTTATGTGGTAGTAGGAGCAAATGTGGCTCCATTTTGTTTTGTGACTCCATCCTGTAAAACAACCAGGCCAAGTAGAAGGGTCATGACTGGGGCAAGATGTTCTTCTCCTTTTGCTACAGAAACCTTTAAGAACACGGAACCACCTCATGGGGCATTGTTTCTGTAACGGGGCTCTGTTTCTGTAACTGGGGTGACTGGGCTAACTGGGATTGGTTAGGCTTCCCTCTGCTTGACTGCACTGTCCTGCTTCTGTAACCTGCTGGCTTGTTGGCTGGACCCCGGAACATCCCTTTTGCGGTTTTCAGGCTCATAAGGAGTGCCCTTGCAATTGTTCAGGGCTGATCAGGGGAACAGCTTTATGTTCTGGTCAGCCGCCACCAGTGTGCTCCAATAAAGGCGTGATTTGATGACACGTGAGTGGTCTGGAAGTCAGTTTATGAAACCCTGGGATGAAGCTTCAACTATCACTTTACCCAAAAGTTGTAGGAAAAATGACTTGAGGGCATCTTGGGAATTGGCAAGACCACACCCATCTCAGACTCGAGGCTGTAAAAGTTAAAAATTCCCTTGAATCTTCTTGCACAGGAGGGCCTTGGAGTGGTTTCACCAGGCTCAGCTACTCTGGCACTTAGAGGCTGTTGCACCGGGGTCCCAGGAGGCTGGGCTACTGCTCAAGACGGGGGCAGACCTTGGTGTCGACCACATGGTGCAGGTTCTCCAGGAGGCTGGAGTCAGGGGTCATGGAGGCTTCCACAAGATTTCAAAGGGAGGCCTAGGAGGCCAGGCAAGGGGCAGCAGAGTCAGAGTCCCTGCAGGCTGCCCCTGACACACACGTAGGCACAGACACGAGGAGGAAGCCGACGCTGCAGTGGAGACCCCCGAGATCAGGAGAGGCTTGTGATGTGGGGTATCTGCCGAGGAGAGCTGCAGGGACGAGCACCATCAAGCCAAGGGAGGCCGTGCGCGGGGCGGGGCTGCATCAGCTCCTGGAGAGGGCACCACACTGTGCGTGCCCAGAAGCTGGACGGAGAGCGTCAGGACTATGTGCACAGCTGGTCCATCCCTTCTTTCTGTGCTGCCATTCCTCCCTCATGGAGTGGAAGTGCTCACTTTGGGCCTTTACATACTGGATGTGTGTGATTTGCTTTTCATTTTTGCAGGGGCTCACACGGAGAGTTGGTCCTGGGTCTCAGAGGACAGGAGCCCACCAGCACTCCCTAACAATGACGGTGCCAGCACTGCAGGCCCTGCCAGGCCTCCCTTCCCACCCGCTCTGACCTGCAGTGGTGGCAGGGAACACGCCACCCAGGTCACTGCACACTCACGTTCTGTGACCTGAAAGACAGGTGCTCAGCCAGCCTGGGTCTGCTGAAGACCCGGTGTCTCCAAGGGTCTGGTCAGCCACCTGCTCTGTCAAACCCTGTCCAGCATCCAGGGGAACAGCGTGGGTCCCTGTGGCCCAGGTCCCCAGGAGCACGCCCTGGCCGGCTCACCCAGGGCCTCCCCATTGCACTTCTCCTCAGGACAGCACGCAGCGTCACCCGACACCTCCAGCACTTCCTGGCCTGGTCTGTCACACCCCCCTGCCCATTCTGTGGCTGTGCCTGTTTCAACCCGTTCTGCAACTTGCCATAGTCAGCCACAGCGGCTTCAGGCCCCCACGTGCATTTTACCTGTCGCACACCTTAAGTTTTAAAATCCCGAGCAGCAAGCTGTGGTGTGTCTTTAGGATGGGGAGCAGTGGACATCTCCTCAGGTAGGCCTACAAATGGCCAGGAGACACGGAGTGGATGGAGATGAACTGTGAAGGGGCTGGCTCCCAGAGGTCTGCCCTCCCAAGGGCCAGGGCCTGGCAGAAACTTCATGTTGAGGCAGTAAAGCTCCAGGGATCTTTCCACCGGTTCCCAGATACATCCTCTCAGTGAATCCAAAATGATGACAGTATCACTCCAATTCCATGAATAAATGGGGGGTGGGACCGCAGCAAAATCACACGGCAGCATGCGGGGTGCCCCGAGGGCAAGGCAGGACTGCTCAGGTCCACATCGCCTGGGCTAGGTTGCCGCTGGACAGAGCAGAGCTTCCCCCGCAGAGGTGGAGCAGCAAGTGTGACTGTGAGGACAACCACGGGTGGGGATTTGTACTGTGCAGTGTCCCGGGAGTCCCCAGGCCGCACTGCAAGCCTCCTGCTCTGGAAACACACTTCTCATGGCCTGTGGCCTCAGTTTCGCACCCAGTGTGGGGTCGGAGGTGTAGCCTCTGTCTCTAAGGTTGCTCTCCAGGCACGAGGAGCCACGGGGGAGATGGACAGGGCGGCCGGTGCAGGTGGTGTGCACACCAGGCACCACCCCTGTCACCTACTCTGCAAGTCTCAGTGACTCTGGAGCCCTCCTGACCCTCCGTGTCCTGCACACTCCTCACACATGGCGTCTCTGCCCCTCCATGCCCACCACCGCCCACCACAGGGTCTGGCTCAGCTACAGCACCCAGGGCCTCTCCTTGCGTTCCTGCAGACGCCCCGCACTCTCAGAGAACCAGACAGCTTTGGTAGCCTCAGCACTGATCAGGCGTGCTCCAGGGTGGTCCTATTTGATCAAACCTGTGCTCCCCGCATGGATCCACATACGGCCTGCACCAACCCCAACGTGCGCTAAGTTCAACAGCCACAGATAAATCCCATGGCACCCCTGAGTGGCCTGTCCTCGGCCACACCTGGACTTCCCCTGCTGCTCCCCCCAGGGCCTGTGAGGCTGAACCTGCCCAGGCCCCTGAAGCCCTCCTGCTCCCGACACCCTGCAGCTCCAGCCTGCTGTCTGAGGTCACCCACTGCCACTGCACCTGGCTCCTGACATCATTTGCTTTATGGTTCCCAAGTGTTTCAGGGTCCTTGAAGACAAGAGCTTTGCCACTTAAAATCTCTTAACTTTCTCGGAGAGGAGAGACCAACGCGTATTTATACACCAAGTGCCTCAGTTGTGTTTGGTTTCCCAGAACAGGGGGTACAGACAGCTCCCTGGGACTCTGTGCGGGATACACAGGGGTCCACTTCTGCCTGTGTATCCCACAGCTCTGTTCAGCACCCTGCAGAGAACGCTGTCCTGCAGACCCCTCTCCTACCCTGGCAGAAGGTGGACTCAGGGACACTCACAGAGGGCGGCCATCCCCCAGGGCTGTGGTGGGACCACGAACCCCTCCCAGGCCTCCTCCTGGTCACTGAATTCCATGCCTCGACCCCGCTGGGCCCCAGTGCTCATACTGTGGCCGCTGTGTTCTAGGTGTGTCCCTGGGGATGTTTCTGAAACCAGCATCAAATCATGGGCTGGACAAAGAAGACACACCTGGCCTGAGGAGGCCCCGCAGGGGACAGAGGGCGCACCACTCCTCTGCCTCAGGCCAGATGCTCCTGGCCTTCCCAATCCAATCTCTGGCCCTCCTGGGCCTCTGGCCTCCGAATACAGGGTGGGGGACTTCTCAGCTCCACGGTCACTGGCCAGTCCCAAGACAATCCCCTCACATCTGCAGGGACGGCTCGACTGGGAATCCTCCCGAACATCTGTGAGACCAGGAAGCACAGCATGGTTCTCCAAGTGAATGAGCACCCGCAGACTCCATGAGAGACTCCTTCCTGCATAGGAGCTCTAGGACCCACCCTCGAGCCCAGTGCTGCTCCCCTGGACCCTCACAGCAGTGTCCAGCACAGAGCCCAGCTCACAGCCCTGCACTGCTCCCCTGGGCCCTCACAGCAGTGTCCAGCACAGAGCCCAGCTCACAGCCCTGCACTGCTCCCCTGGGCCTACACCACAGTGTCCAGCACAGAGCCCAGCTCACGGCCCTGCACTGCTCCCCTGGGCCCTCACAGCAGTGTCCAGCGCAGAGCCCAGCTCATGGCTCTGCACTGCTCCTCCTGGGCCCTCACAGCAGTGTCCAGCACAGAGCCCAGCTCACAGCCCTGCACTGCTCCCCTGGGACCACACCACAGTGTCCAGCACAGAGCCCAGCTCACGGCCCTGCACTGCTCCCCTGGACCCTCACAGCAGTGTCCAGCGCAGAGCCCAGCTCACGGCTCTGCACTGCTCCTCCTGGGCCTACACCACAGTGTCCAGCACAGAGCCCAGCTCACGGCCCTGCACTGCTCCCCTGGACCCTCACAGCAGTGTCCAGCACAGAGCCCAGCTCACAGCCCTGCACTGCTCCCCTGGGCCCTCACAGCAGTGTCCAGCGCAGAGCCCAGCTCATGGCTCTGCACTGCTCCTCCTGGGCCCTCACAGCAGTGTCCAGCACAGAGCCCAGCTCACAGCCCTGCACTGCTCCCCTGGGACCACACCACAGTGTCCAGCACAGAGCCCAGCTCACAGCCCTGCACTGCTCCCCTGGGCGCTCACAGCTCTGTCCAGCACAGAGCCCAGCTCACAGCCCTGCACTGCTCCCCTGGGACCACACCACAGTGTCCAGCACAGAGCCCAGCTCACAGCCCTGCACTGCTCCTCCTGGGCCTACACCACAGTGTCCAGCACAGAGCCCAGCTCACAGCCCTGCACTGCTCCTCCTGGGTGCTCACAGCAGTGTCCAGCACAGAGCCCAGCTCACAGCCCTGCACTGCTCCTCCTGGGCCCTCACAGCAGTGTCCAGCGCAGAGCCCAGCTCACAGCCCTGCACTGCTCCCCTGGGCCCTCACAGCAGTGTCCAGCACAGAGCCCAGCTTTGTCTGAACTGTGCCCCGAGGTATGCTAGCACTTGGGAACTTGGCTGACGTACTCAGAACAAGGGCCAGGTGGCTCCGCAGAGCCACAGAGCACAGGTGACATGGATGTGGCTCTGGTGACCCGCTGCCACCTCCCTTCTCCTCCCTGGGGGGATGTGGGGCTTGCTCTGAGACGCAGGGCACATACCACAGCAGTGACCCCACAGGGGCCTGCCCTCAAGGTGGGAGAGGTGATGGAGCACACGGGAGTCTCACTGACCTCACGTCCCCACCTCCCTCTGGCCCCAGCAGCTCAGTGGCCCCACGCTGGCTTTGGCCACCTCCCCGTGGAGAGCCTGTTGGCCCTAAGGCCTCTGTGAGGCGGAGGCTGACTCCTCGCTGCCTCCTGTGCCTGAAACCCCAGGGCACCGTGCCTCCCACGTTCTGAAGTGGCACAGAACCACCAAGACCCCTACTTCCTCCAGAGCTGGGAGAGGAAGGACTTGGAGTCTACACAACCCTCTGGGCTCCTGGGTGTCCCCCGAGGCTGGAGAGCCCCCTTCTGCGTGTCTCCCAGCCGAGCCACCTCGTGGCAGCACTGCGTACAGCCCAGCTCCTGACACCATCCTCCTCCTGGGTGGTCGCTGGCCTCTGCCCCCACCAGTGTCCCACAAATGCAGCCGACACCCATGGTGTCACCCCAGCCCAGGGAGGGGCTCTCACCACCCCATCAGCTCCACCTGGCGGCCCTCATGGGGAGGGCCTGGCACGGACTCTGGGCTCGCCTGGGGTTGAATCGTGGGGCTGTGCGGAGACACAAGGCGGCAGTGGCTCGGAGGAACCCTGCAGGCTGCCCAGCTGGCCCAGTGTCATTCACACAGGACTGCAGGGAGGAGGTGGAGGAGGGCCTCCTGTGAGCAGGGGAGGACGTGGAGGCCCTCAGGGGCCTGGCCAGCTGCCATGGCCCCAGCGCTTCAGCAAGCCCAGTGCACTGACTCGGGCGCTCTGGTCCTGGGAGCCACCGGCAGAGCAGCAGCACACGTGCCGGCGGCCAGCCTCCCTTGGGAGCTCCCTCCAGGGACAGCCGGACTCTGGGGTGCTCAGTGAGAAGGTGGCCAGGGCAGCTCTGCACCCAGGCAGCTGTGCCTCTCCCCCTGGTTTCGCAGGATGCACCTTCCTGGGCAGCAGCCTTCCTGACCGCCGCCCCCGGGGTCCTGGGCTGCCTGAGCTCAGCTTTGTGATCGCAGTCTCTGCTCACAGGGCTCTGCCCCTGACGCACTCGTCCCCACAGCCCTGTGTCTGGAGTCTCGGTGAACTATGATCTCACTGGCATTCAACTCTGGCACTCACTGCTGGTCCACAGCCCAGCTCTGCCAGCATGGCTGGCCCGTGGCAGAGGTGGGAGGAACCCAATGCCTTGTAGGCTGGCTGGCATCTCCCCGGCCCACCCAGGACCAGAAGGCAGCATCAAATCCTGTGCTCTGAGTCACCCCCACATCCACTCATCACTGAACTGCAGTCTGCCCCTAAGGCCTGGTATGAGAAGCACACACACAGATCGGGGCAGACTCTCCAAGCCCTGCCAGGGACCTGAGTGTGCGCCCCCCTGGGACAACTCACAGAACGCCATTCGTGTCACTAGGCCATCTACAGCTCGTACTCTGACAGTTTTAAAACCCTCTTTTCTGTATTTGTGGCCTCTACTCCTAAGGATACACTTGGGTAAACTGCATACTATATGCCCTTAAACAAAAGGAAACAGAGTGTTATAATTGATTTGCTTTTTCTGTATTGAAAACCAAGTTTCCCCCTGTGTTTAAGTTCCTCTACCATCAGCGTGTGCTGTACCTCAGCCACTGCTCAATTTGAAACTGCTAGAAATGAACGTCTGGCGGATTCAGACTCACCTACGCAGGCACTGTACGCAGCAAACGCTGCACACATATTGCTGAAGGCGTTAATGAATTATGGGGCTCTTCATTCAAAATGGAAAGCACCACCTCCCCCTCATCTCGTGCCTTGGGCTGGAAATCCTCCCCCTCTCCTCCTGTGGAAATCCCTCCTCCCGTCTGAGACTGCCAGTGGACGGGAACCAGCCACGGTGTACTTCACACCCAGGCCCCTGGGCTTCTGCACAGGCTGCAGTCTCGTGGCCTGGGGAAGAGCAGGAACCTGCGCTCTGAAGTGCACCCCGAGGGTTGTGAGGCCCATTGGGTTGGATGCTGAAGCCCATCAGATGCTGGCTGATGTGCCCTGCCACACCCAGTGGAGCCTTCTGCAAACTCCAGACATCCCTTAAGAACCCAGGCGGCCTCTCCTATCCACTGTGGCCCCTCCTACCCACCGTGGCCTCCGTCGGGAGCCACTGACTGAGACTGAAGGCTGTCACCTGTGCAGACTGCTCCATCAAGTGGATTGTGTGTGCCCCAAAGCAGAGCGGGGATTCTCCCTGTGGCCCCCGGAGAGCGTCACATCCCATGCCCCAGAGTGCTGCCACGCTTGCCACGTGGCGTGGACTGTGCTCACAGAAGTGGGCAGATGCACCCAGTGCAGGTGGCTGGCAGCTTCCACGTGGGCTTTGCACTAGTGTGTCTACCTCCCACATGTCCCTCACCCTTAGGCCATTTGCAGGAGTGCGGCTGGGTGTGCAGGCCTGGGTTTCCCCATCTCCCCACCAGACAGAATCCTGGTCAGCAGGTTGGCAAGCCCAGTAAGATCTTATGGTTTGAATGCTAAAATGCCCCCCTCCTTCTACCTCCCGCCATACTTAGCCAATGCTGCTGGGGTCCAGGGGGAGTCCAGCCCCAGGCTAGTGACAATCAGTTCACACTCTTATAAAGCAGGCGATGGCTCTACCCCCAGAAGTTTTCCGCATGGTGAGGAATATAGACATATTCACAAACTGCCAAAACCCAAAATATTAATGAATGTAACACCTTTTTAGATATATCACCACTGATAATTAAGTAACAATGATCATAAAACTGAAATTACTATGATAGGTCAAGCATAACATCCTATCACTTTTTAAATAACTTTACAGGCAAATTAGATACAAATAAATGCATTTAAATACTATACAATCACACAGAATACATTCACCAAGGGGCTTGCCTGGCGATTTTTGCTATAGCTCTTGGGGAAAAAATAATTCATAAATGAAAAAACATTGCACCCCAAGGCAATGCCCATTTTCAGTTGTTTTACTTTCAGAGCGAGGTGGGAGTGGCAAGGCTAGTGCCTGTCCCTGGCTAAACTGCCCATCCTGGGCTGACGGGGCTGCAGCGCAGCACCAGGCGGGCTGAGCTGGTTCACAGAAATCAATCAGCATGCACAGGGCACATCTGCCTGGGCTCCTTCAACCAGAATTTCCTCACCAGAAAGGAAATGGAAATTCTTCACCAGAATTTCCATTTGTGGCCAGACTTGGGACACAAACCCCATGTGGGTGTGGACGACGTACAGAAGTGTCTGCCGGAGGACAGAGACTGGTCACTGCCTTCCGCTCAGATTTATCCAGGCTGCCAGGTTGTACTGCTGCAGCACACCCCACCAAAGCCTCTTGCAACCAACGCACGCATCTCACCTAGGCCAGGCTCTGATGCCTGCCGGTGACCTGCTGGTGGGCAGGCAGTCCAGCTGTGCTTCTGAGCCCAGAGCGGACCATCAGGCAGCAATCTCCTAGAAACCACGCTCGTCCCTCTCGGGACCTCTCCACATGGTGCTCAATTACCATTGAACAGTTTCTTTGAAGGATTAGGGACAGGAGTCGCCTGAGATATATAAAGTGGTAATCTGACTTCACAGATAGAATAAGAACCAAGAGTGCCCAGATTTACAATCGCATCAACTAAGTTTAGGTCCTCAAACTCTTCTTCTGTACATATTTATATTGGAGATCTTTTAGATCCTATGAATCCCTGATGGGTGTCGGCGGCAGGGCTGCTTTCTCCCCTTGCAGAGGTCAAAATGCCATTGCCTCTGAGGAAGAGATCGGTGTATCACATCAGCGTGTGTGTCTTCAGCTTCCCACAAACAAAGGAAGGTGGATCCTGTAGACTGGAGCCTTTGAACAGGGCCAGTCCTGCAGGCTTCCTCTGATATCAGCCAGTATGCGCTGCACAGGTCAGTCCAACCCCCCAAGTGGGGACGTAGGGATCCCGCAAAAGTGCTCCCTAAAGTGACTGAATCACAAGAAAATAGACTGTACAGATGTTGAGGTGGATGGATCTCGAACAGAGATGGTAACGGCTGCTAGGCTGAGCCTGGCAGGGGCTACGTGGCTGCTCACAGTGGCCAGGAAGGTAGAGAGAGCAGGTGGACGGTCTGCAGCTGTGAATGACTTGGAGGGAACAGGGAAGCCTGTGCACAAAGCCAACTCACCACTGCTCCTGTCCAGTCACCAAAGATTTCTATGTAGAAACGTCACTTTCAGAAAGTTGGCCCAGAAATGCATAATGCATTAAATTAACTATCCCAAATTAATCAAGATAGAGTGTTACCAATTGCAAGTCAGGTACGAAGTAGAGGTTAGCATGTGCAAATATAAGTAAATGAATCATCTGAACACCCACTGTATGTCGAGCAGAATGACAGGCTGCATGTGTGCCTACATAGAGATGAATGATAGGCTGCACATATGCACACAGAGATGCACCGTGGACTACCTGTGTGTGTACACACATGCACATGTGCACATGGAGATGCACAGTAGACTACCTGAGTGTGTGCACACATGCACACAAGCACACGGAGATGCAGAGTAGACTACACATGTAGACATATGCACATGTGTAGACATATGCACATGTGCAAACAGAGATGTGTGGTAGACTACACATGTGTGTACATGCATGCAGACATGCACACAGAGATGTGCAGCAGACTACACATGTACACATACATGCACACAGAGATGCATGAAATGAGGACAAGTCTGCTTGAAACAGCAAGATGGTGTCAATTTTTTTACACTCCTTCTTTTCTTTAATTCAAAAATCTGGCATTAGCCGCAAAATAATGACAGTTTATTTCAGCTGTGACTTGGACCAACTGGACATGGTGTAGTTGCATAAACAGCTGTAAAGGTGCAGCTGCACAGCCTACCAGGAAAGGGAAGAGCAGAATCGTGTGTCTTCCAGCTCTGTGCTGCAAGCTGGGCCGGGAATCTCATCTCTTTGGTACCTGAGGTCTTCATGTACAAAATAGATCTGCCCCTTACAACCCTTCAAACATCCTTGAAGCGGGTATCAACTTCTGCTGTGAGGGGGGCCCAGATGCCAAGCGAGATGCAGCACAGCCAGGACACAGCCTGCTCCATCATGGGTACCTCATCCTTCCTCTGACCAAGGTGATGGCAAAATGGAGAGCCGAACTGTGAGGTTCAGCCACAGGCCAGCGGCAACCCTGCTGTGCACCTTGCGTGTTCTTCAAGAAATCATTCTTACTTTTAGACATTTTTTATCATTCTTCTTCAGCGCATTTGCCAAGAAGGAAGAGCCCCTGGGAAGAGCGCAGCCATCTGCAGCCAGCAGGAGCACCCGGTGGGGCAACTCCGGAAGGGCCCAGGGAAGCCAAGCCACCCCAGTAGGCCCTGGGCAATGGTGGGATTGGAAACTTCAGATTGAAAGGGGGTCTGAGAGTGAGGTGGGGACTTAGTCCTGCCACTGCTGGAGGGGGCCCTGATAGGGGCGTCCAGTCTTCCCAGAGGAACCCGACCTCCTTGGGGGGAGCCCTGGGCCACTCCTCGAGAGCAGTGCTGCAGCCACAAAAAAGCACCACAGTGGCCAAACGCACCCCCAGCCTCCCCAGGTCTGTGAGACGGCTCCTCCCACTCACCTGCTGTGAGTGCTCCCCATGCAGCGCGACACAGTGCACTTGGGAACACGGCCCAGGCCATTCCCAAGGACACAGGACTCCTTCCTGCTGCAGCCTACGAATCCGAAGTCCCAGGAAGACCAAAGCACAGCAAACCCACCTGACGACCGCACACCCCCCACACCTGGAGGAACACTTACCGAGCACACCACAGAGACACACACTTCCTGCCACACTCGCAAGTGGCGGGGCTGACAGGTGGGAATGGGAGGTGCGGCCAGACCTCGGTCTGCCTGGTCTGGCCTCCCTGAGAGCCAGCCCTCCAGGCACCAAGTGAATGGGACACTTCTTCCTAAGGGCAGATGGAAGGGCATGCTGGGGACAGCCAGTGGAAGGGACACTGGTCAGTACTCATGAAGACCACTAGGTAGAACATGAGGACCCAAGATGTGGGGAAGTGGATGAAACTTTCCACTGAGATTCTATTAGAAGGTCTCAAATTCCACTCTGTTTTTCAAAGCTGCTTTGGAACGTGGTAGGCGTGTTTTCAACATGCCTCTCTCTGCCAGGTAGCTGCACAGGCCTGGGCCAGGTGCCTTGTGGAGCTCTGGTTCCATCACTCACAAACAAAGAGGACGTTGCCACCACAGCACTGAGCCAATCTGAAGATCAACGGGAGGTCAAAGTTCAAAACGCTGAGCAGGTCCCTGGCACAGGGTGAGGATTCAGGAGGAAGACTACGACCTGTGCCCCGGCCCTACCCACCCGGGCTGCTGCAGCACCTTCCGAAGAGCAGCCTGGCCCTCTCCTGGGCAAGGACGGCCAGGGCCGGTCAACCCACATTCCTCCAGGCTCTGGAGAAGCCGGGTTGGGGTCGCAGGCACAGGGGGCTGTGAAGGGAGGCAGGCGGCACCACCGCCAACAGGGCACGGGCCGTTCCCAAGGGCCCAGGCTGCCCATCCGCACAGCCATCTCCCTGGGGGCCCTGGGCTGGAGGAGGGCTGTGCTCTCTGGCGGAAGGCGCAGTGACTCAGGGTGCAGCCGAGAGGAGGCTTCCCAGGCACATGTGCTCCTGACCCTGAACCCAGGCTGCGCAGAGAAAGCTCTCCTGATGTCTCTCCGATCCAGACGTGGCCAAGGGGCATGGCGTAGCTCCAGGCCACGAGGTTGCTGTACCCGGGGGCCTGTCCCTGTCCCTCCTGCCCCTGCCTCCCCGCCCCTCTGCAGGGCCACAGCTGCCCCTCCTCCTCCCCATGCGTTCTGTCCATCTGCTCCTTGGGCCACTGCTGCATGAGCTCATCCAGCACACAGAGCACCTGGCACACAGAGCTGCGAGCCAGCCACAAGTCTGACATACAGCACCCTGAGACAGCAATGCAGCAGGTCTAGGCATCTGGGGGAGGGGCTGCGGCGGTGCTGGATCCTGCAGGTTTTCCAGACAGCGGGCAAGAGGCAGAGGCAGTGAGGAAGGGTGTTCAAGAGCACCCAGGAGAAAAGCCTGGGCAGAAGCCATGGCACACATCCTGGGCTGAGGAGGGAATCGAGAACCCAGAGAGGGAGCCTGGAAGCCCAGTAAGGAACCTGGGCTGGCAGCTGGGTCTGCACCTACCACTACTCATGGTGCACCACAGCTGTGGCTGTCCTCGGAAATCAGCGGAGGCACCGAACCATGGCCATGGGGGAGCTGCACACATGCAGAGATAAAGAACCCAGGACCGCTGGACAGGCAGCAGAGAGGAAAAAAAGAAAAAGCGGGAGAGTGGGGGACCACAAGGGAAATGCCAGAGAGTCTGTGAAAAGGAGTACGGGAAAAGGTGGGCAGACAAGCAGAGAGCCACAGCTCAACAGGAGATGGAGAAGGAGTGGAGGGGAGAAGGTAGGAGGCCCAGCAGAGAACCACAGCTCAACAGGAGATGGAGAAGCAGTGGAGGGGAGAAGGTAGGAGGCCCAGCAGAGAGCCACAGCTCAACAGGAGATGGAGAAGGAGTGGAGGGGAGAAGGTAGGAGGCCCAGCAGAGAACCACAGCTCAACAGGAGATGGAGAAGGAGTGGAGGGGAGAAGGTAGGAGGCCCAGCAGAGAGAGCCACAGCTCAACAGGAGATGGAAAAGGAGTGGCGGGGAGAAGGTAGGAGGCCCAGCAGAGAACCACAGCTCAACAGGAGATGGAGAAGGAGTGGAGGGGAGAAGGTAGGAGGCCCAGCAGAGAGCCACAGCTCAACAGGAGATGGAGAAGGAGTGGAGGGGAGAAGGTAGGAGGCCCAGCAGAGAGAGAACCACAGCTCAACAGGAGATGGAGAAGGAGTGGAGGGGAGAAGCAGGAGGCCCAGCAGAGAACCACAGCTCAACAGGAGATGGAGAAGGAGTGGAGGGGAGAAGGTAGGAGGCCCAGCAGAGAGAACCACAGCTCAACAGGAGATGGAGAAGGAGTGGAGGGGAGAAGGTAGGAGGCCCAGCAGAGAGAACCACAGCTCAACAGGAGATGGAGAAGGAGTGGAGGGGGAGAAGGTAGGAGGCCCAGCAGAGAGCCACAGCTCAACAGGAGATGGAGAAGGAGTGGAGGGGAGAAGCAGGAGGCCCAGCAGAGAACCACAGCTCAACAGGAGATGGAGAAGGAGTGGAGGGGAGAAGCAGGAGGCCCAGCAGAGAGAACCACAGCTCAACAGGAGATGGAGAAGGAGTGGAGGGGAGAAGGTAGGAGGCCCAGCAGAGAGAGAACCACAGCTCAACAGGAGATGGAGAAGGAGTGGAGGGGAGAAGGTAGGAGGCCCAGCAGAGAGAACCACAGCTCAACAGGAGATGGAGAAGGAGTGGAGGGGAGAAGCAGGAGGCCCAGCAGAGATAATGTACACCTTAACAGGCAGGAGCTGCTTTGGGTGGAGGCCCAGAATGTGGGGACATGTGGGCTAGAGCCGCAGAGAGACAGGAGGTCCCAGGAGGGCTGGAGAGGGAGCCAGCATGTGGCGGGAAGCGCTGTCCTGTCTCGGGAGCCCCTGTCCACACCTTTGCAGCTGCACATCTCTTCTCGTGGTGCACGAGCTCCTGCACTGTGTCCCCATGCCTGGTCTGCTGAGACCCCTTCCTCCCCAGGGCACCTCACTGAGTTCACCTGCCTGCACACCTGGCATGGACACACCGGCACCAGCCTTCTGCCCTGGGATGCAGAGACCCTGGGCTCAGTTTTGCCTCGCAGCTGTTTCAGCCCTTCCTTGGGAAGGGGCCACGGCCATAAGGAGAAGGGTATTGACCCAGTGCTTCAGGTGGCAGCAGCAGCACGGATTGGCTGAAGAATGGATCCTCACATTCTCAGCTCGACCAGCTGGGTGCTACACACGGACATCACTAAAAAGTAAATCTTGTAAACTTACAATGAGATGAATTTTATTAAAAATGAAAGCTACACAGCAGCAAATGCATGGTCCCCAGTGACGGCTCCATGATTTCTACCTCCTGGGCTCTGGGGCACCTGTCCTGCTTCTGCGCTCACGTGTCACTCAGTGTCACATCTCTGTCATGGGGTGGCTGGGAGCATTCACAGCAGGAAAACAGCAACCCCCATGAGCCAGGCTGTCCCTGCACAGAGCTGGCGGTGCCCCAGCTCACCCGCGAGTCCTGTGGGTCAGAGGCTGTGGGGCAGCTCTCCCAGACGACGTGGGCTCAATTCTCCAATTTAAAGACAGCTTGTAACACACAGGTGTCACAGCCCCCAATTAAAGCCTCGGGATTTTCCACTGTCCACATCGAGACACCTGCCTCCTGCAGCAGGGGCGAGGTGTGCCCGTGAGGCTTCCTCCTTGCCCAGGAGCACGGCAGTCGGCCACGCCCTCCTCACACAGCTGCCTGCAGATGCGTGGCTGGACCTGTGGACGCGGCGGTTGCCTAGCAACCTGCCCACACTGCATCACAAATCTGCTACCTGAAATACCCTTCAGCAAGGGAAGCTTTTTTGGAAAGTTCCGTTGAACATTTTTAGAAAGAATTTCCTAAGGTTGCCCGATGACTGCACAAGAAGCTGTGAGCTGGGTGAGAAGCCAACTCGGGCCGTCCATGCCACGTCCTGTGTTGTGTCCTGGGTGGGGAAGGGCCCAGCCCAGCTCCACCAGCAGGAGACATGTGGCTTTCACGGAGGCAAAGAATACGCTGAAACCACCCCTCTGGGGAGACACAGTGGGCCGTGTGACGGGAAGGGACGTGCTTGGGTGGGGTGAAGACCGCTCATTCACACTTCTGCTCACAGTTCTAAGAGACGTTTAGGAAGGGTTGGTGAGTGCTGGTGCTGTGCTGGACAGGGCAGCTCCTTGGGGACTGTGAGGACATGACCAGTCCCTGACCCAGGGAACCGGCAGTGAACACATACAAATGGCTCAGGAGCCCATGCAGGTGAGGGCTCTGAGGGCCGGTGCAGGGCTATGTGAGTGGCCATGCCCAGGGCCTCAGCCAGGGCAGGCCTGCACGGCCCCATGGAAGAAGCCAGGTTTACACTGGGGTGGAGCTGGGAGCAGGAGCAGGAGGCACGGGGGCCCTTTCACAGACAAACAGAAGTCCTGATAGTCAGAGGCAGAGGGAGATCTGTGCAGCTCAGGACCAGAGAGCTGAGTGAGGGTCGTGAGGGCCATGCCAGGGCCTCCTTCCCCCGAGCCATGGGCAGCCACTAGAGTCTGAAGCTCAGGGCTGGCTGGCCTAGGTGGGAAGGACCATTCTCTTGAAAAGACCATTGTGTGGAAACTCCACGGCTTTGTCTCCTTCCCTGTTGGTTTCAGGTCATTTGAACTATTTGGAGGGTTAACAAATTCACTCTAATTGTGATAAAAACGCCTTCTTTCCCTCCTCCCATCAGACACGCTGGGTAGGAATGAAACAAAACCAAGCCTCTGGGCCTGGTAGGGAAAGGGGACCCTTTGCGGGCCCCATCTTCACGGGAGGTGTGGCCCCCCTGGTCCTCCCCTCAGATCCTCTTCTTTACAGAGGTCTTCTGAGACCAGAAGAGGAGGAGGAGAAGGAGAGGAAGAAGGGGAGGAAAAAGAGAGAGAAACACGGGGGGAGATGGGAGGAAACGGACTAGAGAAGAGACGAAGGCCGAAGGCCTTCTGAAAAGCCTAGTGGCCAGGGCAGCAGGGGAGGCCACAGGAAGAATGCCCTAGTCCGCTGAGGGTCAGTATCGCTGCCTTCCAGCTACCACTCTTCTCCCAGGTGGGAACTGCCCACCCCCAGGCACCTTCACTCACACTGGGCCCTGTCGGTGACTGTCCACTGCATATCCCAGCCAGTCTGCGAGCTGGGGCCCTGCCTACAGCACAGTTCTCTATGGTCAGCCCATCCCAGAAGATGGCCCTTGCAGGGCCCCAGGGCATCTAGAATAAGAGCAGGAGAGTTCGCACCCTGAGGTCAGAGAGAGGTCAGAGAGGGAACCAGCTGTGCTCGGGGCTGGTTACTAGTTCAGATATTTTAAAGCAAAACTGATGGACTTGGTAATCCACTGGTGGAGGGGTCAAAGGAGAGGAAGGTATTGAGGATGATTATCTTTTGTGTCTTATCAAGTGCAGTGGACAATGCCATGGCATGAGAAACTGGAAGAGAACAGGTGGAGAGAGGGGAGGAGATGGAAGACAAAAGGTGGTGTTGGCATGGTACTGTCATCCCGGAGAGCGCACGGGAACACCAGGATGCTGAGTAAGGGAGAAAGGGGTGGAGCTCAGGGAAGAGCTGGTCTAGATATAGAACCTTGAAGTTATCCGCGGAAACCACAATCACGACTGTACAAGAGGGAGCACCAAGTCATTATAAAGGAATCACGTCAGAATAAAAACAGCTTTCCCAGGAGACACCCCGAAGGCCAGGAAGGCACGGGATGATAGACTTCAAGACCTGAAAGAAAATAACTACAAAGTCCTACTGTCTTCAGCAAAGTCATCCTTCAGAGGTAAGGCAGAAACAAAGAACTTGAGACGTAAGCACGGCCACTGAGCCAGCACCACAGAAGACACTTAGAGGAATCCTACACTCAGAAGAGGAAGCAAACTAAACACGATCATGAACGCAGAGGAAATCAGAATAAGTCTCCCTAGAGGGGTAAATAAGCAAATGATAACTAGGAAAGAATCAAGTTCAGGAAACAATAAACTCCCAAGATCATAAGGGAGAAGGAAGAGAGCCTCGTTTATCCAAAACAGCCAGAAGAAAAACAGAAAAATGACAGGAGCTAGTACATGACCTTCAGTAATAACCCTGGATGAGAGTGGTCTGACTGCAGACTGGCTGCGACTCGATGAAAAATACGACCCAACACTTTGCTGCTAGAAGAAACTCACCTCAAAGGCAAAGACATTGGGAGGCTACATGAGTGAAAGTGGGAGAAGGAGAGCGATATCCAGCAGATGGAATCCGGAAGCCAGCAGAAGTAGCTACACCCAGGTCCACCAGAGCTCACACCAACAAGAGCCAGAAGAGACAAAGGTCACTAGGTACGGACCTAGGGAACACTCCATCAGGAAGATGTGATAACTGTAAACGTGGATGCACTGAGGTTGGAGCACCCAATCTTATAAAACAAACACTAAAGGACAAAACAGGAAAGAGAGGTCCCAAACCATAACAGTGGGTGTCTCACAACCATAGATCATCTAGACCACAACATCAACCAAGAAACATCAGAGCTAAACTGCACTCTAGATCAGACCACTCCACCCAGCAGCTGAGACCACACGTTTTACATCAGCACCCGGAACATCTTCTGAAATAGATCATATTTTAGGCCACAGAGAAAGTGTCAACAAACACAAACAATTGGAATCATACCTTACATTTTTATCAGAGTAGAGTGAAATGAAACTAGAAATCGATAAGAGAAGCTAAAGCAATTACACCAAAACATGAG